>NC_051071.1:1224375-1562500 GCF_004664715.2 Peromyscus leucopus | reverse complement strand
TCCAAGGATATTGCAGGGACAGGGTTTCCGAGGCTGGTGGGCCTTGCCTCATTTATTACATGTCTATCTTGCAGTTGCTCAGGACCTGTGTCATCGCCTAAGCAGCCCACCAGCTCCTGGTCCCAGACCCCCGATGCAGTTTGTACTCACTCAGCAAATTCACTCCTTCTGGTTGTCTGGAGTCTACTTTGCAGAGGCTGGCCCTGTGCTATCCAGTATGTTAGCCATTAGTTAAAACCAATTAAAATAACCTAAAATGGAAAATTGAGATCCTCAGCCTTACTAGCCACATTCAGGTACTCGGCAGCCATGTGGGAGTCAGGGGCTGCTGTATTGAATGGCTCAGATTGGGTACATTGCCACTGTGGTGGGAAATTCTGTTGCCAGCCTACTCTAGAGGACAGCCTGTGACTTTATTTTTAAACTTGTCCCTTTGATGTATAAAAGCAACACACAGTGATTGTTTAACCAGCACATCATAATAAAGGGGGTGAAGCTGAGAGAAACCTGCCGAGAGCACCGTGCACAGGGCCAGGAGCATGCTGACATTGCTCTTGACCATCGGAGTCATCTCTAGCCCCTGTGTACACTATTAAAGCTTCTCTTTGTTGAACAGTATGCAGCAAAGCTTTGGGCATCATTCTACTTTCATACCTACTAGAATTTTTCTTTATTTCCTTACAGACTTTTTATGAGTTTTAAACATTAAAAAACAAAATGGAGTAGACTAGTGCTGGGATCTGCCTCAAGAAGTAGGGTACATGCTTAGCAAGTGTGGGGTCCTGGATTCCATGCTCAGTACTGTAAGTGTGGGTTCCTGGGTTCCATGCTCAGTACTGTAAAAATAAAACAACAGTATCAACAACTAAAACCATAGGCTCATTCTATGGTTTGGTGTTCTACATTTTAGCTTAGAGAAAGCAGTCTCTTACATAATTAAAAGCTGTTCATATACTTATTAATAATGTCTTCGTGGTCTTCCTCCCTATGAATCATTTACCTTCCCAACAATAAGGAAGGTAGGCTTTGTTTCTGCCATGTGTACTACAGCCTGCTTGGTCCGCATTTTAGATGATGAAATGGGGGATGGGTTTCCAGAATTGCTACTTTATGATCATTGTCCCTGACACTAGTCAGCTCTGACTCTCCCCACCTTGCAGAGGTCACAGTGCTATATAGCCAGGGGCCTTAGTGATATATGCCAGGAGCCCTTTTCCCCCTTTGGATAAAGTTTCTAGGCAGTGAACACCCAGACTGTTTTATGAATAATGATACTCCTAGCAATGGCCAGTGGCTGTTGGAATTTGCCATGGTTTTGCCGTACTAACTAAACCTCCAGTTAGTATGATATGAGTTTGGAGAGGACTTTTCTTTGGTATACCTTGAACCTTCTCTTTTTCTCACAGACTCTGGCTCCAGTGCTCTGCTTCACACTTCCTGCTTCTGCCTGAGGTTCTCTCTCCCTTCTATTCCTTCTTTCAGCATTGTTTTGTTTTTTTTGAGACAGGGTTTCTCAGTGTAGTCTTGGCTTGTCCTGGGACTCACTATCTAGACCAGGCTGACCTTGAACTCAAAGATATCCTCCTGCCTCTGCCTTCCAAGTGCTGGGATTAAAGGCGTGCGCTGCCACCACCGCAGGGCCAATTGCAGTATTCTTAAGGGCTAGCACAACAGACACCCTTCTCTGAAGCTTCTCCAATGCTGAGGTGTTCCTACAGAGTACTGTACTCTTTCCTGTCTCATACAGGTCACTATAGACTGGAATTGTCACTCTGTCATTCTGCCCTATCTCCTTCAGGCCAGCTGTCCTGTCTCCTGCAGGCCAGCTGTAGTCTAGTATTGTCATGTGGCCTTGCTTTTTCTGTGAGCTCCTCAAGGACTGGGTCTAGGTCTTTGTCATTCCTGATCTCAGCTCTTCCCAGCTATCTTTCCTTAGTCTCGGAACATCAACAGCACATAGTCCAAACATGAGTATGGACTCATGTTTCTAGAGCCAGTGTAAGTGATTTTAATCCTGTGGTAGGAGATACTCTATGGTTTGGTGTTTGTTGTATTAGGAAAAACAAGGGATCTGCTGGCTTATGGGGAACGTGGCCCAGATTTACTGGGGTACAGAGGAATGGCACATTGGGTTTTAGAAGCCCATCAGATTAGGAATCTGCATCCATCTTGGATCGGTGAGCTAGAAGAATCTGAAGACATTAGATAGCTCACATTGTACTGCAGGGCAGGGCTTGCTGTTTGACTTTGGTTTGGTGAGTACAAATGAGGCACAGATTTAAAGCAAAGTCTAAAGATAATCCTTCCTTTCCAGCAGCTTCCATAAACAGTAAGTTATCTTAAATACATACAGGGTAAAACATCAATTAAAGAAGTAGGAAGCTTTTATTGGTTAAAGAGCAAAGTTCTCAGCACAATAGAAATGTCAGGGACACATTAACAAATGGTCAGCTGGAGATAGAGCTCAGTGACTGATCATGTGTCTATTATGTGGAGGCTCTAGATTCAGTCCTCAGCACTGAAAATTAAAATAAAAATGATTATGAAAATTCCTGTTTGTTGAGAAAAAGCATCCAAGTCCCACTCTTAGAGGTTAGACTTCACTGGTTTAGGATGAGATGCATGCATCAGAACTTGTAAGCACTCCTTGGCAATTCTGGAATGTAGTGCAAGCAAGGCCAGCTCTGAAGTATGGGCCATGCTTGGAGAGTGTTTCCCTCTGCTGCGCACCTCATTGTTTTCAATGAGTTTCCACATTGCCTCCTCTTTGGGGAAAGTCATTCATTACAGTATAAATAGTATGCTTCTCAGTGCTAAGCTGCTTGGAGAAGGGGACCTAGACTTGTGGTCGTCAGTGATTCCTCCCAGTGTTTGGCATAGTGCTTAGGATAGAAGTTGATTTGATATGCATTGTTGAATGAAAATATAATTCTTATCAATATGCTTCATGTTAGATAATATACTTGGTCTTTTGTAATTAATCAGTTGTTCTCTGGTTAGTAAGCACATTGACTGATAGAAGCCTAGGAACCTAGTGGTGACATCACTATTCTATGAATGAAGGCTGTGAGGGCTCATTTCTGTCCAGAGTCAGGCAGGCTGGGCAGCTGCAGTTTGAGCCACATTCTCCTGGGGTCCATATCCCAGGAGTACGCTTTCTACCTTTAGTCAGACTTTTCTCCTTAAGATTTCCAGTGCTAAAGGAGCATAGCCCTCTCCTGACTCTGCTAAGATGGCTGTGATTCCAAGATGACTTATGATTACCATGCGGACAAACTGCTCACTATTGGCCTTTCTTTTCCCCCTTCTTCTTAGTATTCAGTTGGAGATTAGAAATAGATTGCATTTTCTTAGTAAGGTACATTTTATATTAATTTACACAGCCACTTTCATGCTGCTTTCTTTTTTTTTAGATTTAGTTTTATATTTTTTAATTATGTGTAGGTGTGTATGCCTGCATGTGAATATGTGCACATGGAGGCCCCTGGAGTGGAGTTGCAGAAGGTTATAAGCTGTGTTATGTGGGTGCTGGAAACTGAACTTGGGCCCTCTGGGAGAGCAGCAAGTCTTCTTAATAGCTGATCCATCCCGCTAGCCCCTTTGCTCTGCTTTCTTTCTCTCTTCATAAAAATCTAAGTCTATGATATTAGAGAGTGGAGCTCTGCTTAATTTTTCTTTCCTGTATTGGCATGTTAGGGAGTGTTTAGAAGAGATTGGGAGCTTGTGGGTAGGGAAAATATGGGCCTTGTGGACTCTGTGACCTTCTGTGGAGACTTGCAGAGGCGTCATTTCAGGGTCAGATTAATGAGTTACCCAGCAGGTTTTATGCCAGACCTTAGGATACAGAGACCAAGCAGGAAGGCCCTCACCTTGTAGTGGGAGGTAGGCCTTTCAGAAACTAGAATCCTGGCCTCTAAGGTGTCTCAGCAGGTTTAGGCACTTGCCTCCTGCCAAGCCTGACGACCTGGACCCTCATAGTGGTCCTTTGATCTTCACATGTAATTGAAAACAAACAAAAATATTTCCTTTAAAAAGGAAAAAAAGAGAAAGAAACTGGAATCCATGCTTCCAGCTCTGTGTCTAAGTGGTTTGAGAACACAGCAGGGCCTGTGTTGGGAGGGACATCCAGGCAGGCTGCAAAGGAGGGTGGTAGAGCTGCATTGTGTAGAGCAAAGCACGCAGATTAGGCATCGAGTGTGAGCACACTCATTTGAATGCCACTGGATTAGCAGCCTGCAGAAGCCTCTTTGGGGGCCCTTCCCTGACAATGTCTGTCTTGCAGAAGGTGACCACTGTTTAGCTAAACAGAGTAAACGTGGTTTGCATTCCTGGTTTTGGCCTCCTTGGCTCTCACACTGTGTCTGCTTCTGTGGGTGGTACTTTGCTGAGTTTCAGCACTGAAGGGTGACGCTGATCATAATACTTTTGTACCTGTACATTGAGGCACGCACACCTGGGCAGAATCCCAGGGTCTGCTTTGTCCATGCCAAGCCTCTTCCCAGTATGGGTACGGCACTTGACACTTCACTGGCTCTGTGGGCAGGCAGCTTGGTCAGTAGCCTCTTTAGACATAGGTACTGCCTCTTTTGTTTTCTTTGTTCATCCTGGTGGCAGGATAGGGCTGTACAGGTTTTAATTTGCACTTTTATTTTAATGATAGGCTGTATCTTTTTATATTGTATCTGACACTTGGAATTTCTTTTGTGGTGGTTTTTGTTTATTGTTTATTATTGTTTTTCCTGTGAAGCTGGGAGGAACTTAGGCCTTATGCATGTTAAGCATGTGTTCCATATCTGAACTGTATCCCCATAAAGTTGGTTTATAGGTATATTTTGTATATTCAGGGTAAGCATCCCTTTTCAAATACATGTGCCACAAATACCATGTCCTTCACTGTGACTTACTTTTTTTTTTTTACATACTGCTTATTATGTTGCCCAGATTGGTCTCAAAATCCAGTGTTCTTTCCAAGTGATTGGCAATACAGATACACACTACCACGCCCAGCTCATAGCTAACGTTTTAATCTTCCTAATGTTATGTTTTGTTTGCTTTATGAACAAAGATATTTTAGGCTGTAACCAATTCTACATCTTCCTTTTATGGTGCGTGATTTCTTGTTACCTGTTATCTTCTAGCGGTTTTGTTGTCTTGCCATTCCCAATGGGTCTAAGCCCGGATTGTCTGAAGGAGCCCTGTACATGCAGTATGCACACCATTTTTCTCACTGAACCTTTGAGGGAACCAGCTGACTGTCCCCCACCTTTACTTTCTCTTTCACTAACACCACGGTAGTTTTCAGTTAGTCAGCTGTGTGAGAGGCCTGGTAACTGCCAAGTGTGTTCTCCTGCTTGTTCTTCTGTGGTGTTGCCTGGGCTGACCTTGGTCCTTTGCATTTCCATGGCAATTTTATAGCTTGGTGGTTTCCTTTTAAAAAAAATTCCCCAGGGTTTTGTTTGGGATTTTATTGACATAATAGCTCAATGAAGTCTTATCCTTGAATGTGTTGGTTTCTCCATTAGTTTAGTTTTTTTGTTGTTGTTTCTTTAAGCTATTTTTTTTTTAATGTAAAGGTCTTGTGTTTCTTTCAATAAATTTATTCCTAAATGGGTTAGTGAGATGTCTCAGGAGATAAAGGAACGTGCTACTAAGCCTGACAACCTGAGTTCCATTCCCGAGACCCATATGGTAGAAGGAGACACCTAACTTCCACAATTGTTCACTTGCATGCTGTGGCATATGATTCCCATAATAAATAAATGAAAATTTTAAAAAATTAAAAATTATTCCAAGATACTATTTTTGATAGTTTTATAATATGTAGTTGTGACTCTGGGTAGTGTTAATTTTTGTTTGTTTGTTTTTGAGACAGGGTTTCACTGTGTAGTCCTGGCTGTCCTGGAACTCACTTTGTAGACCAGGCTGACCTCGAACTCACAGAGATCCGCCTGCCTCTGCCTCCTGAGTGCTGGGATTTAAAGCGTGTGCCACCATCACCCGGCTCATAGTGTTAATTTTTATGTTTATAGTTTGAGTCCTGTAGTCTTGCTCTATTCAGTTACTCTAATAGTTTATCTGTAAACCCTTTGGATTATTCTGTAGACAGTAACCACCGTCTGTGCATGAACTTGTTTCTTTTCCATCTGTTACCTCTCATCTTGTTTTCTTGCCTTATTGCTTCCTCACCTTCCCCACGTGGTGTTACCTTGACAGGCGCTAGCAGAGTCCCCGCCTGGGTCCTGACCTCTGAGAGTGTGGTCCACATTGCTATAGGATACCTTTGATCAGATGTGTGGCTTTCTCTAATAGATAGCTTTTCTCAGACTTCCGTTTGTTTGTTTGTTTGTTTGTTTGTTTGTTTATTTATTTATTTTTGTTTTTACATACCAATCAAAGTTTCCCCTCCCTCTCTTCCCAGTTTTCTTCCCCCTTCCCCTCCCTCCCCTGGACATTCCTTTTTATTTCTAATTTTAAAATCTTAAAAAAGTCATTCCTATCTTACACTTTATTGAATGGTTATTCTCCATCCGTTGCAGGCTGTTTTCTCCTCTAGCTTTTTTGGGGGGGTGGGAGGGATGGGAATGTCATTTTATTTTCCTAATGATTTAATATTCTTAGAACAATCCAATTTGTTTATGACACATTATACTTTTTATTTGATAATATTTTATTTTTAATTTTTCTGTATTGTTTTCCTTTTAGCTTTGGTATCAAGAACCTCATATGATGTGTGTTCTTTCTGTGTTCTCAGATAGTTTCTATAATTTTCTCTGGGGCTGGTTGGATGGCTCAGCTGGTGGGTGGTTGCCACTAAGCATGATGATCCGAGTTCAGTCCCAGGGACCCCCATGGTGATGAGAGAAATTGTTTGCTGAGGTCCACAGGCATGCTGTGGCACATATACCTCCCTTACACACACAGAATAAAAATGTAATAAAAAAGATATTTTTTCTATGGTGGTTGGATCTATGGATATGTCAAAACACATTGACCTATATGCCCCCAAAGTCAGCTTTACTGTATCTGAGTTCCATAATAAAAGTACTTCAGTGCAGTGTAGGGGACTTTTAAACATGTGCTCATACTGCACTGATATCCCACCCCCAAACTTTGTATCAGATGATCCTCACAGGGGCAGCAGAAAGTTCTTGAGCACTTCCCACCCCTTTCTTCCCCTTCACTACAGACTGAACCCTGGACTTCGTGTGGTCTAGGCAGGTGTTCTGTCATTCAGTTAGTTTTCTTAGTAATGATGCCAGGGAATGTGTTTGCTGAGGGACCTAATAAATTCTTGGGATGAACCTTGGGAAGAAGGACTAAGAAAGCCTTGTTCTTTATGGGTCTGTATTCCTTCTGTCCATGTTTGGAAGACTTCTTCGTGAGTTTTTAAGTTATGGAGTTAACATTTTTTATTGTCCTATATTATATGAACTAAAACTACCGAAGGCTGAGGAAGTTGAAGGAGACATGAGACTGCCTTCATGAGGCTGTGGGCTTTGTACTGCAGGGGAACAGAAGGGTCCTCCTGTCACCTTCCTTCCCTCCCCTTCCTCCCCACGGTGTATCAAGTGACATTGCATTCCTTGGAGTCGCCACCTCCTTGTTCCAGACAAGGTCACTGACTGTTGAACAAATGTTCCTAGTGGCGCTCCAGACACGGGGTTTCTCTGTCGGGTGATGGTGGAGTCTGCCTGTGGAGGGGGCTTCTACAGGACCAAGGGTTGGCCTGTGGGTTGATAACAGCCCCAGGAGAACCAGCCTGTAGTTAACTGCCGGTGGGCTTAGAGCTGATCTCTTGTAGAACTTGAAGTTGTTAGATCTTTCTTGTTTGTTTTTGAGCCAGCGGCTCACTGTGTATCCTGGAGCTCTCTGTATAGTTCAGGCTGACTTCAAATGCTCGACTCTCCTGCCTCAGCCTCTGGAGTGCTGAGTTTATGATTCTCATCACACCTAGGGTGTTTTGTTTTTTAAGACAAGGTCTCAGTAGCCCAGGCTCTTGGACTTATATGTAGCCGAGGATGACCTTGAACTTCTGATCCCTCTGTTGTCACCCGATTTTTGTTTGTCTGTATAACAACCCTGGCTGTCCTGGAACTTGCTCTGTACACTAGGTTGGCTTTGAACTCAGAGAGATCTGCCTGCGTCTGCCTCCCGAGTGCTGGGATTAAAGGTGTGCACCACCATGGCTGGCCTGTTGTCACTTTCTGAATACTGGGATGACAGGCTTGTGCCATCATGCCTGGTTGATGGATGCTAGGGATCAAACCCAGGACTTTCTGAATGCTAGGCAAGCAGTTGAATTTCATCCTTAGCTCTACCTGTTCATTATTTTTTAAAGATCTATTTAATTTTAATTTCATTGTGCGTGCATGTGTGCGTGTGCAAGAGGCCAGATTTCCTGGAGCTGGAGTTGAGGAACTAAAGCCAAGCCCTCTAGAAGAGCAGGAAGTTCTTTTAACCACTGAGTCATTTCTCTAGCTTCTGTTTTGTTTTTTAAAACAGTATCTACAGTTGTGAATGAGAGAGAATTCCCCCCCTTAGTGGTTTTCAAATGGGTGTTTGGACAGTGAGTCACATGATATGGTTCACTTACATACTTAACATTTACATGGCTTCTCCATGTAGCACAGTGTCTAATATAGCAAGTAGTCACGGGTGTTGCTTACAAGGCCACTTGTACAGTGCTATTCTACTTCTAAGTGTGAAGTAACAGTGGGGTTTGTTATCAGAAGGTTGTCTGTCCTGTCTTGTTTGCTTTGTACTGGGGCTGCCTCCTGGCCTGGGGACCTACGTACTCAGGCTTTGCTGCCCCACTTTGCCTACCTTCTCTGCCTCCACCCTCCCTGTGACTGGTGAGGCGCCCCACCCCTTCCCTTCCAGCTGATCTCCTTCCTGCAAGCCTTCTCCTTTCGGAACAGGTGGAAGGAGGACACAGTGGTGTGGCCGTGACACTGTGGCTTGCCAGGTATGTGGCACCAGGAGATTCAGAGCATCTGCAGCTGGTCTCTGAGAACTGTGTGGTCACAGTAGAATCATGGCTGTTTCCCCTGTGCTCCTGTTCATGGACAGGTGAGTGGCTGTTAGGCCTCTCTAGCTTGGGTAACTGGAGACAGCCAGAGCAGGGCCTTCCCACTGTGATGGAGGATCTGGTGTAAGGTAACTTGATGCCCTTGATACAGTAGGGAAGTTTCCTTGGGTAGCCCTGTTTAAAATAGACACACTCCCTTGTGTTTAGGAAGGATACTGGGGATGGAGCACTCTGAGGCAGTGTTAGTGCACAGGCTTGCCTAGTGCTGGACACCACCCCCTGTCCCTCCACCAGCACCCATCCCCGATCGTGATCAGGGTCTGTTTTACTTTGTTTCTGTATAGTTGTGGTATTGCTGAGGAAAACGTGTAGCAGCCCTATGGCTGTCCAAGTGGCTATCTTTGTTTCCTTGCTTTCTCAAAGCAAGGTTATAGGCAACTGTAGATGCACGTACGTTCAGATTTTGAGGGTAGAAAACACTGTGATGGGCTGGAGAGGATCAGCTCTGTTCTTACTGTAGATGCACATACATTCAGATTTTGAGGGTAGAAAACACTGTGATGGGCTGGAGAGGATCAGCTCTGTTCTTTCTGTGTCTCTCTAGATCAGTGGTTCTTAACCTTCCTTATGCTGCGACCCTTTACTACAGTTCCTCATGTTGGAGAAATCCCCAACCATAAAATTATTTCATTGCTACTTCATAACTATAATTTTGCTACTTTTATGAATTGTAAATATCTGATATGCAGGATATATGATATTCAACCCCTGTGAAAGGGTTGTTCAACCTCCCCTCCCCAAGGGATCTCAACCCACAGGTTGAGAACCCTGCTCTTGGTGCTTCTTAGCCTCTTGGTGTTTATTTAGTGGCTGGGTGCTGGGAGGGGAATGTAAAATGCACAAGAAGTGCCTGGTTCAGCTTTAGGCTGCAGGAAAGTGACCTGTAGCAGGTAGCTGTGACTGGGAAGCGGGCCAGCAGCTCCTCTGGAGATGAGTGCTGCAGTTCAGCTCTGGATTCTGATGTCATGAACCAAAGGAGGGAGAGAACAAGGAGTGATGGCTGAATCCAATAGCAAGCTGCATGCCTCTCAGACTGCAGAACTCTGAGGGTGGAGGCCTCTAGCTTTACTTCCTTGACACCTCAGCAGGGTTTTAGAAATCCCTTAGGGGTGTCTGGCTGGTTGAACCTGCTCCACCAGGGCAGGGACCATCATCCACCCACTCCTCCAACACCTCATCCTAGTTCCATGCAGCTGATGTCTCTTGGATGGCTCTAGATCCTAGCTTCCTCTATTGTAAGTGTACAGTAGTAATCCTTCTGTAACCCTTATAAAAATTCATTGGCCAAGGTTTTTACCTTTTATTTGTAAGACAGTCTTAATGTAGCCTAGGCTGTCCCCAGATCTGTGTGGTCAAGTGTGACTTTAAACTTCTGGTCCTTTTGTTCCCACCTTCTGAGTGCTGGGATTACAGGCACATACCAGAGCACTTGGTTTATGCTGGGCTGGGAATGGAGTCTAGGACGTCATGTATGGTATGCAAGGACTCTGCCTACTGAACTATGTCCTCGGTGCCTGAACAAGCATGTTGTATGTATCTAGGACCTATTTCAGGCACTACAGATGAAGCAGTGAGTAACAGAGGCACTGTGCAGCCTTGGAAGCTTTATAGCTGGTGAAGAAACATATTAGACAGCAGGTTGACATTGTCCCTGTGTTCTCTGTGACTGCTTTCTGAGGGGGCAGGTGCCAGGTGCTGCCCTGCATAGTGTCTTGTTGTCGATGAGCGTTCATATTGCTTTTGAAGTCATCTTTTCATTTCAGTACATCCCAAAAGTTAATGGGGGACAAGTGTAATGATACTTATGAAGCCAGAGGCTACACAGATGAGGTTTGACAATAGGGCATGGACTTTGGCTCTAAGTGCTTGCTGGAGTCTCCTCAGCTGCTGACATGCTCCAGGTGTCACAGGCCAGAGTGCTGGCACTGAATGTGGGACATTGTTAATGGTTCTTAGCCTCCAGAACCTCTCATTTATCTATAATTTTGTGTTTATAATTAATTTTTTTCTTAAAGGATCTTCTGTCTAAACTATCAAAGCTCAAAGAGTCCCTAAAACCTGGATCAGCTCCTCCCTGAAAAACAGATGATGGAAACGCTGGTTTTAGCCATGTGATAAGATGTTGGGGGATACAGACCAAAGCATTCTAGAGAAGCCCGAAGCCCAGGTGTGTGTGTGTGTGTGTGTGTGTGTGTGTGTGTGTGTGTGTGTGTGTGAGAGTGAGAGAGAGAGAGAGAGAGAGATTTTAAAAAACAATTTATTGTTCAACCAGTACTTCATGTTGAGAACACTTTGTAGACAGAAAACAGGCCACTGGTGGGTCATCTCTGCCCATGACCTTTCTGCATCTCTAGCATGGAGCTGCAGGTAAGTGTCGAGGGAGCTCCATGACTTGTCCTTCATCCCAGTTGGTTCTCACAATGGTTCAAGGAAGAAGTTAGCCTTATCTCCATGTAGAATGAAGATCATGGGAGCCCAGGGCTCTGAAATGGTGGTGGTTTGCCCTGGGCTGCTGTTCTGGAGGGGCAGAGCACTTGCCTTGGGGAGGCCTGAGTGCCAGGTAGGTGGCCTGGGGAATTTACCCAGTGCCTTGGAATATTACCACTGGTCTTAACCAGAAGCCACAGGTGATGTTTACAGGAACTTCTGTGGGGCAGGAGCTCCATGCTAGGACAGCGTGCAGAGAAGGTCAGTATATATCTGAGCAGCGATTTCAGTTAGAAAGTGTTTGGACAGGTGCAGGTGAAACTTGCCGTGTAACTCGGGTTCCTGTCCTCCTAAACCTGTGGTCCTCCTTCCTCTTCCTATGCATGGTTCTGGTTCCTTTTGTTTTGGGACACTATCTCCTCAGCCATGGGGAGGAATCTGGGCCGGTGGTGGAGTAGTGCTCGGAAGGAGGACCTGTGGCTTAGGTTTAATCTTGGAAAGCCAAGGGGTAGGGGCTCAGACTTAACATGGGAATCTGAACAAAGCGGGCCAGTTCTGTGCTTTTCCCACGTGTGAGGTTCTTGAGGGGAAGGCACTGCTTCCTGTGCTATGTCCCACCAGCAGCTGAACACAGTGTCTGATACACATCTGGTTGAGATGTGTTGCTGTCCACATAGCTCCTGTAGATGGCACTCACAGGGCCTGTTCTTCTGGCTGGGCCTCCAGTCACCCTGGCAGCTGCCTTCCCAGCACAGAATTGCTCACTTTGTATTGGTAGCTGGATCTGGGTAGGGTGTATCTCTTGCGCATCCTGATTTTAGTGGCTCTAGGAGGTGGGTGATAGAGGTTAACAGGTAGTCTTTCCCTATACACACCACCACCACCACCACCACCACCACCAACAACAACAACAACAACAACAACAAAATAAACACTTTGAGGGAGCATGGGGAAAGATAGGGAACAAGGGAAATGAGAACTGATTGATAGCTTAATGGGTATCTTGACTTCTATTTTCTTTCTCTCATCCTCTGTGTTGGACATTCCTTCTAGTTGCTTCTTACATCACCACCTGTACGTCAATAAGACAGTTTGTTTGGGGCTTCATGGAGGTTCACCTACCTGTTTTATGGTCTGTGCTTTGAGCACAGTAGTTTCTCACTAAGTGTGCCTGGGCCTGACTGGAACATGCTCAGTGCTGGGCTCTGTAGTCAGCACCATGCTTCCTTACCTTAGTACAGTGGTTCTCAACCTTCCTAATGCTGTGACCCTTTAATAACAGTTCCTCAGGTTGTGGTGACCACCAATGGTAAAATGATTTTCAGTGCTGCTTCATAACTGTATTTTTCATAACATAATTTTGCTATTGTTATGAATTGTAGTGTAAACATCTGATACGCAGGTTGGTCTTAGGTAACCCCTGTGAAAGGGTTGTTCCACCCCAAAGGGGTTGAGACTCACAGGTTGAGAGCCACCACTTTAGTAGGTAGCTTACAAAATTGTGGAGGTTAGAAAAGAGGCTCAGAAGAAATGGCTACCAAGGTTAGAGCTAGGGTACAGGTCCAGCTTTGGCTGCCCCTGTGATGCCCTTGGCCTGCTTGGATCTGCTCCACTGAATGCCTTGCCTTTGGTCCCTCCCACCTCCCTCCAGGCTCAGTATGAAGGCTGGGCTCCTTTTCCCTGCTACTGCTGTTTTTAGATTGGGGCAGGAGCTGAGCCTCCTAGAAGTACAATATGTAAGGCCCAGTAAAGAGTTCTAAGGTGTGTTAATCACATAGGGTATAGTATGGATACCATTCTTCTTCATGCCCCCTCTGGACTCTGTTCATGCTGCCCATGAGGCAAAGCAAAGGATTATACCTGAGTGCAGTGATTCGAATCAAAGCTTATATGTCAGCAGCTGAGCAAACCCATTTAGTTCCTCTTCCAAAAGGCTTTGGTTTGTGGTGTCAGTGGAATGTCACTGAGTAATTTCATTTTGCCTTTAACTTTTCCCTTGCTAAGGCCATTTCTGCTGATCACCAAGAACTCGTTTATACTCGCTGGGGTTTGTTGCTGGGTCTGCAGAAAACTCAAGTGCTTCCTGGGGCTCGATTACCTATGGGAGTTATGCAGTGGAGGTGTGATGCAGTGGGGGATGATGCAGTGGGGGATGATGCAGTGGGGGAGTGATGCTGTGGGGAGTGATGCAGTGGGGGAGTGATGCAGTGGGGGAGTGATGCAGTTGGGGTAGTGATGCAGTGGGGGAGTGATGCAGTGGGGGATGATGCAGTGGGGGATGATGCTGTGGGGAGTGATGCTGTGGGGGAGTGATGCTGTGGGGAGTGATGCAGTGGGGTAGTGATGCAGTGGGGGAGTGATGCTGTGAGGGATGATGCTGTGCGGGGTGATGCAAAAGTGTTTTGTTTTCTAGTGACAAACATATCTGGCTTTGCAGTGGCTATTTCTTGTTTATTCACTTTAAAACAGATTATACATTCTCATGGCTCATAGTTCAAAAAGTACAGTGGAGTTTGTGGTAGAAAGTTGTATATCATATCTAGTAACTTTTCCCAGAGTAGTGGCTATTAGCAGGGAGTCCATGCCTAGACAAGCAGAGGTTGATGTAGCAGGAATCTTAAAAGTTCTTATTAATAAAATCAAACCTGAGGCAAGTTATTGGGGTGAATACTGGAAGGTCAGAGAGACAGAACAAGCCACAGCTATCTCACCTCGCCGGATCCTCAGCTGGTCTTGTCTCCTCAGACTGGAGGCCTCTGAGTCCTCATCCGGAATGGGTCTCAGCTGAATTGCTGCTCAAAAGCCTGAATGCTTAACCAGCCAAAACCTTCTAGTTTCTGGTCCTCACGCCTTATATATCTTTTTGCTTTCTACCACCACTCCCTGGGATTAAAGGCTGGCTTTCTGGGATTAAAGGCGTGTGTCACCATGCTTGGCTATTTCCAATGTGGCGTTGAACTCACAGAGATCCAGAGGGATTTCTATCTCTGGAATGCTAGGATTAAAGGTGTGAGTGCCACCATTTTCTAGCCTTTGTATCTAGTGGCTGTCTGTTCTCTGACCCCAGATAAATTTATTAGAGTACACAATATTTTGGGGAACACAATACCACCACAGGTTGACACTTGTATCATATGGCTTTCTTGATACTATTAGGACCCTGGCTTTTGTCTGTGACAATCGATACTTCTCAGTCTCTAAGAAAATGTCCCTTGTCCTTCTTAGAGCTATTTATAAATGTGTCACAAACTTTTGGTTTTCACTTTCTATGACATTTAAAAAATAACATTGTGTTTCAGTCAACATATTTCATTGCTTTGTCTTCCATTTTTGGGGCATTCAGTAGGTACAGTGGGTAGTGGCTCCATTGTTGTATAGTGCAGCCCTCAACCTTTTGTCTGCAGGTAAGGAGAGTTTCTGCTTCAGATTTGGTGTTCTTTTTGACACCTGGTACCTAGTCTCTCTTGCCTTTTTGCAGGGGTCTATCTTGTATCTACTTCCTGCTGTACAGGGTACCCCAGGGAGCCTTAAGAGTAAAGCCTGCTAGGAATTGGAAGAGGCTGTGTGTGTGTGCTGGAACCATAGGAGGCCCCAGGTAAATGTGTCAGCAACTGTCTTGCTCCCAAGTCTAGTGGCACCCTGTGTGGTTCACACTTGACATTGTACCTAAGAGTTTTTTCCTGGCTTCAGAGAAACTGACTACCACTGTTTTGAACATCACTTTGTCTTGGGTGTCTATATCTTTTCCCACATCATTAATTAACTATTGAGATGAAAATCATGACTTTCCCAGCCACCGGATAAAACATCTACAGCTCAGCTTTGCCTGTCCGTGGTTATTTAGCCTTCACTTCTAGCTGTTAAAGTCATACTTAGTCCCGTGGGTCTAAGTATTTGGCCGTGGGTTCACCACTGACACTTCCTCCACCATCCCCCTAGTCTTAGTGCTTCTGAGAGGTTGAGACGGCTTCAGTTAGAATTCTGGAATCACCTTGGTACAGGTAGCTTCTGGGGCTGGTAGAGGCGCTCTGGCTACTGCTTCTTAGACCACCTTCTTTGGGAACTCCCTGTTCTCACAAACTGGCCCATTCTCTGCAAATCTCTGTGTTTTTGGGGGTGCTGAGCCCTGACACTGTAGCAGTAGGGGGGGGGGTGTTGGCATGAGGAGCCCCTGCTCTTCAGTGCTCACTCATTGGAAAACCGTGGAATCACCTGATGGGTGGGGACAGCTCTCCTGCAGGCCAAGAATGTGGCTATGCTGAGCTCTGGCCTCCACCTCACTTAACATTCATGTCACCTATTTCCAAACACTGATGGACCTGGGGAGCAGCCTGGGGGGTAGGGATGGAGGTGGAGCCAGGCCACATTCCACAAAAAAAAAAAAAAAAACCAGGTTCAAGTCATTGGCACAGCTTGAGGACAGGACTAGTGTGAGCCATTTCTGCCGCTAGGGTGTGGTGCTTGTAGATGTATTTGGGGCCTCGGGTCCAGGGCAGTATGGTGCCTGAAGGATAGCTGGAGAAAGGGCAAGGAGTTGTGCACAGGTAGGACAGGCTTCTTCCTGGCTCCCTTCCTAGACAAGGCAGCTACTTACTGGAAAGAGGCCTTCCTTCACCTGGAACTTCTGTCACTGACTACAGTTGAGGCCTTAGGAAATATGGCAGGAATGAGGCCTGGAGGCTGCTCGGTCCCAGCCTGCAGAGGAGCTTCTTCCCCAGACTGCTACCTTGAGAAAGAGATTCCGTGCCTCCTCCGTGGAAGGGGGATTTGAGTGAGCATCGGGGAAGAAGTGAGTGGTGAGGAACTAAGACAGGCTTGCCCCAGGGCAGAGGGCACCACATTAGTGTGTGTACACTAACACACGGGACTTGTGATCCGGAGTCTGAGGTGGTCAGGGAGCTGTGTGGGCAGTGTGGTCAAGGAGTAGGTGGATTGGAAGCAGAGCTCTGGGCACTGCATTGTGTGTGGGTAGCTAGCTCAAGCCACTGCTGCAGATCTTCCATCTGCTCAGTATTCTGGGTCTCTTGGGTCAGAGACTGCTTGGGGGTCAGCAGCTATCTGTCCCTAATAGTTCAAGAAGGTTACTTTGCCTCTTTGAAACACAGATGTATCTTTTCACCGAGGAGCCACAATTTTCTGGGGATACAGAACAAAGGAGTCCAGCGTTTATGAGAACAGTTTTCTCTGAAGTACCTCTTTGTTGTGGACACTGGCCCCCTGTAGACTACCCCTCACCTTCTGCCCTCCCTAAGGGCATAGTGAATGTTCTTTCTCCCCTGGCATCTCCGGTCACCTTCCACTGCCCCTTCTGTGTGTGTGTGTGTGTGTGTGTGCGCGCGCAAGCGCGCGCGCGTGCGCGTGCGTGCGCACATATGCATGTGGAGGCCACAGGTCAACCTCAGGAACTGGTTTTTGTTTTGTTTTTTGAGACAGGATCTCGCACTGGAAGCTGGGACTCACTTCTTAGGGTCGCTGGCTAGCCAGGGAGCCCCAGGGGTCTCCCTGCCTCTGATTCCTGCATGTGCACCATGCCTGGCATTTCATTTAGGTTCTGGGGATTTGATTCTGGTCCTCATGTTTGTATGGAAGCACTTTACCGACTGAGACGTCCCCTCAGCCTCACATAGCCCTTCTTTCCTAGGATCTACCTCTGCCCTGGGATCGCCTCTGTTGACCTTGTGGCGTAAGCAGGATTGTTGTCTCCTTATCTTCAGCGTGTGTAGCGGCTGTGTGTACGTGTGTATTAGTCATATTTCAGCCTCTGTGACAAAATGCCCGAGGAAAACATCTTGGAGGAGGGGGCTTATTTTGCCTCATAGTTCCAAAGGCTTCACTTCTGAGTCAGACGGCTCCATTGCTTCTGGGCTTGTGGTAAGACAGGCAGAAAGCTGAGAGAACAGCAGGCAGGGTCCAGGATTAGATATCCCCTTCAAGAGCACACCCCCTTTGACCTACCTGTAATCAGGCCCTGCCTCCTAATGAATAGCTCATTCAGCTGTGAACTCAACAGTGGATTAACCCATTGATGAAATCAATCGCCTTTCAGTAATACCACCAGCTGGGGACCGAGCCTTTGGCACATGAACCTTTTGGGGGACTTCATAGTAAGCGATGACAGCATTGTTAACCATGCTTTTTCATTCCCCCTGCCCTTGCCTCCTTGCAAACACACATGGTGGCCACTCCACTTGCCAGCAAACACGCTGAACATCTACTCTTGCTAGTTAGACTCTGGGAGTACAGAGGTGACTCCCTGCTTCCTGCTAGAGATAGAAAGTGGAGGGGAGGAAGCAGAGCCTATCCTATGAACAGCCCAAAGTAGTGAGTGCTGTGGAAACTGTGCTAGGAGCCTGGAACAAGTGTGAGGGTCTGTTGCTGGATGGAGACAGGTCTTCTAAAGTCTCAAAAGATAAGCTTGACTACAGCTGCTCCCTGGTCTCTATCCCCTGGGCAGTGTAGGCTGATGGTCACTCATGGGGTCACATAGCCTTGGGAAGGGGCCACTGAATACTAGGCAAGAATGGCACCATGGACATGGGTTCCATGGGTGTCTGGAAGAAGCTGCCGGACCCTGGGCAGGAGGATTGCACTGGGGCAACAGAGTTCCAGCTTGTGCCTGCCTGCATGTTCTTATGAGCTCACAGTGCCTGGCTGGGCACAGGCTTTGGTTATGTGACTTTCAGTCACTCGGTTCTGAAAGGCACTCTCGTGTGTTCAGAGCACCTGTGTGTGGTGCCATTTTATATGTAGTATTGTGATCGAGGGGTTTCAAGGCGTTAACTATAAAAAAAAAAAAATCAAGGTGCTTTCCATAAATCTGTCAAGTTTTGGTTGTTTGTAAGCTTAAGATCTTAGACTGACACTAACCAAGCAGCTTTGGATTTGGATGCTCTTTAGTTTTGTCTTCACTTCCACTGTGCGGTCCCAGACAGAGTGCTTTCAGGTGCTCCTCTTTATCATCCTCTGCCTGCTGTCGGAGTGAATAGCGCTGTTAATGCTCAGTCTCCCAAAGCACAAATGCAAGAGCCGGGTGCCCAGATCCCTTCACATATCCCGTACCCGGTTCTCTGTGGGGTCTCATGTTCCTTCCCTGGACCTGCAGCAGCGTCCTTCCTTACTGCCGCTGCCAGCGCCCGACCTTCCCTTCCCTGGGTCCGGTTTCACCACCGGTGCCAGCTTCCTTCCCCTGAGAGGGCAGCTGCTCATCAGCAGACGGAACCCTTCCAGTAACTCGGGTTCTCAGCATCTGTGGGTGCCCGAGGCTTTACTTGGTTTAAATTACATAAGTGCTTCTTAGACGGTGAATGAGTTGGAGCTCTAGAGTGCCCAAAGTTCATCTATTTACTTGTTTTTACAAATATAACTAGGAATTTGTATTGGACTGTGAAACTACTTCTGAAGTAGATTCCATTATAACCACAATAGAAACATGGGAAGAAAACAGTGAAACCAGTTCATTTTCATAGTCTCTCTCTCTCTCCCTCTGTCCCCTGCTTCTCCCCGCTCCTCCTTCCTCCTCCCTCTTTTTTGACACAGTCTTGTTATAATGAAGCCCAAGCTGGCCTCAGACTCACTACGAAGCTTAGGCTGGTCTTGAGCTTGTATCAATCCTCCTGCTTCAGCATCCAGAATTCAGGGATTATAGGTATACTGTACTGTATCTGGTCATTTGTTTCTTTTTGAAGCTTTTGCCATTTTGTTTTGATATGTTTTTAAACTTACTGGAAAGCTGCAGACAGGCATGTCTGCTTTTTGGGAGCCCTGGAGGCCATTTGTGTTAATGACTGCACCTGAACAGTGCATCTGAGAACCAGGTTGATTTATAGTTAGGACTTGTAGTTTGGGGAGCTTTTGTTTACATGTTGTTGGGAGAGAAGACCTTGTGACCATCTAAGGAATGATTTTCTCTGATCCTTGGAGGCTGTATAGATAATTAAACAACTGGTCTGAAAGACTGGCTGTCCTTGAAATGTCAGTTTGTAAATGAACTTGTCATCACAAATGGGGTCTCTCTGTCACTTATAGGAAACTGAGGCTCAGGTCACTCTCCTGGTCCAGACTCCCAGCTAGTGAATGGCTGAGTCAGGCATTTCAGTTCATCTTGGCCAGCTTCTGCTAATGTACTTTATCATTGAACACATTTTCTCATTCTCAATTTCAGAATAGTTGACCAAGCTTCTGTCTGAGATCTGTGTCTGTGCAGTTCTGCGTGTGTGCAAGCCAAGTCTGAGGTGTTAACATGTGCTCGCGGCCTGTAGTCCCTCTCAAAGTTTGATTTGTTCTTGTCAGCCTGACTTCGCCGTTGGAGTGTCTCTATAACACACAGAAATGGCCTAGCCCTTTTCTTTTCTTTCTATAGGAATTTGCTTGCTAGAAAACAAAATGCAAGACTTGATAGACAGAGAGACTTGGGATGGAAACTGTTTGGAAAAGTCCCACTCCGAGAGACTGCTCAGAAAGATTCAAAGAAAACACACAAGGTAAGCCACTGGTGTGTGAGGGCATGCTCATGAACCATACAGGTGACTCTTGCTGAGCCTTGGAGTTGGAAAGCCCTCTGTGCCTGGGTTCTTAAGTTGCATTCAGTTTGTGCAGGGATTTAACTCTTCACCTCTTTACAGCTTGTAACATGCACACAGGAAGATTCAGCTGGGCTTTAGATGTCTAAACTTGATGAATTTCAGTCAGTCTTTCCAGTAACTGTTGCAGATGTACTTATAATCAAGCTTTTATTGTGTTTTGATACTCAAGTCTCCACACATTTCTTGGAGCTTAAATCCTTCATTTTGCTCTGGGATATGTGGACTAGGCCATCATGCTCCCAGACTTTGGAGGACCTTGCCTTTTGTCTGCCAGGCCTGCACCAACATCCCACTGACTTCCTTGCTCCTCAAGTCTGCAGCTAGAGCACCTGCTTATCTTCTCAGGGAGGAGCCCATGCCAAATGGTGGCAGCCCTTAGGTGTCCCTAACTATTAGCACCAGCAACTTCTTGAGGCTCTGATCCTGTTTACCTTGTAGGTCAGCCATTGCCTGAAACCTGTTGCCTTGAGCGTCTGCTGTTGGCCAAGTGGTTGTCCTCAGTAGCTTTCTTCCCATCTTAGATTTATATTCATTGACAGCTGTTCTCTGGACCCTCTTGAGAACCAAGTAAGTGTCAGTCCTCATGACTGACATTGGGGTTTGGGAAAGGACATGGCCCAGTTCAGGCAGACAAGGCCCACCTAAGGCAGGGCGTGGAAAGTAGACAGGTCTTTCTCCCTGAGAGGGCACAACTGATTTGAGGATTGTTTGCTGAGGGGTTACTATGTGCTAGTTTTAAACAGTAGCGTTTGTGCTTCTGGTTTCTTTAAAACAATGGCCATGATGTTCCCTGAGCCTTAGGTCTAAGGGTTGTGTTACAGATGCACCACCTGGCTCTAAGAGTCCTACTGTTGCTTGTTCTCTGCATTTTGATCAGTTGTGGCATTCTGTAATGGTCTCCACCTGCTGCAAAATAGATTCTTTGGCTGTGGGGAAGAGCTGTACTTCTCTGTGTATATAAAGATGCTATTTAGAATTCGGTTGGGAATTATACTGGTTTAGAGATTGACTGTAGTAGATTGTCCTGTAGGGTCCATGACCTCACCAGCCATGTGTAATTGGCTAGGTTTACAGTGCTGGGCAGGATTCCCTCCTCTTAAGTGGGCCTTAAGTTCAATGAGGTGGCTGTTGGTTACCCCTAAGATATGAGTGCCACTATTGCACCCCTGGATATTTCTTGTCATGCTGGTCATTGTTGTAGTTTATAGGCTTTACAGCTGAATAGGGATTTTAATTGTTTTTCTCCCTTGGCAACATGCATAGCACCTTCTAATACTGTGAGTGTTAGTCCTCAGGAATGAGGCTTCCAGGTCAATTTCAGCTGGATCCTTCCAAGTATTCTGTATCTGAAGTATGTGGTATCTTTAGTAGTATGTCTTATCTTCAAGTTCTGGGAGACAACCACAGACATTGACAATAGCTTGCCTTGTTTTGGAAGTCTCATGAAACTTGTATGACCAAAAACTCAAAGGAAGGGTTGTCATGTCTGGCCCATGACATACCTTCATTTTTTGTGTACATATACTTATATATGTATTTTTAAATAAACATAGCATGTTCTTCTATGGCTTTTCTAGTATGCTTATTGTTCTTTAGCTCTCCTCTCTCCCTCAACATTGCCTTCCCCTGCCCAGATCAAGAAGAGGGTGGGTAGAAATTGTAAGAACCAGAGGACCAGGACATCTGCTGTAAGATAGTGTATATGCAAATGACAGGGAACTGAACTCATCAAATCTTAACAATGTTGTCACCTAAACAGGGCCTGCTCGGTAACACTACCAGTTGACATCTTTACATGATGAGGGGAATATCACAAGGTCCTCCCCCTAGATGAAGAGCTGCAGGCAACTGATGGCTGCTGAGAGAGGAAGAATCAGTCTTTTCCAGAGATGAGCTCCCGATAGGTTATCCAGTGCCAGGTGACCATCCCTAAACACATAGACATTTGAGCGATACCAAATGAAATCAGCAAATTGTATGTGTGTATGTATATATATATATGTGTATGTGTATGTGCACACATGCACATAAAATACATAAAGTATGAATATATATTTTATGTATATGTAATAAAATAGTTAAAGAAGACATCGTGAATTTGAGAGGGAGCGAGGGGACACATAGGAATACTTGGAAGGGGAGAGGGTGGCGTAGAAAGGATGTATACATAGTATCCATGTATGAAATTCTCAAAAACTGGAACAAACAAACAAAAAAACAAATCTACCCCACCTTATGAGGAAGATGCAGTCATTGTCTTCAGCTTACTGAGGAAGCATGGAGGTGCAGAGACTGAGTGACTTGTGCAGAGTCATAATAGTTAAAGAATGGCAGAGCTGGAATGCCATCCTATGTCGTCAGGAGAGCTGAGCCTCAGGAGCAGAGGGGAGGTTGTCTGTGACCTGAGTGGTGTGCTGGTGCCCCTCTCTGATGGGAGGGCTTGCCTTAGCTAAGTGCGGTAAACTCACTTGCAATTCCGTATTGGGGAAGAAGGACCTGGCCCCGCTAAGGTCATTGTGGAGTGCCAAGGACAGGGCTGATGACTGTTAGGTACAGGGTATGCAAGGATGAGGCAGGTTTCCACACAGTACATTTTCATGTCTTTGCAAATAAAAATTGTTAGAATATTGTCTGCCACTCCCCTGGAAGATTCACTAAGGCTATCAGTTTGGGAATTTATCTTTGAAAATCATACATTTTGATTTTGAGTCATTGTGGAGGCTTACTAAGTGAGCATACAATTAAATGTGAGTTTGTATGCAAAACTCAGCTGTAACTTTCTTAGAAGATGAAGTAATGGTATGTAGTAAAGAATCTATACTTTAGGAGGAATGACAATTATATTAATAGACATCCGGGTGGGTCCTGAGAGCTCTTGCTTCATGTGTTATCTGCTCTGGAATCTTATTGGTGAACTGCGATGCAGAGCCCAGCTGGCTGTGCAGTAACACGGTTCTGCTGAGAAGACCTTTGGCTTCAGCTATCAATAATGAAGAAAGTAACTGTACCCCATGCATGAGTCACACAATCCTGCCTGGGACCTGTTTGTATATGCTTTGTGTCTCTGGTCCTCCCAACTCTCGGGTCTGACCCCAAGCTGGCAAAGCCAGAGAGGGAGTCAGGGTCAGGACTTCTGGGCACCACTGGCTTGAGCTGGCTTTTGTCACAATTGTTAGCTCTGACTTTCCAGAGGCCAGAGTTGGACCCTTGATTTTCTATACTTGTGATCTGAGATGGTGACAGTAACTCTGTTTAGGGCTGAAACATAAACAAGTGCCCAGGATCCTCCGTATTCCCTTTTCCCCCTTCTGGAATTGTTTTTCTTTCTTGGAGAAGAATCATCCAACGGTGTTTTAGGAACTTAAACTTTGGGACTACTGTGATGGCTCAGTGGGAGAAGGCACTTGCTGCCCAGTCTAATTCCCGGAGTGCAATCTATGGGATCCACATAGTGGAAGGAAAGAACTGACCGTGGAAAGTTGTGCTTTGACCTCTGTGCAGAGGCATAGTAGTACAAGTGTACCAACACACAAGTGCGTGCATATACACACACAAATAAATGTAAAAAGAAAAAAAAAAGAACATGGACTTTGGAGACAGACTGCCTGGGTTTGTGTTTCAGCTGTCACAATTTGGCTGTGTTACTTAGGACAAGCTATTCAATCTTTCTGAGCTTCATTTTGCCATCTATACAATTTGGAGGAAATGTGCCGATCTCCCAGGTGGTGAGGATTAAGTAAGTGAATCATGCTATATGCTTAGAATAGTATTGAGCACAGTAAGTGTCGCAGAAGTGCTTGCTGTTATCATTGGTTTTTTCTCTTGACAAGCTAACCCTGAGCTTGTCAAGAGAAACTGAGCACAGTGTGACAATGAGCTTGAGCCATTGAGCAGACCCCCTGCATTTGCTTGTTCAGCAAGCATTGCTTCATGCTGCATCAGGCTGTGTCCCAGGCAGCAAGGGCATGAAAGCATGTGTGCGGACATGGCTCCAGAGCTTGTGGTAGGACAAGGGGACAGGTGTGCACGGCAGCCAAGGCTCTGGATTCCTTTCACTTGTCTGACCGTGGGCCAGTTGTCTCTTTTGGGTTTTATCAGGTGTGGACTTGGTATTAGAATACCTACCTGTGGTGTTGCTGTAACTGAAGAGATAGTGTATGCAGTGTATTTTGCCCAGAGTTGGTCAAGGGATGGATGTTGTGATTTCCAGTTAATAAATAGGCCCACTTCGTCATGGAAATACTCTGTGTGCTTTGCCCCAGGCACCTGGCCTCATTTGATCTGAGTCACGTTCTTGTGGCTTGGCCTCAGAGACTTCAGTTTCTTTGGAGGCATGGGGGGAATGTTGAAATATTACTTGCCAGTTATCTTTTCAAATTCATAAAAGTCTTGAAAATTAAGTCTTGTTTTCCATTAGCTTACATGATGATTTCAGAGACACTTTCTTAGGGGAAACAAAAATGACCAAGGATAAGAGAATGAAACTAAAGCCGTGATTCTTGAAGGGCAGTCACCAGAAGAGGCTTGTCTTCATCACCTGCATATGTAAGAAGCGCAAGTCTGCAGGTTCATGCCTCCAGCACGCCGAAGTAAACCTGGGTTTTAGCAACTACAGATAATCCCAAGGGCAATAGCTGTGCAGTGGGAATGTTGGCTACTGGGAGGACAGTCGCCATCACTCCAGCCAGCTACACAGAGGGCCACAAGTACATCCACCAGCATGCAAACTCTCCAGCTACCGAGCTAGAGAGTAAAGCTAGAAAGAACCTTTAGTTCTCTACCTACTGGGTTTGAATGAACGGGGGCTCTGGCCACTTAGCAGGGGTGGTGATACCATTCCCTCGTGAATAAAATGAGGTGGTCTTGTTCTGTGTACACTATTTGCTGTTAGTTGAGGAATTAGCTTAACTGTAAGTAAGTAAGGTTGAGCAGAAAGCCAAAGTGCTGGTTCTTGCTGAGGCAGCTGCTGGTTATGGCAACCATAGGCTTACAGAGTCAGTGTTAGCTTTGTATACCCAAGAACATCTTAGATGGCCTTCCAGATGAAGTTAGCTTTTAGATCTTAGAGAACCCAGAAAGTGGTGGTAAATCCAGGGCAGCTTAGAGTGGCATTCTTTCTCTCCTGTGTTCTGGTTTCTGAGAGGTCTGGGACACAAAAGGATTGCACATTACAGAAAGGATATATCTGGGTGGTCAGTAGAGGTAGCTGAAAGTCTACCTAGTGTCTGACAGAAGCCTAACATTATCAGGAGAAGCTGGTGAGAAAAGGAGATTGTACCTCTGGCTTGTCCTCTCTCACCAACACAGTTGTGGGAAGTGTGTGGCTGTTTTACCACAGCAGGGAGACTCAGGGAACTAGAAGACACTTGATGATTGCAAAGAAATGTGTAGGAAAGTGACTTCTTTAAGGTTGTTATGACTCCTGGATTTCCTGCCACTGTCCAGCTAGGTACATAGATCTGACCCTATGGTCCTTTAAGTAGAACTGAATGGATAGAGCACGTGCAAATCTCTGGCTGGCCACTGGGTGGTGCACATGTAAGACAGAGTCAAAAGAGCTGAAAACTGAGTTTGGAACAATTTGACAGTAAAGCTGGCTGGAGCTTGTAGGTCTTTATGTCTGGAATCCAAATCAGTTACAACAGTGTCAACATTTACACAAGGTCAGATCTTGGAACATAATTTTTGAAAAGTCTATGAGCTGGAGAATTGGCTCAGTGGTTAAGAGCATTTGTTCTTACAAAGGATCTGGGTTTGATTCCCAACACCTACATGGAGACTCTCCACTCCTCAGCATGCATGTGGTGCACAGACATACATGCAAGCAAAACACTCATGTACATAAAACAAATCTTAAAACATATTAAAAAGAAAAGTCTGGAATATAGTTGAGAATTATTGGACTTGAGGACCAGGTTGTCTTGAGGACCAGTAGACTCCAGTCCTGAAATCAGTGTGTCTTGGGACTGTGTGACACCTTAAAGAAGCCGGTAGAAGGATGCTCCAGCAAGGAGGGCAGACACTCTTGAGAGTGGGAGACAGAGAACATTAGCTGAAAGATAGGGAATATAAGAAACAAATGAACATTCATAACAGAAAAATACAACTGAAAACTAGGCAGACTGCTCAATAGCAGAGCAAACAAAGTTAGGAAAAAAGTAAGTTGTAAGGTAGATTAGTAGAACTTACGCAGTCTAACAGTAGAGGTTAAAGGAAGGTCACTAAAGTAACACAATCTTGAACATAGGAGGCACACTAAAATGTTTTAAAATCCAGCAAGATGAGATGGTTTAGCAGGTCCAGGTGCTTGCACACATGTCTCACAACCTGAGTTGAATTCCTAGATTCCCCATAGTTGCAGGAAAGAACCAACTCCTGAAAATTATCCCTTGACTTTTCACACATGCTAAGTGGACATGTGTGCCTGTACTCACACACAGTCACATACGCAATAAATTTTTTAAAAATTAGTAGAAGCCAGAATCACTAAAGTTTGAATTTGTGCCATGAAGTCTTGGAAGAATTCATTAACAAAAAATATTAGAATAATCAAATGACTATGTCCCAAATTTGTCAAAAGACATAAACCTACAGATTTAAGTCTAGTCAGTGACCCCATAAGCAGGGAAGTTCTAAGAAGCCCATGACCTGACAAGTTGTAACCAAACTGCTGAAAATAAAGGCAAAAAAGTCCTACAGCATCCTGAGCAAAACAGTGCATTACTTATTGGGGAATAGTAATTTGAACGTCTACGAATTTCTCATCAGAAACCACAGAGGGGCTGGGGAGATGATGGCTCAGCAATCAGAGCAGCTACTGCACTTGCAAAGGACCACAGTTAGGTTTCCAACACCCAGGTTGGGCAGCTCAGCCACCTGTAACTTGTGCTCCAAGGGACCCAGTGTCCTCTTTTGAGGCTTTGCTAGCACCCGCAGACACTTGCACATAACCGCCTCCCACATACACACAATTAAAATACAATAACAGTCTACACACACACACACACACACACACACACACACACACACACACACACACACGGGAATCTGTTTTTGGACCTGTTGAGAGAAAGAATTGTCGACCCAGAATGTTGTATCGAGAACAAAGGTGAAAGGAAGGAGAGTGTTCCCAGATGAAGACCAAGAACGTTTGCTGCTGCCAGGAGCCTTGTAGGAGAGCTGGCCAAAGACTATACTTTCAGAGATCATTTCTATAGTTTGTATGAGAGTTGGCCACTGCAGGGTCCTTGCACTAGAAGGAACCCTGGAACATAGGAAAAAAGAGGAACAGAAATGGTAAACATACGGGCAGATTGCAGAATTGCAGATGTGCAAGTCCCAATAGGTTCTTTAAAAATGCGTTTGGTTAGTGTTTGGGTCTTCAACTGTATGTAGATGTAACATTTAAGACAGTCATATACCAGGGGAAGGGCGATGGGTTCCCACTCAAAATGATAAAGTACTGATTCCAATTAGGTCATGGAAAATTACATATACTTATTTCAGCTCCTAGCCCAACCATTGAACTATGTAGAAAGATGAACAAAAACAAGACAAATTAAAATGGAATTACAAAATTCAGAAAACTCAAAATGAAGGCAGAAAAGAGGAAACAGGGAAGAACAAAGAAAAAAAAAAACAAGTAAGATGACACTTAAATTCAGACATACCAAATTACATTACATACAGATGTCTAAGCACACCAGTGCTGTCAGAGGCTTGGAAAAAAAAAAAAGACTCAATTCTGTCATCTACAAGGAACTCTTCAAATACCCAACATGTAAGATAACACTCTTAAGAGAGAGGAGAAAATGGGGCTGGGGTGTAGTTTAGTTGTAGATTTTGTGCTTAGTGTGCATGAAGCCCTGAGTTCAGTCTTTAGCACCTCCCTTAAGGTAGACCTATTAATGTCACTTCAGAGACAGTTTCCAGAGATATTGCCTAATGAAGACCATGTAGCTCTGAGTGTTTCTGCACCTAACGCCCATGCATATCCACCAAGCAGAGATGCAGAAAACTGGACCTGTCTACTTTACCAGTGGAGGGTCAGTGCTGCTCGAAGACCCGTGAGAAGGAGCAGCTGCAGACAGAGTAAGCCAGGATGTGGAGAAGCTGAACTCCAGCAGCTGAATGACCTGTCCAGAACATTCCCCTCCAGTAGCAGCCAGCCCCTGTGCACGTGGAACATTCACCAGACAGATGTGTGGGTCATAAACTTTAAAGATTCAAAAGGATTAAGTAAAGTAAAATACAGTTCTGACCACGGTGTTATTAGGCTACAAAGCAGTAACATATATTAAGACATCTCCCTAAATGTGGATATTAAATGAGTAGCAAACTTCCGAGGAAGCCACAAGGAAAATTAGAAAATATTTTGACACAAACAAAAATACAACATACCAAAACATGGAAGGTGAAATTTGGATAGGAAATATATATCATAAGAATAAAAGAAGGACGGCCTCACGTCAGTAATCCAGTTCCTGTCTGAAGACTGTGAAAAGCGGAAGGGAAACAGGTGATACCGAAGAAGGGAAATGAAAAGAGAACTGTAAGTGGGGGTGAGTGAGACCAGGGCTGCTTCTCTGAATGATCTTTGTCCGAATCAGTCTGAGCTGAACAGCCAAGGAAAGAGAAGCACATTTTCAATAAGAGGAATAGCACTGTGGACCCTGCAGAACTAGGAAGGAAAGTGGGATTCTTTGAACAACTCTATAGGAATTTGTCATCTCAGGTAAAATGATCTATTTCCTTGGAAGTTAGAAATCACCAGAACTCATCCAAGGTAAAAGATAAACTGATTCATACTACAGTTTTTGTTTTGTTTTGTTGGGGCTGGAGAGGTAGTTCAGTGGTTAAGAGCACTGGCTGCTCTTCCAGAGGACCCAGGTTCAATTCCAAGCATCCACATGGAGGCTTACAACTGTTTGTAACTCCAGTTCCAGGGGATCCAACACCCTCACAGAAACATACATGCAGGTGAAACACCAATGCAAATAAAATAAAAATAAATTATTATAATTTATTACTATACTTATTTTATAATTTATTATGATAATGTTTTACATTACAGTTAAATACTGTGGTGGTTCAATGTGCAATGTTCTTCACTGGCTCCAGTGTTTGCACACTTGGTCCCCAGCTGCTGGAGCTGTCTGGGAAGGCTGTGGAAGCTCCAGGAGGTGGAGCATTAGTAGAGAAAGTGGGTGATTGGGTGGGCCTGGAGGAGCTGGGGTTCCATTTCTTGCTCACTTTGTGCCTCCTGTGTGCTGAGGCAGTGTGACTGGCTGTTCTTCTGCTCTTGTTCCAGGCTTTCCCCACCATGGTGGACTCCATCCTTCTGGAACTATAAGCCGCAATAAACCCTTTCTGCTTAAGTTGCTTTTGTCAGGGTGTTTGACCACAGCAAGGAGAAAAATAAAACAGATACTTTCCAGAAAAGTTAGCTCCAAGCCCACATGGTTTCACTGATGACATCTACTTTAAACACTGCCAGATTTAGAAGGAAAAAGACATTTCCTGACCACACATCCTAATACATTTTTAGTGCATGCTTATGGTCATCTTGACTGGATTTAATGTGAGTGAATCTGTGGACTCAGTTCTGGTCCCACTTGGCTCAGTTGTAAACTGTTGGGTGGGCACTAGGTGTTGAGAGTCCAGGTGATGGTAACATTGATTAGAACTTGCTCTAATCCCTGAGAACTGAGCTTCACAGTGCTTAACTTTCTTCCAGTCACAGCGTTGTTTCTAGAAAGGCACTATTAGCTGCCTTTCCCCAAGACTACACTAGTGTTTTTTGTGGGGGTTCTCTCCCCAGCCTCAGTTTTCTGTCATATCACTGAGCACTGGTATGGACATTGCCTGTGTGCTCATCTGTGAGTGGCTTAGGGCAAAGACCTCGTTCCTCTTTGTTGCTAGGCTAAGCACTTGGAGTACTTGCTGGATGGCAGGCAGGCAGGCAGGACAGATGGCTTCCTGGGATGGCATACTGATTCCACAAGTGGTGTGTGCCTTCTCTGCCAGGTGCTTCACTGGGCCCTCACCAGCTCAGTGAGAGAATGTGAGTCAGATGACCACGTAATGACGAGTTAAACATGCCCCTGAAGCCAGGGTGCAGGGCCTTGCTGAGTGAGGGCATCGGGGACCGTTTCCGTGAGGATGTGCAGTAAGGTGAGAAGTGAAGGACAGTTACCTAGCCTCCTCGTGCTTTCTTCCTCTTTACTCTCAGGAGCTGGATGTTGTAGTATTTAGGAGAAGACATGGCATCTGCAACTCCTTTCAAAGGGAAAAATGTTTTAAAACTAAGTAAGGAGAATATTGTAACATTTTTACTTTATTATGACCTGGGTGGCGTTTGTATATGTGCTCATTAAATTATTCCTTGAGCACTTCCACAGATTTGAACACCCCCTCCCCCCCTTTTTTTTGAAGTACTAAGATTGATCCCAGTGCCTCCCACACTGGGCATACATGCTACCCCTGAACTAATGCACCATGAGATCCACTCACTATAAATACGTAGTGATTCTCAGTGTATGCGCATTACTGACCTGCCATTGCATCCAGTTTAGGGAGATTTCCATCCCCCAAAGTTTGCAGCCAGCCCCCACTCCCTTCTTCAGACAAATACCAACTGTGTATTCTCTCTGGAGATTTTCCTCTTGAAGAGATTTCATGTTCGTGGCCCCACCCCGGCTGCCTTCCCTTTGGCAGCTCTGCTTACCACCACTGTGCTTCCGAGGCACTTTCACCAACAGCATGTGCCAGGAGTTCCGTCTCGTTGCTGGTCCAGAGCTGTTTATGCACTCCTCCGCTGGTGGATGGACGTGTGGGTTGTCTTAGAGTTTGATTGGTACACACGTGCTGTGACGTTTTGTGGCGGGGCTTCTTGTAGGTGGTTTCTCTTGGATAAGTTCTCAGGTGTGTGGCTGGTGTGTGTTGAACTGTATAAGAAACTGGGGAACTTGCTTCCAAAGTGGCCCTACTCTTCTCAATTGCCCCCAGGGATTTAGAGAGTCCCAGCTTTCCTGCATGGCTGCTACTATGTGTCATGTCAGTGCCCCTTTTTCTGGTGGATCTCCAGGGCTCCTTCTTTGTGAGACAGTTTCTATTGGTGAATGATTAAGTACTGAGTTTCCAGAAATGCAGCGGTGAGTGAGGTGCCTTGTAACTCCTAGTCCAAGACACTTGTGTGAGGGTCCAGCAAGGACAGAGAGCTGTGTGGTGCTCTTCCTGAGTTTGTTCTGGTGCACTGGACTGCCCTGCTTACTAGAAATAATTTTGGTCCGTATACAGATTTGTAAATTGTTTTAATAAGATGTAGTTTACAGTGGAGTCCTCTGATCTGAAGGTAATATTCTGTTTTAATTAATGCATGTTGAGATAATTCTGTCACTCTGGGAAGTGTCAGATGCCCCTCCAGGTAGCTTTCCAGAAGCAAGCTCTATCACGAACCCTGTCAGTATGTACTATATGCTCATAACCAACCAGCTTCTGAGAAGGTATCAGTGTTAGTTATGGAGTTTCTTTTGGTGACACACATTTCTTTTCTTTTTCTTTTTTTTTCCCCCTATAATCTTACAAAGTAGTACTTGGCCCTTTCTCTCCAGCATGCTGTCTTTTGCTTACTCCTCTCGATATAATTAGAACCCGGAGGTTCCTCTCTTGGGGCTGGCAGGAAGGCCACTGAGCCTTGACTCAGCCAGCCCCGCCCCATCTCTTGTGGAGGAGGTCCCTGCCAGTTAGACCAGCCCAACCCAGGAACACTGAGCAGGGATCCGGGAATCGTTGTATCTGTGAGCGATTGAACATCCTGCCGTCCCAGCCGCCCCGCCTGCCTCACCCGCCCAGTGTGAAGCTGCGTGTAGAACCGTGGTCCAGAGGCAGGAGGGAGGCCGGCCTCCACTCACTGGGCATGGATCCGCCGGCCACGCGCCTCTGAGGCCTGGCGTTCATGGTGAGTCTTATGTGGGTTTGCGGTCCCAGCTTGGCTTCCGCTGGTACCTCGGCCTGCCGTCCCAGGCCTGCTTGGTCCTGTGCGCGGTATGTGCGGGTGTGTGCATATAAGCCCGAGTGCAGGTGTGCGCACATCACGTGCATCTGTTTTACCCATTAACTGGAGCTTGCCGGGGACACCAGTGAGGCACCTCCTCCCATGGCCTTCTTTGTGTCTGCTGCTCGTAGGATTTTCTTTCAGGATCTTGTGTTGGTATAGAGAGATCGCCCTTCTAGTCCTTATTCTTACCCCCTAGAGTCCCTGCTCCGTTTCCAGAGTCAGGGCAGTCTAGGCCAGGGGCCACCTAGAGATGGAGTGGTCTTGTTTGAAGGAGTCTGGGGAACAGTAGACTCAGGACAGTCACAGCTGGGTTTCTCAGAACCCATGCAGTTTGGCACATTTCAGTTCCCAGTGCCTGTGTTAACTTTTGTGTTCTTGATGTTTGTAAGTAATTTGACCACTAGAGAAAGGTCTCCTGAGAGTTGCTGTTCCCGGTGCCAGCATTCCTGGGAACTTAAGAGAATGATTTCAGAGAGGATATTGTGCTGGGGTAGAGAACAGAGCCCAGAGAGGAGGAGCCTCCCCAGGTGTTCGGGGCCTTTACCTGCCTACGCTGTGGTCAAGACATTGTGTCCCCATTACTGTCTTCTGGAAGGCTGAGCACCTGTAAAACCTGAATGGGTCACTCACTCCCTCTTCAAACGGCAAGACGGCTCCATGTCCCAGAACAGCAGTCTTCTCCCAAACACTTGCTTGTTACAGACAGTGAGGAGTGAAACCAGCTTTGCTCAGCCACCCTCGAGTCTTATTTGTCTCTTCCATTAAGGACCCTTTTTAGAGACATGTTGTGGGGAATTATTTTGTGGTAATACAGCGACAGCCATGCACCTGACATTTCTGGCATTTCCTTTGGGTACACGTCTCATGCTTACTTGTTCTCCTTTAGTCTTCCCTCTTCACAGACAAAGAAACAGGCGTGGAGGGGAAGACAGCGCTCAGGGAGGCAGCCCTGTCGGGGATGGCCCATCCTGCAGTGCCTCCCTGCACGCTGCCTGTGTTGTTGGCAGACTAGCCCCACGCTGTCTCTTGGGTTAGTTTATGCTAGCCCCGGTCCCCCATAAGATGGCCTATTCCAGATATAGGTCCTGAACCCTGGACTTACGTTAGCAGATAGATTCTGCTGCTGTAGATGTCTGAGTCAGATGTGAGCACAGGCCTGATTGATTGATAGCCCTTTCTTCTTGGTGCACTAACCCAAGAAGCTAGTGGGGGTCTGATTAGATTATCGGCATTCTTGGCTATCTTTGTAGTACAGTTCCGGTTCCAGGGGTGGTATTGATGGGCCATCTCTCTTGTCTTCCTCCTGGAAGACAGTCTTCTATTGCTTTGGATTGATCCAACCTTCTCTCCCTTTCAATACAAATTTTGTCTATTGTAGGGTGTGCATGTGCAGTTGCATGTATGTGTGTGTTCTGTCTCTTTTTTAAAACAAATTCAGTTGTCTACTCATTTTCTTCTGGTTCTGCAGATAAGGTCTAACCCACCCTCACACTCTACCTTACAGCCCTATACCTGATCTGACTCTTCTCCTCCATTGGGTCCTTCCACCAGCTATGGGTAGCTGTGTGTTGAGACCATAAATAGCTAGGCAAAACAATTTTGACTCAGTATCAAACCTGTTTAAAATGCTCTTGCTAACTGACAGTCCAGAATCTATGTCTGAAATAGGCCATCCCATGAAGGAGAGTTGGGCTAGCATAAACTAGCCTAAGAGACCACATAGGGTGGTTCTGCCAAGAGCACAGGCAGCATGCAGAGAGGGCCATCCCCGTCAGCACTGGGTGCCTGCTTGGTTACTGCTTGTGTGGTCAGAAGGCCTCTCACCCTGTGGCCTCAGGATTAGACCATATCTGTCGTTGCTGAAATGGTATGGGTAATGAGATGCTGTCTCTTGTTCTCTCTGGGCCTTTACTTCTTGTTGCTTACCCCTCCGCATTTCTCGTGGTCTGCTCTGGGCAGGACCTTTTGCCCATACCTACTTTCCCTGCAGGGGGGTGAGGGTCTCTTAAAGAGTAGGTCCACATGAGCTTCACAAATGAGCTGCTGCTTCTTTATGTGTCTTCTTCCTTCTTTTCCTCACTAAATTTGCTTTGCTCATGGCCGAGCCTAGAGCTGAGGCCTTGCTCAGGCTTCTTGATACTTTTTCTCTGAACTTACTCATTCATCAGGCCACACCCCACAGTTTCTAACAGGGTTAATTAACAGCTGCACTGGCCTGGTCTCATCTTCCTCATTGGGATTTATTACCTACCAACTGCTCAGGTCAGGGATTTCATCCAGGTACTTTTCTAATCACTGTCTTGCAACTTTTTTTTTTTTTTTTTTTTTGTTTTTGTTTTGTTTTGTTTTAAATGACCCACACTTAGGCAGTTTGAATCTCTGCACAGATAGGCACAGAATGGAGACAAACTGTTTTTAGTAGGTGTACTTTTTAATTGTTTTATTTTTTTATTTTCAAATTACATTAATTCATTTTGTCTGTATATATGTGCATGCATGCCAGAGTATTTGTTTGCCATGTTGTGCATGTGGCAGTCAGGGGGTAGCTTGTGGGAACTGGATCTTTCTTTCAGCCATGTGGGTTCTAGGGACTGAACCTGCTGAGCCTCTTGACTCTTAACTGCTTGAAGTCTTTTATGACCAATTGAACAACTGACTTGCGGTGGGACTTTGAAGAATACTGTTCTAAATTCCTCTCTGCTGGGATGATCAGGGTGGGTGAGACCACAGTTGATTGTATGGCCGTTTGTTTTACTCATTGTTCTACAGGACTTTTGATAAGTCCAGTGGTGCAGAGAAGTGTTACTTGACTTAAGGCAAAAGGCCCCCTAGCTTGGTTCTATGCAGGAAAAACTTTGAGGTGGCAAGTTAGATGGACACAAACTCCACAGATTTTGTCTGGCATACAGAAAAAGCTCTGTCCATCAGAGCAGGCAGCCATCCTTAACAGTGCTTCTGTTTATAATGAGGGAGTGGAGGCATGAGATAGTCCAGACTTGCCTAAGGTCATAGACAGGACTTAGATCTTGCTCTTCTAAACCTTTACTTCTGGTGCATTATGTATGGCCCTAGTGTTGATGAGTCAGTAGTGAGTGCTTTTCCTCAGGCCTTAGAGTGAGTACTGTCTTCTATCTGGAGCTGGTTTGTCTGGTTGTGTAGAGAGCCTACCGTGGTCATCTCTGGGTGGCTTTAGAACAGCTAGGTTTGGGACAGGACTTGTGACCATTCCCAGTGTTGTTCCATTTGTATTTGCGAGTACCATTTGAGTTTTGAAAAGGTCCTACCTGGGATTTCAAGTTTGGGCAGGCCAGGCTCTATCATTTTAAGCATGCATCACTGTGTGATGAAGCATGCTATTTGACCCCATTTGGCACTAACTGACTCAGGATTATAGGTTTCTGTCAGGGTTGAAAGCTTTATTGAGGCTAGATGCAATGAGATTGCTTCCTGTGGAGTCCTACCTGTGAGCAGCTTACGTGAGTTGGTGAGACATGTCCCTGAAGAACCCGGTGCTCAGAATCTGATCCATTTCCCCATTCTCCACAGAGCAAATCTGTGACATCAGTAGGCCTCCGTATATCCATTAGGATTAGGGTGGTGGTGGTAGTGGTGGCATCTTTAGCCTCTGAGAATTGGTGTGCAGACTAAATCAGCTCTGCCTCTGAGGCCCCTGGAAAGTGCGTGGTACCTTAGCCTGATCAGCTGCCACTGCCCAGTGTTGTTACTCGAGTTAGTAAGAAGTGCTTGTTGACAAAACCTGATGCTTTGGCCTTGAATTAAGGCATTCCCTTCCTTTGGCTTGCTTCTGTGTTTGTCTTGCAAACTTTGCTGGACTCCTTGATTGGTTTAGAACTGCACTGTTTTCCCTTGTGTTATGGAGTCATTTCAGGTCTGAGGGAAAAATGTAATGGTGCATGCAATCCATTCCCTGTGCTGCAGGGGCTGTGCTGACTGCATGGCTGTCTCCCTGTTGTTGGCAGCAGCCTGCTCTGATAGTGGTCACGTCCACCTGCTAGCTGTGGGAACCAGGCCTGAGAAGTCTAAGAACATGCTTTGCCTGAGTCTTAGCTGCTGGTTAGTAGATCTGTGTTTACCTGTTTCAGAAGCCTACCTAACCCATATTTTCTCTCCCAAACCACACATTTGTTTGGTTATAGCCACAAAAGAGGTCTGGCCTCCATAGGGTGGCAGTGCAGAGGGACCTGCAGCCCCAGTCCTGAACTTTGAACTTGCATCATCTTGTCTGTAAGGTGGGGTAATACTAGCCATACTGATTGTTAGGGGGGTCAGATCAAACAGTGTCTGGAGTCACAGCAAATGGAAAGAAGCATCCGTCTTCTGGGGCATCTCACTTATGGCCTCAGATTGCTGGCCTTAGCATAAATTGCACTAGACCAGGCTCAGCAGATAGGTGGCATCCAGTGAGGTTATTGTTACTAATTCTTGCCAGAATGCCACATGCCTTAGAAACACTGTCAGCACAAAGCTTTGGGTAGATTTCCTATCGACCTGAAGATACTGACACCAACTCACTAGACTTGGAGCATCCCCCTGCTGGTCCTGAACTGTCACCACTCAGCCTGGTATAGGGTCTGAAGCCAATATCAATCTCTCAGCTCTAGATAGAAGTAACTGGAAGGGATTTCCCCCTTCAATGGGACAGTGTTGGGATAAGAAGGGTAGGAGCCTAACCCTGTACATTCCAGTGTAAAGAAGCTGTTGCACTTTTTAGAGGCCGTAGTTGACTTTTCTGGGTGAGAGAATAATATTCTAGCTTGTGTCAATAAATCCTCTTCACAAGATAGTGTGGCTCTCATCATCCAGAATGGCACAAATCTATGGCAGTTCCACACTTGCTTTCTTTCTAGCTGGATTGTCTCCCTTAGGGATGCTCCTCACCTGTGATAGACAACCAGAAAATAATATGTTTTGATTTTACAGGGATCCCAAATCATACATTATTCCAGAAGCTGACTCTCCTGAACCCTTCTCCTGCATTTGGAATGTGGGTCACCAGGTGTGACTAAGCTTCTGTGGCTGCAGTCTGTGGATCAAATCAGTGACTCTGCTTATGGAGGTCACTTTTAGATTTCCAGGGCATGGTAGAGTTATTGACAGGACAATGTGCAGTGGTGGTATAGCAGTGGCCATTACAATAGTCATTCCTCTTAGCCAGAAGTACAGAAGACCTGCCACCCTGTGGGCATCCTGGTTGAGGGGCTGCAGACCCTTGTAACTTCATAACTGCCTGCAAGGGAAGTATGCAGACCTGTCCTAAGGCATCACTGCAGCAGGGAGTTCTTGGACCCCTTCAGCCCATGGCTTTCCTTTTGAACAGCAGGGAAGACTTGGAGTGCCCTCATCCTTACAGTGAACTCAGCTACAAGCAGCACCTTTTTTGATAATATGGTAAAGAGTCACCTTGGTGTTTTTGTCCTAGGAATATGAAGACAAGGCTGGAAGACCAAGCAGGCCACCCTCTCCAAAGCAGAATGTGAGGAAGAACCTGGATTTTGAGCCGTTGTCCACCACGGCACTCATCCTTGAGGACAGACCCGCGTGAGTCTGAGGAAGAGCCTCTGTGCTATCTGCTGTGGGGATGAGACTAGCTTGTCCACTCCTTTTCCAAAGGCAGGAGAGGGGAGAAGAGTGGCTGGGTCTCTTGCTACCTCCGCATCAGCCTTCACTCAATGTGACACCAAATGGTGATTTGGGAAACTGTTCTGTGTCATAGAAATGTAACCAGGATTTTCCTTTCGGGCAGTATTTGCTTGTAGTTTATCATCCAGGCTTACACTGTGTAGCTGTTGTAAGAACAAGGCCGGTTTGGGAGTGCAAGGAACCCTGCAGGCATGCTCCAAAGTGGTGCTTTGAAGGTGTACCTTTGTTTGCAAGACACCTCCTAGAGTGCCTGTGGAGTTTCTGGGGTGGCTCAAGTCAGGACTTCTCTCTCTCTGGGCCTTGGTATCCCTGCTGTGTGGTGAGGAGATCATGATCGGAGACCTTCCTGGAGGAGGAAGTCGTAGCTAAACTGATTACACAGAAGAGTGTGTTGGGGAGAAGGCTTCCCACTTGAGGAAGACAAGAACACCAATGGGCTGACCAGCATTGGGCCAGTCAGTTCCAGGATCCTGTCCATCTCTGGGCAGTCAGGCCAGTGAGTAAAGAAAGACGCTTGCTGCCAAGCCTGATGACAATTGATGAGATTGATTCCTGGCACCTGAATGGTGGAAAGAGACAACTCACTTTTGCGAGTTATCCTCTGACCTACACACCCCCCCCACACACACACACACCACAGCAGGGGTGGGGGAGGAGAGAAGGAAGAGAAAATGTAATTAAACAAAATTAAAATGTGAAGTCTAATGAGGAGTATATCTGCCATTAGTTCCTGGTTCTTAGAGACCAGGAGTGAGGGAAATCCCGAAGAGGAGGTTGGAACTTTAGGGTGAAGAGAAGACCAGCTCTTTTAGTGTGCTGAGAGGTAGACTGGGGGCTTGCCACCGTTAGCCAGAGGCAGTGGGTTGCAGTCTCACAGGGAACTTAGGTGGTTCTGGTACTTGTGAGATGTAGGCCAGGGGTCACCACATCTCATCAAGTCAGCTGCCAGAGTCCACCGGCGTGTCCTAGAGGATATGTGTAGCTTCTGTGTGCATTTGTGTAGAACAAAGGAACCATAGAACTCTGTTAGCCATTGCTCTCATTGCTGTGGCCAATACCCGGCAAAAGAAGCTCGAGGAAGCACGGGTTTATCTTAGTTCACGGTCTGAGGATCTGGCCCATCGTGGTGGAGAGGGCATGGGGCGGGGGGGGGGGGGGGGGGCAGACATGTGAGGTGCCGATCACATTGCATCAGCAGTCAGGAAGCAGAGGTAATGCTGGTGCTTAGCTTACTTCCCCTCAGCCTTTGGAATGGTGTCACCCACAGTCCTTTAGAGCAGTCTGGAAATACCCCCACAGACACACCCAGAGGAATGTTTCTTAAGGGGTTGTAGCAGACAGTGTGACTATCACAAGAGCCGATTTGAAGCTGAGCGCTTAAACTGGCATTTACTGTGAGGTCATCCTGATGCAAGGGTCAGCTGTTGACACTACTGTTTTGCAGTCAAATCAGTTTCTTTGGAGAATAGGGTGACTTTTGCTGTATCTTTATAACCCAGTATTTCACAGTGAGTATTTTGCTTTGTAATAAATGTCTTTGCAGGGAGATAGCTTGGTGGTGTGTGTAAGGCTCCAGGCTCTGTCCTCAGCTGAGCAGGGTGGCACATACCTGTAGTTCCAGCACTTGGGAGGCTAAAGTAGTAGTGTCTCCTGGGCTATGTAAAACTGTCTCAACGAAACAAATATGGTTTTAGTTTATGAAAGAACTGTAGTTTTAAATCATTGATAGTTTGGCAATTTTTATACAATTAATGCTTTAGAGATTTTTTTTTTTGCCTCAGACTTTTATCTAGTTGTAACATGCAAACCTATTTATTTCTTGTCAAGAAATCTCCCAGCAAAACCAGCTGAAGAAGCCCAAAAGCATAGACAGCAATATGAAGAGATGGTGGTGCAGGCCAAGAAACGAGGTACCGTGAGAGCGAGTCAAATTCTGTGGTGTGGGTGCTTTCTTCGTATCGTGTGGAGCTCCTGAACTTTAACCTCGACGAAGGTTTTCATACTTTGACACGTACAGTTTTTCCATCAAACAAACATGGGTGCTTCTCCCCATTCCTGGTAGCAGAATAGCCCTCCATGAGAGTAGGGTGTGGTAGCACATACCTGTTAACCCAGCACTTGGGAAGTTGAGGCAGGAGGCTCTTGAGTTCAAAGCCAATCTTTACTATAGAACAAGACCCTGTCATGAAGAGCGCATAGACTTACGTGAGAAAAGAGACTGTAGGATAAATGTGCTGGAAAGAGTTGTAGCCAGTAGTGACATGCAGCTGGTTTTCCCTCCTTGGGCTGTTGTTTTCACAAGATGTGAGAAGGTTTGATAAGTTCCTTTGCAACACCTAATGTCTTAGTTAGGGTTTCTGTTGCTGTGAAGAGACGCCATGACCACAGCGACTTTCATAAAGGAAAACATTTCATTGGGGCTGGCTTGCAGCTTCAGGGGTTTAGTTCATTATTATCATGGCAGGGAGCATGGAGGCATGCAGGCAGACATGGTGCTGGAGAAGGAGCTGAGAGCTCTACATTTTGATCTACAGGTTAACAGGAAGTAAACTGAGACACACATCCTCCAACAAGACCACACCTCCTAATAGTGCCACTCCCTATGAACCTATGGGGCCAATTACATTCAAACTACCACATCTAAAAAGCTAGAGAGTACTATGACTCTGGAGTGTTTGTTTTTTGAGGAAGGGTTTTTCTGTGTAACAGCCCTGGCTGTCCTGGAACTCACTTTGTAGGACTCTAGAGTGTTTTAAAAGTACATATAATAAATAAATGGAATATCATTCACCCTTTAGAAGGAAATTCTGACACATTACAAAATGGTTGAAGCTGATTGATCCAAAGTGAAACAAACCAGGAACCAAATGACAAATACTATGATTCCATTTCTTTGGGGTGCCAAGAGGCAGTGTATTGAGATCCTTTAAGCAGAAGGGGATCTACTTGGGGAGGGGCAGACAGGGAGTCAGTGGTTAATGAAGGCAAATTTAGACAAGGAGAAGATGAAAAGGTTCTAGATATGATAGTAATGGGGGTGCACCATGGTATGAACAGATGTTATAAAATTATATGGGTAAAGTGATTAAAATAGTAAATTCTATGTTATGTCTCTCCATCACAAAAAACTATAACTGTCCTCAAGTATCCATGAGTGAGTGGGTTCTACAACCTCTTGCTGTTGCCAGGATCTAAAGCTGCTCAAGGCTTGTTTATAAAATGGCATATCTATGTACATATAAATTGTGTACGTCCTTCTGTATACTTCAGCTCATCTGTAGATTACCCACAGTGGTTTTACACTACGTAGATATTTATCAGAGGATTGTTCAGGGAATATGACAAGAAAACAGTCTGCACATGTTTGGTACAGGCATGTTTGGATTAGCAGAGTCAGAGGCTGGGGAACCCATGATGTAGAAGTTACCATTGAGCAGACTAAGGAAACTGTGCATGGTCTTCCTCAGAACTGCTGCTGGTAAGTCAGGAGTAAATTACGAGGGGCTGGAGCCACGGCTCAGTGGCTGAGAGTACTTGTTGCCCTTGTAGAGGACCCAAGGTCAGTTCCCAGCACAGTATGGTAACTCACAACCATCTGTAATTTCAGTTCCAGGGTTCAATACCTTCTTTAGACCTCTGAGGGTACCAGGCATGTACATGATACACATGTATACATGTAGGCAAAACACCCATACACATAAAATTAAAAAAATAATAATTAAAAAAAGAGAGAGTACTGCACAAGCTGTTAGGAGTTAGCTTAGGGGTCACATTCAGAAAGAGTGGGGAGCATGAGTGTTCTTGTGATACATTCCGTTGCTTTGATTGGATGGTTTCATAGGCTTGTATGTTTTGTATTCATTGAATTATGTTTGGATAGTATACTTTTCTAAAAGAGTAAATTATACTCAATGCTTTTACTGAAGGATGGACAGTGTTAAGTGGTATATAGTCCATGGGGAGTAGGGTATGGTAGCACATACCTGCAATCTCAGCTCTCTGGAAGAAGAGGAAAGTGATGGGATTGGGGCCAACCTGGGCTACATATCAAGACCCTGAGTTCAAAAAATAAACCCATAGGATATGAAGTGAGTGTCAAGAATAGACATGTGCTATCTACCCACACCCTCATATCTGATGTGTGTGTGTGTGTGTGTGTGTGTGTGTGTGTGTGTGTGTCTGTGCGCGCGCACGTGTGTGTGCACACGCACATATGCGCTACTGGCTAGAAAAAGCATCAGGTGACTAATCACTGTCTGTCTTACTCTTTGAGGCAAGATCTCTTGCTGAACTTGAAGCTTGTGTGTTTTGGCCAGACTGGCAGCCAGCAAGCCCTAGCAATCCTCCTGTCTCTGCTTTGCTCAGTGCTGGGGTTACAGGCAGGCAGAGGACCATACTCAGCTTTTATATGGGTGTAGAGATCTGAACCCCAGCCTCATGCTTTTGCAGCAAACACTTAACCACTGACTCCCCACATCTCTAACTCCTGCTTCATTGTTATTTTTCTGATGTTTTTGCAACGTGATTCCTTTTTGAAGAATCACAGAACTTGAACATGGTAGGTACTGGCTGCTCAGTGTTTTCTTCTTTGTTTTAATTATGATTTATAGAGCTTAAAGAAGCCCAGAGGCGGAAGAAGCAGCTGGAGGAAAGGTGCAAGGTTGAAGAAAGCATCGGAAATGCCGTCCTCACCTGGAATAATGAGATCTTGCCTAACTGGGAAACCATGTAAGCATTGTCTTCTCCTGCTGCTGCCGCAGGTAGCCACTCCTTTCTTGAGTCTGTAGGCAGCGGCAGCTGTAGTTGAATGAACACCTTGTGAAGCCTTTGATAAAATTATTTTTTGCCGTGGTGCAATCCTGTTGTTCCTGCTGGACATGGTGACACCTTCTTCCAGTTTATCTTTTGAAGGCCTGAGCCATGTTTTTAAAGCTTATGCCTGTGTCACTCCATACTTGAAATTTTGGTAACTTCTTGTGAGTCTGTATATGAAATTTGAACTGTGTACCATAGTGGACAGCTTTCTGTGTGAGAGGGGCCGCCCTGCCTCTGCAGACTGTTCCCTGGGACTGCACCAATAGGAATTGCTAATCTGTAACCTCTGAAACTTTGCCTGCCCTTTCCCTGTCTCCAGTGTCCTGAACCTCGTCACCCTTCTAAATCCTGCTTTTTTTCCTCTAGTTCAGTCTTCCCAGGGAAGATATCTCCCCACACCTCCACCCCCATAGAAGACTCCTTTGAGTCTCCTGGCACAGTCTGCTTGAGCATCTGCCTCTTTCTCAGGGTGGAAACCACTTGTCTTTGATGTCATCCTGCAGTGCCAGTACAGAGTGGCACCCCGCAGCCTCCAGCAGCTGTGGCATCCTCACTTCTGAGGATCTGCTGGACATATCATTTTATTCCTGTGTGGCCAGCACAGGCAGGGTCATTGTGGCCAGCTGACTTGAATGACTGTGCTGTTCAGATGTTGCCAGTTGGCATCCTGTCTACAGTAGTGTGTGGCTGTCACCTGTCCCTGGGCTGCCCTGTGAGGCTCCTTGGAGCCTCCTTCCCACTACACTTGTGTAGAAGAGAGCTGCCGCCATGCCTCCCTGTGCCCAGCACGCCTCCCCCATGCCCCGCACTCCTCACCCATGCACAGCTCTTTACAGTCCTGTAGGAGGCCACTCTCTCTCCTCTGTCTGCGTTTTCTGCTCAGAAAGCCCTTTCGGTCCTTCAGGTGTGCAGACTTCTACCAGTCACTCACAGCCTGGTTCTGGAAGGTTTCTTGGCTCTTTGGCCTGTGGTGTTTCCTTCCCAGGGCCCGTCACAGCAGTGGAAGGGTTGTCTGGATCTCAGTAGAGCCAGGAGGGTGAGCTCCCCAGGGAAGGGACAAGGCGGTGAGGCTTGTGTCCCATGAGCCTTTCTCATCTCCTCTTTCTCAGAGTAAACTCAAACTCCTGCTTCCATTCTGCTCAGGTGGTGCTCTAAGAAGGTTCGAGACTTGTGGTGGCAGGGAATTCCTCCGAGTGTGAGAGGCAAAGTGTGGAGCTTGGCCATCGGCAACGAGTTGAACATCACCCACGGTGAGTGGCTGCAGGACCCTAGGTTCCCAGGACCCCCTAGGTCCATCCTGGGGTTCTGGGACTCCCTTCTGTCACTTTTGCCGTGTCAGGGAGGATGGTAACCACTGCCGTGAAGCTGTGGTGGAAAGACCAGGTAAATCTGTCTTTTCTGGGAGGGTGTCTGGGAGTGGCTTCAATGCTGGCTGCTCCAGTGTCCAGAGAGGTCAGAGCAGGTTTCCTAAAGAAAAGGACAGCAGACACAGGGCTCCAAGTCTCAGTGGGGTTGGGTAGGCGGGATCTCTTCTCAGAGTCAGACAGGAGAGTGGAGGTAGTTAGGGACTTAGGGTACCCTTTGGTGGTTGGTTTGTTTGTTTGTTTCTCAGCCCAGTATCATTAGGGCATTAAGCTAGCATGTGAGGGAGGGAGGGAGGAAGACCCTTGCTAGAAGTTTTTAAGCTGTTTATCATGTTTTTTCAAGTACATAGCTCCATACTAGAGTGGTTGACTAGCATGTGCAAAGTCCTGGATTCAGTCTCTAGTATTAGAACTTTGAGGAAAAACAAGTGGGCATGGTGGTACACACCTGAACTTGAGAGGCTGAGGCCAAAGGGTTGTTGGGAGATCTAGGACGGTCTGGGCTACAGGGTAAGACCCTGTCTCTAAAACGAAGCAGATCTCCCAAGTCTCTTAAGTGCTCAGCTTTTGTGTGCTCTGCCACACTAGCCTCAATTTACTTATTCATGTATAGTGCCCAGTTGGGCTCTGGATGTCAGAATTCTAGAACCACACAGATCAAACATGGAGCCTTAATACAGGGGAGTTCCATTTCCTCCTGTTGAAAGTAGGTCGTCTGGCGGGCAGGCCTTTCTTCTTCCTCTTGTGGTCCCATGCCTACCTGCACATTGAAGTCACGCTGCTTTTATTCTGGTAGAGACTCTTAAGTTGAAGGCAGATTGCTTCTACCTTACCCCTCTAGTTAAGTTACTGTGCTCATCTTGACAGTGTAGCTTCTCCCGTGACTGTTAGCTTTGTTCCCGGCAGTGTCTTCACCTTGAAAAGCAGAGCTGTCAGTCAGGTGGTGACTAGTTTCCTTCAAGGAGGATGGCAGGGCAGGGAACCTTCTTCTCCAAACTCCTTTTCTGGCTAAATCTGTCCCTGCCAGAATTTCTCTGTAAGATCTGTGTGTGAGATGTGTAATATGTGACTTGAAGTATATCTTAGCCTCTCAGAAGAAGAGGTGAGAAGTTGCTGAGCATGCAAAGATCTGTGTGCTTGAGAGTCTTCTGAACTCCACCAACAGTTTCTGTGTGTCTGATTGGCTACAACATGTAGTGCTTGCATATTTAATTTTTGGCTCTCACTGATGCTTGGGTTTAATTTACTTAAGACCTGTGATGGACTAGATGATGACAGGTGGGGCTAAGCAGCTACCTAGTCGTGTATACATCTTGCCCACCTACCTGTGCCTTGGTACTAGCTCACCCTGTCGTATAGCTAATGTCTGTCTGCAGTGAGTGCTGCATCTTGTCCAGTGTCCCCACTATAGTGACCTTACTGCACTGCTGTCTATTCTGTCATTTGTGCCCAACCTAATCTTCCCAATGTATCAGGACCCCATGAAGTATTTGTTGAGTGAATGAAAGTACTTTATGAACTTGCTTCTGACCTCATCTTGCTGTTTCTCCCAGCCAGTCTGAGACAGTGATCTTGGTCTGTTGGTGCCAAGCACCAGCTGCTATTCACTATGTTGTGTCTTATTTAACATCAGGCAGGTCTTGGGGGGCCTCTGTGCCCTGTATCTGGATGTGGAAGAGATTTGGAGACTTCTGACAGTTTTCTGGCATCAAGAATCCTTGTTCTTTGAGAGCTCTGCCTGTTCAGGGTACCAATTCCTACCCTCCACTCTTTTAGCAGCAAGATGAGGAATCCTGTGCCATATGGGCAGCAAGCTCCTCATGTCCTTATTTGAAGATGGTGCTCATCTTAATCCCAGAAGTCATAGTTCTGAAAGTTAAAATTCTGAATATTGAAATCCTTGGAACTGAATTCAAAAACAATCCCCATGGAGAAAAGGCTACATGAGAAGGCCAGAACCTCTGGAAAGATTGCTCATGCAAAGCAGCAGGGTCAGAAAATGCCGGTATTTAAAAACAACAACAACAACAATGTCTGTAGAGGTGTTTCTCCAAGCTAATGACATTCAGTGGCTTTTCAGGAACTCAAGCCGCATTTGCCTGAAGATGCCAGCAGTTACTTACTAGTTGAAAATAATTACATGGGATACTTCTTTCCAGAAGCTGGCAACAGTGTTCCAGGCTGTTCACCGGTACTGCTTCTGCAGCTTCTGCTTCTGAGGTTCGTTCAGTGCAGGTGGAATGGGTGCAGGAGGCCAGGCAGCAAGTGTCGCAGGGAACAGTCGTGTCTGTGTACGGTGAATCCTAGAAGAATTTAGAAAGTGAACATAGATGTGTCTCCAAGGAGAGCCATGGCCTAAAGGAAAGAGCAGCATGGTGAATTGTGTCAGCTTTTGTGGGCTACCTCCATGGAGCTACCTATATTCTACCCCTGTAAAATGGTTTCCTGTATAAAATGTCCTTTACTCTGTTTTGTTTTTAAGCACCCCCTAAATTGTCAGCATTTTTTGCAGTTTGTTGTGTATGTGTGTTAAGGTTGTATTTGTTTTTTATTTTATGGGTATGGGTGTTGTGATTGCAATGTATCTCTGTGTACCACATGTGTGCAGTGCCTGCAGAAGCCAGAAGAGGGTGTTAGGTCTCCTGGAACTGGACTTACAGATGGCTGTGAGCCACAGTGTGGGTGCTGAGATTTGAACCTAGGTCCTCTGGAAGATGAATCAGTGCTGTTAACTGCTGAGCCATTTCTCCAGCCTGTGTTCTGTGCTTTATTTTCCTGCTACTTTCAGTATTCCAAGTAGAAGTTGTATATAAACTTTAGATTGCCCCAATTCATTTTGTGCATTTCTTTCAGATTTGACTATGTGAATGTGCATTACGATGGTGTTGATTGTGTGTGTGCAGATTGGACATCTGCATTTGTAGAACATTCTTTGAAGTCTGGTCTCTTTGGGTGACTATATGTGCAATGGTAACCTGTCTTAGTTTTGATCAAAGATTTAGGTTGTCTGACCCAGTGTTTCACGTGGCTAGTTAGGAACCTTGGTGCACAGTTGTGAACCATAGTGATAGCTGTTCATATATTTTGCTTTTTGGCGTATTTCTGTATATGTAGGCCATCTGCTTGTGATTTAGGTGTATAGTGCCTTTCGTCCACTGTGATGCTTAGAAGTCACACTGCGATGCCTGTTTTGTTGTACAAAGCAGCACATGAAGTGGTCTATTGTTCTTATGTTTCTCAAATCCCGCTCTTGATGTAAGTAAATGTGTTTACTTTTTTTTTCTTTTAGAATTCTATTTTTAGGATTTTAGACTTTCAAGATTTCACCATTTAGCATTAAAGCATTTGGGATTGTCTTTGGAGATTATGACTCAAACCCATTAGAAACCAGGTAGACTCTTTCCACCCATCCCTTAGTCCATAGATGAGAGACTGACTGATCTCTTCAGTCCCAGGGCATTTGGTCTGGAAACAGAGGTGAGCAAGAGACTTTGACCATCCAAGAGGCAGTAGGCCAGTCACAGAACGTCAGCAAGATGAGAACAGGCAGCTGTGGAGTAGTGGGAGGCACCAAGCACTGTGGCTGGCAGTGCTCGCAGTCTGCTTTGTAAAGGGCTCTCTCTAGGCAGGGCGCTGTCAGGCCACGCTGGGAGGAGTTGTGGGAAGAGCGCCTTCCTTCGCTTGCTAACGGAGGTAGTTGTGTGTTCTCTGCCGCTGGTGAGGGGACATGTACAAGCAGGACTCACCAGAGCCTTTCTTTCAGAGCTCTTTGACATCTGTCTTGCTCGGGCCAAGGAACGGTGGCGGTCCCTCAGCACCGGAGGCTCAGAAGTGGAGAACGAAGGTACGGCCCTCCCTCACCCAGCAGTCACTCACAGCAGCTCCACTCACCAGCTGCAGTGTGCCTTTATGGCAAAGGGACTCTTAGGAAACAAAAACGGAAAGGAAATAACTTTTAGAAGAACTAGAACCCCACAGTTCCTGCGAGGGTTTGTGTCTCCTGCTCACACACAACCAGTTGCTTCTAATTAAAGTTGCCCAGTAGCCTGGTTCATTGAGTGTTAGCTTCTAGAGGCAGAAGCAGTGTGGATCTGTGAGGTCAGAGGAAAGACCCATTGCACACAAGAACGATGCCTCTCTGGGCAGTGTGCTTTTCATGCTGTCTTATATGGTGTTGGAATTTAAAAATACAGAAAACATTTATGAATATTTGAACATAAGCTGTTCCTATTTTTATTTTTATTTAAATTGACAAGATTTTGTGTGCCTGTCATGGACATGTTTTGAAGCTTTTATAACATTACGATGAAAATGTAAGTAAATGCCTTTAAATAAGTTTTAAAAATTCAGAATTATATTTTCAGGATTTTAGACTTTAGGGATTTCAACAGTTAGGATTTAAGTATAAATCTAGGTCATTTATGCTAGGTAATACACATTACCTCACATAGATTGCTCCCCCCCCTCTCTCTATCTCAGCACTGGGGATAGAGCTCAGGGTTTACAAATGCTAGGCCATCTTTTTGTTACTGATCTATGTCCCTAGTCTGTAGTTTGGGTTTCTTTAATGGGGAAGACAATTTTCCTCTGTTCAAGGCCTGTTTCAAGGATACTATGTATAATTAGCTATAGCTACTATTTTGTAGGGATTTTCTCTAATCTGAAATTTTGTATCTTTTGACCAGTATCTCCCTGGTTCCTTCCTGCCCCATCCTCCCCTACCTCTGGTAAACCCATTCTGATTTCTGTTTCTTTCTTTATTCCTTTTTTTGTTTGTTTTTGGTTTTTTGAGACAGGGTTTCTCTGTGTAGTTTTGGTGCCTGTCCTGATTCTTGCTCTGTAGACCAGGCTGGCCTCCAACTCACAGAGATCCGCCTGGCTCTGCCTCTCAAGTGCTGGGATTAAAGGCGTGCACCACCACTGCCTGGCTGCTTCTAATTTTTTGAGGCAACACATAACAAATTCTCACCAGAGATTCTTTAGGTAGAACAATCATCTTTGTTAGGATTTCCCATGCCTGGGTTCATTGTGTGTATCTCCCAACTTGTACTTATTTTCCTGATTGCTGTTAATGACAAGTAATATCAAACGAGATTTTTTGTTTTTCGACTCTAGAAAATAATCTGATGTTCTGGCTGGTGCTGTGAGGCATTTTGATCCCTAAAGTGAGACACTACACTTGCCATGCACTCTTCATGAAGGTGGACACACTCTTCATGTATAGACAAGGCGTCTACTTGTATACTTGTGAAGAGCTTTCTCTAGCTCTCGTTATAAAGCTTCAGAGCCTTGTAATGACCCCTGTCTGTGCTGAGGTATGCAATGGCTTTTGCTTTTTTGACAGATGCTGGGTTTTCAGCAGCAGACAGAGAGGCCAGTCTGGAACTTATTAAACTGGACATTTCTAGAACGTTTCCTAATCTCTGCATTTTCCAGCAAGTAAGTGGTGGGGATTTGTCACAAGTGTTCTCTGTTTAAGTTTTATGAATGCCGAGCTGCATGTATTTGTAGTTCTATTTGAAAGGTTACCTAGGGTTTTGGTGGGGAATTAGGTGGGTGTCACTGACAGTGAATTTAGCTATTTAAAATGAGTGTAACTGGTTCTTATTGATCATATTTCTGTTTTAAAGGTGCTTGGTTGTTTTTGTAAAGTGTACATGCCAGCGCCTCATGTTGTTACAATGTTCCTCATGCTCTTCTGTTTTTAGGACTGCAGGTAACTGTGTCCTCTTGGTAGGAGCCTCCATGTGATTTCAGGGACCTGCTGAAAGTAGGGCCAGGAAGGAGTGCCTCATAGCCTTGGTGTAGCCAGAATGGTTGGCTGAACAGGGGTCTTGGGATTTCTGAGATGATGAGCCGGGAGGTATAGGGAATGGACTCTTGTCTTTGGACGTTAGTGGAGCAAGAGAGGCCTCCCTCAGTCATTTGGGCACATGCAGAGATGGCTGGGGGCAGATCTTAGAGTCTTCTCTCGAGGCCTTGTGTTCTTTGAGCCAAGAGATGTACACCCAGAGGTTTCCTTTGGGCCCTCCCTCCTGCAAGCTAACAGTATCGCTAGCTCTCTTCCGTATTTCTGCACCTTTCCCTTCTCAGTGCTCACTGCTTTATCTGAGAGCCTAGGCATGGTAGGTCACCACAGCAGCCCCTCACCTCTCCTGACTGCCCTACCTCCTTCCATTCACCCCCTTGCCTGCTGATCAGTATTGGAATCTCAAGTCATGCACCATGGTTCCCAGTTTGTTATCTGCCTTACACACCGTGGCTTACTGGGGAAAGGTGGTGTAACAAACTGGAATGAGTTGTTTAAGTGGCTGCAGAATGAACAGGCCCAGAGCATTGAGTTTAGGTGGGCTTGGGAGCAATGTGGTTAGGCTGGACCGTCTGACAGCACAGGAGAGGCACTGTCCTCTTCTGGAGTGTGGAGAATCAGCGCTCGCATACAGGAAGAGGAGAGCAGTCTCGTCGGTGCATGCACTCGGTGTAATTGATGTAGTCGGGCAGAGAGCGTGTGTCAGGTGGAAGCACAACTGTGACAGAAGTGTTGGGACCCTGTTCCTGTGCAAGAATGAGCGTAGAGGACACAGTTGTCCCTGCAACCTCTTCAGAGGATGCAGAACTGGTGGATGCAGAACTGGTAAGGACTTCTCCTCAGCTAGGGCAGCGTGTGTTGAGGGCAGGGTTCTAGGACTCTGGTTTGTGGCTGAGAATCAGGCAGCAAGCATGACTTGGCCAGGCATCAGCGACTAGCCAGCTTCGAGGGCAGCACCAGTCTGAGTACTGTGGGTGCTTGGGGATAGAGGGCCAAGAGGAGTCTTTGGGTTCTAGTGACGGGGTTGTTGCTGTCTCAGTGATTCCACAAGGTGTGGAGGATCTGAATTCAGCTGGAAATGTTTGCATTTGAGCTTCAGGACTCTTCAGTAAAAGCAAGGGAAAAGTCTATGACGCTGTCCAGTAGTTTGGCCCAGTGTCTAGCCCATAAACCCTGGGAGTACTGCCCAGGCTTGGTGGCATGTGTGGACTTAGCTGGGCAGCATCTTCAGAATGGCCCTTTCTCTTTCTGAAGGAGTGCCTGTCTCTTCCCACACACTTTAGTAGGCCTCAGCTCACACCATACCTTGTTGTCCACTGCCTGGTCATCTCCTCTGAGGCCTTCTACTTCCTGAACACTTAAGCCTCTCCACCTCAGTGGGGGCTCCTGTGACCCTAGCTCTGAAGGGGCTTAGGCAGTGCTGCTTTATGCAGGGGTTAACTTTGGTCTCACAGATTTGGGTTTGATTCTGATCAGTTGCCTTCTTGCTAGTAGTTTGGCCTCAAGTAAAATATTTAATCTCTCTGCCCTGTAATCTGTTCATCTGTGACGAGGGATGATCTCTGCAGCCCTAGAGCCTTATTCACAGTACTTGACTCACAGAAGGAAGGCATCAGTGCTAACCGACAATTAATTATCCTTGACTGTATTTGAAACTAAATGACAGTGGGATCCACCAACGACTAAAGACTTTTCACTTTTGGCAGCCCAGAAGTGGGGACATGAGAGTCTTCAGAGGGAGCTCATGGTGCCTGGTCTCTTGACTGCCAGGGAGAAGCTTTGTATTCTTTCTCACTGGCAGAAGTTAAAACCAGAGATTTGAGACCAGAAAGCAAGTGGGACTCAGAGCATGGCTGGGCAGGCTTCCCAGCATGCTCCTGAAGGTCCTACTGTGCTGTGGGCCGAACCTCAGAGCCATGGAGCCCTAAGGGCCTAAAGTCTCTTCGGAGGCTGAGGCCCAGCTTTGCATCACTGGGTCTTAGAGGGCTTCTCCTGAAACGTGGTCCCTAAATTCTGCTTCAGAAATGTTGAAATGGACAGTCCCTTGGTGCTTACCTGGGTGAGCTCTAAAGAGGGGACGTGGAAGCTCTGTGGTCCCTTCTGGGTATGTTATTCTCTCAAGGCTTCCTTTCAGTGAGACTTCCTTGGTCAGTGGGTTTTAGTCCTGGGAATGGATCATGGTAAATGCAATTAAATGCAAAGGCTGGGGAGAGAACACGAGAGTCCAGTACAAGTGCAAGGCACTCAGGAAAAGGAGCTGGCACCAGCGTGAGGGGATGGAATGACAAGGTGGAAAATCCTTTAAGGAAAGAGCAGTATAGTCTTTCCCAGTCTCAGATTACATAGAATCTCTTTATTCACTCCAGTCCTCGGGGCAGCTCATGATCTGCCACCACTGTTCCCAGCCCTGTGTTTTGCCTTCCCCTGCCTCTGTTCTGTTTTCTTTATTTGGCTCTTTGTGATTTGAAAATGTCTTTTTCAATACAGCTTTCTCTTAATAGGTAAGAATGCAATGGTCTCTGCTGGGAGTTGTGGCATATACCTGTAATTCCTGCACTTGAGAGGCTGAGGCGGGAATTTGGCTATCCTTGGCTATACAATGAGACCCTATAACCAACCAACCAACCAAATAAAAAATGAAAATGTGATCGTTTGGTTCATGTCATTCCTTTTTGTAAGCTACCCAGCAGTACCTGTGGAGTGACTTCCTAGTCATATATGCCAGAAAGAATATTTATTCCTGTGTTATATGAGGGCATGTGGTAGATGTAGGCAGTTAGGAACTTCACTTAGGTCTAGCCAGTCTCTCCAGAGTGTCTCTGGCACACTAACAACAGTGTGGGACAGCTCTGGGATTGTTTTCTTGTTGCAAGAGCAAATGGAAATCTTAGCTGGGAGAGCACTTGAAATGAAATGGAATGTGCTAGGAGCTAAGACTTAGAGCATGTTTTCCAAGCCCTGCTGTTCAGAAGGATGCAGAGGAAACAGAGTGATGGGCACAAGGGAGGCAGAAAGAACCATACTTGTTGTGGGCACAAGGCTCAGCCTCGTCACTTGCTTTGAGGAGTCTTGGCCACCTGGCTTACTACTGAACTTGGAATAGAACGTGACTCTGTAACATGAGCCAAAGGAAGGGCATTTCATGAGGGTACTGATCACAGCTGACCCTTTAGCTTTTCCCTTCCTTCCTTCCTTCCTTCCTTCCTTCCTTCCTTCCTTCCTTCCTTCCTTCCTTCCTTCCTTCCTTCCTTCTTCCTTTCTTTTTTTTGGTACCTGTCCTGGATTTCTCTTTGTAGACCAGGCTGGCCTCGAACTCATAGAGATCTGCCTGGCTCTGCCTCCCAAGTGCTGGGATTAAAGGCATGTGCCACCACCGCTCGGCTCCTTTAGCTTATCTAGAGTAGTTTCATAGACAGAATTGCAGACCTCTCATTAACAGCAAGTTACTAGCTCATTTATTAAATTGCATAATGCATCTAGAGCTGCTAGCATAGTGCTCAGCAAAGTCCCTGCTGTGTGGTCAGCAGGGTGACAGTGGTGACAGTAGCAGCAATGGTATCAGATGCTGTTCTAAGACTAACAGTACTTATGCATGTGTTGATTTTGGTATGTCAATCCTTTTAGGGTGGTCCATATCATGACATGTTGCACAGTATTTTGGGCGCTTATACTTGTTACCGGCCGGATGTGGGTTATGTAAGTGATGCTTTCCAGTTTTTTTATGATGTTATGGTCTATAAAGAAAGTCAAAACATTGCCCAGCTCTCATATTGAATGCTATTATGACCTTTTGAAGAATATAAAAAGTCTTGAGAGAAATGAGTTGATTCAGTTTTCTTGGAGAAATTGGGCTGACATGGCTGCTCTGTAGTATTCATCACATTTTAACTAGGTGTGATGTTTACTTTTTGCATGTGATTTATCCCTGAAATGAAATAGAAAAGGCTTTACCATTAACCATTTTTCACAAGTGTGATGCTGCTGTACTTGTAGCTAAACAAATGTGTTATGTATGCATGGTCTTACTTAAGCCTGCTGAGTTCATACATGTGACCACAGCACCACAACCCAGCATGGCACATACCAGACGCAGTATTTCAGATGCCAGAGGCCTAAAGTGAGGTTGGCTTATGATTTTCCCTTGGAGGGGGAAGGGGAAAGAGGGAAGAAAGAGCAGGTGCCCGATAGGCAGAGCTGTGGCTCTGAGGAGGGTGGGTCTGATCTGACAGGGTTTATTTAGGGGGTGAATGGGTGTCTGTAAGGGCCTTTTTATCAGGAAGGTGTATTGGTTTCTCTTAATAAATAAAAGCTGACTTTTGTGGCCACATTAGTTAACATAACCTTTCTCTCCTTCTTCAGGTTCAGGGCATGTCCTTTATAGCTGCAGTGTTGATCTTGAACCTAGATACTGCAGATGCCTTTATTGCTTTTTCTAATCTTTTGAATAAACCCTGTCAAATGGCATTTTTCCGAGTGGACCATGGCCTTGTGAGTATGCTCTGTGTATGTCTCAGTACCATGTCTTTATGCATCAAGAACTACCCAATCATTCTGTCTTTTCAAGGCGGGAAATGCATAATGGGCTGTTTATAATGAAGAACACATGAACTTGAGTGTAGAAACATGTAGGCCATTGCGGCTTCCATTCTCCTAGAGAGACAGTGTGTCTAAAACACTGTACCCTTTCCATGGAGTTGGAGGGTAACTTCTGTGCAAGCATGTGCACTTTATGTTAGGGAGCTGTAACAGCAGTGCCCTCCTTAGTTGAGTAGAATACCCGAGGGCTGCTGCATGCTGCTGCTCACTGTCATGGTGGGACTCTGCTCTGTGGAACCTACTCAAGCACAGAAGAAAGGAGGAAGGAGACATGCTCCAGACCAGGCTCCCTTATTTCAACAAAGCCGTGGTTTAGTGTGCTGTGTAGATGGTGTTTACCATTGGTGGTCTTTAAGAGACCCCCACATACTTCACAGCTGAGTCCCCTACATAGTCCAGATGTGGGAACAGACTGAGGAGGGAAATGGCTTGTCCAAGACGTATCTGGTACGTGGGAGAGCTGGCGTTTGAATCCATTCTGGGTCCTGAACTTTGTTCTTACTGGAAGAAAACTCACCAATCCATCAGCTTTTAAGTTGGTGTTGCTTTGATTTCCTGGTCATTACCACTAGTCTATCAAGACCTCAACTATCTGATGCTATATGTCAGCTTGGAGTGCTTCTTCCTTAAATGTCTTCAGGATCCCATCAGTCTTTGTTCTGCAGCTGCTGCTCACTCTGGCCTTAGGGAAGTGTCAGCTAGCAGGATCCTTCACGAAAATTATTTGGTATTCAATTTCTGTAGCTCAGAGTGGCTTTGATACAAAGTTCTTGTAAGAATTGGTTCTGAGAAAAGTCACAGTTGTGAACAAAGCAGTATGCATAGAGATTGTTGCTATATAATTATTTATAATTGTAAACAGGAGAAGGGTTTGAAACAGGGTTAGGGGAAATGGAGTAGTAAATGAAATCTGCCAAGACCCCCAGTGCAGCAGTGACTCACTGCTGGGTAAGGAGTGTGTAGTAGACCCAGTGCAGCCGTCACTGTATAGTACTAAGGAATTGACCTCAAAGCAGGAGCACTTATGGACAGGCACTTCATAACTCGTATTTTGTCCTTATTTGGTTTCATATTTTGAGGCCTGGTCTTACCGTGTAGCCCAGGCTGGCCTCAAACTCCTGGCCCCCCTGCCGTAGCCTCCCAACTGCTGGGATTACAGGGTGCACCACAAGCCTGGCCTGCAGTGCTTCTGTGCTAACAGTTACAGGATCCGTTCATAAGCGGATGAGAACTTCCCGAGAAGAGAATGAAGTCTTTAGGAGAGATTCTCACCCTTGAACAGCTTGTCGCTACTCCTGACTTTATATTGCCTATGATTAGTCCTAGGAAGTAGATCCTGGATGTCAGTTTAAATTTGTTTTGTTTTGGAGCAGAGTCTTAACTGATAATCCAGCTGGCCCTAAACTCATAAGCTGTCGGAGCCTGCTGACAGTCAGCTGGTACTGTTTCAGCCTCCTGACTGCTGGGATTATAGTTGTGTGCCACCAAGCTGAGCTTTAATTTTTTTCTTTCTATGTATAGTAAGATGGTACCCATTCCTGCTAATTTTAAAGACCCCAGATTTCTCTCTTGAATGTGGAGTGAGGAAAGGGAGAAGCAGCTTTGTAGTGTTGAGTGAGACCTTTGCACTGGGGAGCACTGGCAGGCAAGCTTTGGGCCAGATGACGGCTGTGGGGGTTCCTGTTCTTTGGAGGCCTCTACACACTCATGCCACGCCTTCCCGCAAGTGTCCCTAGACACTGCCGCATGCCCCTGTGATCTACAGTGTAGTCCCTTCCTGAAAATGAGCAAGAGAAGTCAGGGTTGGGTTCTGCCTCTGCCCTCGGTGGACGGTCAGTAGAGCAGACTCACCTCCCCCAGGCGTGCCTGCTCCCATCCAGCAGGAGCTCTTTTTCCTTCCTATCGGTTGCTCCATGCCGCCTCTCCTCCTGCCCTGCTTGCTTGCTTTTCTTACAGAGCTTGTAAGAACCTGGCCTGTTGCTGCCTCCTTCTCGTAGTGTCTTCGTTCGCCGTGGTCAAAGACCTACAAGTTTAAACTGGAGCTCTGTTGCCCTTCCCTCAGACTCTGGTCTTGTCTCTCCTATTGTGAATGTGCTAGGCATGGGCAGCAAGCAGCTTGCTTTTCCAGGTACCTCTCACAATGCAGCTGCAACCTTCATAGCTGTAGAGACCGTGGTTCAAGTCCCAGCTCTACCATGTACCGGTACTTTGCCCCTGTGTGGCAAGTTAAGCAATCGCTCTAGGTTTCAGGGTCTTCCCTGTAACTTGAAGAAATGATAGGATGTGAACAGACTGCTATGAGAAGCTCAGAAATAGCATAATCTTATCTACATGTTACCTGGATAACAATTATTAGACTCTAAGCGAGCAAAGCTCTTGACTCATATGGATTGTAAACTCATGCTGATAATTAGTTTACTAGTGTGTTTAACATTGTCTTCCTAGATGTTGACTTACTTTGCTGCATTTGAGGTATTCTTTGAAGAAAACTTGCCGAAATTGTTTGCGCACTTCAAGAAAAACAACTTAACTGCAGACATCTACCTAATCGATTGGTAAGACTTGGCTTTCCTGCTTTCCAGAGCCCTTCTCATCCCTTGTCCATTTTCCTGTTGTCACTGCCAGTTTCTTGGAGGGCTCAGCTGAGTTTCCTTGTCCTGCTTCCCAGCTTCCCTCTGCACTGAATGCCTATTGTTTATTCTCCAGGCTCTTTGTCACAGTTTGTGACCTGACTGACCTTCTAGACTCCCTCAATAGACAGTGCCTTAGACCTCTCTGTTTTTAAAGCGCTATTGCCAGTCCATTAGATGAGATGTCTCTGGGCAGCAATTCTGTGCCAGACCTTTTACTGGAAGTCCACTGATGTAATATGGAGTAATTGTGTAAATTACTTGAGTAAATGTGGAAGCAGCATGTGGGCTTCAGAGCTTTGGTCACTGCACTGCCCTGTCGGAGAGACTGAGATAGAAGGGGAGAGAGGAGGTGGTGGACCCCAACCTAGGGTGATGGGGGTGTGGGAAACAGCATGTAGGGGCCTCAGAATAAGCCAGAGCATAGCAGCTGGGCTGGTGGCATTGGGGGACATCATAAAAGGCTGGGGATAAGGGTGGGGAGATGGGGAAGCCAGGACATCTGGAGCTCAGAGGCCAAGCTGTGGGCCACAGGAGATGGTGACAGCCTGCGCTTGTTGTATAAGTCAGCTCTAAGCAGCGTGGGAGGCAGGAGCTCCCGGGTGAGAGTTCAGTGAAGGAGAACAAGGGCTGATAGAGATTAGGGAGAGGAGTCATGGCAGGTCCTCGGAACATGTTGTGGACTTGCCAGGGGATTGTGGTGTTGGTGGTAGTGCTGATGAGGGGTTGCCAGCGTCAGCAGCTGATATCTAAAACACAGAGGGCCAGATTTGACTTTGACCATGAAAATTTATGAGAGATCTAAATAGAAGTTTCCTGAGACATGTAAGTAGGAGGCTCCAGAACTGTGAGCTGGAGCAGTAGATCAGATACATCTTTGTACAGAAGTAGTTATGGTCATGAGGAGAGGGTGGCTATCACTCTCAAGTGTAACCAGGTTGAGAGTGAGGTAAGGGACCTGGAGACCTGAGCACTGCAGGGAACAGTTGTCACGTGGTGGAAGAGTGTGAATCAGGATCCCTGTGCCCCAGCCAGGCATGATGTCCTACTGTGTCATGGTCTACAAGGGCCAGGAGACCTCTTTAATTGTGCTCCTGCAGAGACCATGATAGGCATTTCAGGGTGACTACTCTGTCTTGGAGAAGGGGCTTTTCGGGGGAGAGATGTCATTTGGCCAAAAGACCCATGTGGACTGCAACACTAACTCAGAGAGGTAAAATGAGCTGCTCAGCCGCTCAGGACGGAGAACTGGCTGTTTTAGGTTTTCCCTCACTTTCTTTAGGAAGCAAGAGGTCTTCTAGAAGATAAATAAGTACCGTCCAAACCTAGTCCAAATCACTCACTCAGTAGAGCAGAGCTGTCTGCATCCTTGAGAATGAGTGTCAGATATCCATTGTGTTGCTTCTGTCTTAACCTGGTGACAGGTTCAGCTGACTGTGTATATGAGGGTTTGGTGGTTGGACTTGTAGCTGAAGTCACTGGAGCTGATGTTGTTGTAGAATGTAAGCACCAGACTTGGATGGGCCACCATTGGGAATACTCAGCTGTCCTGTCTGCTTCTGCTACATATAAATGTTTGGGATATCCTTTCGAAGGGGTACCTTTGTTTAACAGATGATTTTTGTCCTCCCCATGAACATTTGAGTGCACAGATGGCTCCTTGCCACCCTAAGTTTTGTATCTATATTTGACTGTCAGCCCTGAACCCTTAGATTTCCCTTACTTAGAGCCCAAAACAAGAGGTCATTGGGAGGCAGACCCTCCCCACAGCCAGAAGCCTAGACATTTACCTGGTCTTATTGAAGCCTTCCACAGGAATCTTAGATTCTAGCCTGGATTCTATTCAAATCAATTTTTCACCTTGCATTATAAAATGCTACATGTTATGTGGTAATCCAGTAGGACATTAACTTGTGTATACTGGGACAGAGGCTCCATGAAGGTTCTCACTGACTTGGAGTCTGATGATGGCTGGCTGTTTCCTGAAAGCCATGGCCTGAAGGGCATCTTTGTTTGTACCTGTCCCAGCCTTCAGGGCTATGAGTCCAGGGTGTCCTCAAGGAAAGGAAGCTCTATAGAGTTTTGCTTCTGAGTCTTCTGTGCCATGATATGGTTGATGCCGAGGCCTTCTGAGTACTGTGCTTCCCTGAAGGCCTGCAGGGTGGCTTGTTCCTGATAGGTTGCTGTTGCTTTCTGGATTAAGGGCCAAGTAGGATGCCTGCTGTGTGTGCAGTCCCATTACAGGGCTAGGCACACAGGAAGGCTCTAGAAGTGCTGTGCTAAAGTTGAACTGCATTCAGAGGGTACCTTCTGCTGATTATCATTACTCTGTTTATTAACAGTCTGCAGTAAGCCTGGCTCTTGGTGGGTGCTGATGGTCAGAGGAAGCCCCAGTTACTAGAGGCTGCACGTGAAAATACTCATTGGTTTGTCCCTGAAGTTTTCTCACCCAGGGTCACCCTCTAGGGTGTGTGCTGTTTAGTGTGACTCCAGAGCCTTGCTCTGTTTGGGTCCTACCACCTCCTCAAGCCACATCCACACTCAGAATTACTGGGCCTGCCTTGACTCATGTCCACGTGCCCTGCACAGTGCACAGAGTGGGTGAGAAGTGTCCAGCCCCAGGGTCATGTGCCTGTTTCAGCTACTACCTCCTGTTCTGTGTGGCTCCCTGGGTGCTCAGAGATGGCTGCATAGGGTGAGCAGACGCCTGGCTGCTCTGCTGTCTGCCCGCCTTCAGCACCACCTGTACTCTCAAAGTGTCTATTTTGTTTTGTTTTGTTTTGTTTTGGGGGGTTTGTTTGTTTGTTTTTTCGAGACAGGGTTTCTCTGTGTAGTTTTGATGCCTGTCCTGGTTCTTGCTCTGTAGACCAGGCTGGCCTTGAACTCACAGAGATCACCTGGCTCTGCCTTCTGAGTGCTGGGATTAAAGGTGTGCGCCACCACTGCCTGGCCAGTATCTATTTTTTGTAGTTCCTCTCAGAGCCTCGTAGTTCACTTCTATATCCTCAAGGCCTGGCCTCATCCTTGGCTCGAGTCCTGGTTGGGACAAGGACATTTCTGTTTCCAAGGGTCCCTTTAGGTGCCAGTGGCCTAAAACCACTTGTCTACTTGTTCTACTGCACAAGCTCCTCCCCTTCTAGCCCTGCAGGATGGAGCTTAACGGAGGAAGCTGGCTAGGGCCCTTGTTTAGCTATGGGCTGTCTGCCTCTCAGCTGTGGACTTGAAGATCAGAGAAATGGCCTGTCAGCTGTCCTCATTTCCTATGGAGTTTCGAGTATTCTGACTATCAAGGATCTAGATACTATAAGGAGAACTGATGAGAGGTAGCTTAACTTCCCAATGTATCTAATGGCAGAGTTATTTGGGGTTGGGAGTAAGTTTTGAAACAATCTTGAGCTAGTCAAAAGACCTAGCAGAGTGTTCCATATATGATGATGCCTTGAGATGAAGAGCTGTCACTCTGTGGGGTTTCTCCTTGTGGGGCAGGTTCCAGGAAGTGACTGTCAGTGATTCAGGTTTCCATTGCGTTCTGTACTGAGTTTATCCATAGGTCTTACCTTCTAGGCTATGGATCTGCCCCAGGACACCTTGAGGGTAGGTACCACATTGTAGTTAGGGTTCGAGACAGAGAGAGAGGGAGAGAAAACCCTCCATCACCCTTTGGAAGTGTGCTGGCTAACTGGGGCCTAGAGTATGGTAGAAGGAAGCTACAGAAGCTCTGGCATACAGCTTGTTTGAGTACAGGGCTTACTGTTACCTCCTAGGTGCTGAACCAGAGAGGAGGATGCTAACTCAGGGTAGGGCTACAGGCAGCAGAAAGTGCTTTTCTGACTACTCTTAGGACCAGGAGTGCTTCTGGACTCAGGACCTGAATTTGAACTGAAATCTAGGTGGCCACCTTGACTTTGCTTGCATGCAAGTCTACACTGGGAGCTGGCTGCCTCAGGCCCATGGGTTCTTAACTCACACCCCTGTTCTACCTGTTCCTGACCTTCTTAGAAACATGGGGAACCTGAGTTAGGAGAGCAGCAGAGGGTGCTCCTGAACCAGTGGTGGGTGAAAGGCTCATTTCTAGGAACCAGTCAGGTTGAGGAAGTTGGACACAGCTAGAAGTTGGTGCCATGGCCTGTAGGTCCAAGTCTTTAGCCATAGGTTCTCTATGGGCAAGACAGTTCGCTGACATTTCCCCCACCCTAAGCTGTGATCAGGTTTCTACCATGCCCTTGTTTTCAGTATCGTCATCTGCAAAGTGGAGGTGAGACTACCTCCTCTTGGGATTGTGCTAGGGAAGCATGCCCCGTGGAAGGCAAGAGTGCCCCTGGGTCACTGTTTGCAGCCTGGGGCCGCTCGCATGTAGCCCAGGATTTCTCTGTAAGGAGGGCTGGATCCTGGGGGGGGGGGTCTGTCCTGGAGCTTCAGTTCTTTTCATATCTAACCCAGTGCAAACGCAGAAAAGTGACTGGGCTGGGCGTGGCTAGATTAAAAGTATTTCTGCGAGTAGTGAAGGCTCAGCAGTAGCGATTATCTGGAGGCTCACAGCTCTGGAACTGCTGTCTTGAAAGTCCATGGCACTGGTGCCGCAGCACAGAAATGCATTGCTTTGCAATAGTTGGACTCAGCTCTGAAAGTGCCTTGCTTAATATTTTGTTCAGTATTTGCAGGGGCCTGAGAAAGGGAACAAAGAAACATTTCTTCTCAAATTCTGTCTCCCCACCGCGGTAGGAACACCACAATGGCCTGGGTAGGCCAAGGGGCTTCACTGCCCACCCAACTCCTGTACATAGTCACTGACTAGGAGCAAGATGGAGCCTTAAGTCATAGAGAAGATGTGAATTTGCACTCTAAGATAAGGAGAAGGCTATGTGGATACATCAACCCTCCTATTCCGTCCAGGTCTGCAGGGCCAGAGCCAACCTGGCATCATCTCCTGGCCTGTGACTGAGCCAAGTGGCTCACCGGCCCATGGAGGTGCTGCCCAGCTCCTTTTCTATGACTTTTGAGTCTAAGTATGCTTTGAAATCTAGTTAAGCATTTGTAGCTTCCTGGTAATAAGGGGGAGAGAAAAAAGTAGGGGCACCACCTCCAAGCATCTGAGCTGGGAGAAGGGAATATGAAGGGGCTGCTGGGAACTGAAGATCTGAGTCCTAGAGGCACTTGCGGCCAAGAGCAGAGGACAGGAGGAAGTTAGTCACAGCCGCACACTTTTAGAGGGTACCCATGCTTTGATGGCTATAGGGGGCCCCTGACCTGAGCAGAGGGGCTTTTAGAAGCATGTTACTGAGATGCCTACTGGAGTCTACAAGGCCCTAGAGATGTGAAGGTATGAAAGGCACAGAGAAATAACTCAGTATTAATAATGACAGAGCCCCTCCTTGCCAGCACTGTACTGTCTCTGAGAGAACTGTGGCTGCTCTAGATGACAGAAAGGAAAGGGATGCTTGAGGTATAATGTGAACATTGACAGGAAATACTTGGTTATGACCGTGTGAACACAAGGAGAGCAGGCGTTCTAGAAGCCATGGGAAAGGTCTCAGAAGAAGCTGGGCATCTCTGCTTATACCTTGATCTCATGAAGATACTGAATTGTGGGGAAATAGGTGTTCATATTTAAGCCCAAACAAAACAAAACAAAACGCCTCCAAACAAAACAACAAACCAACAGGAAGACTCATCTATCCCGAGGGTCAGAAACAGCCTCCCAAGAAAGTCACCAGGGCTGAGACTTGGATGAGGAGGCATCTGCTACGAAACAAAGATTTTCTTTAAAAGGCACAGAAATATAAAGGTAATATAATATTCTAAGCCACCATCATTTGTACTCCCTTATAGGACAAAGAACAGTTGTTAACAGTGAGGTCAGGTAGACTCTTGTATGTGCAGTGCAGGCTGGGGAGCAGTTTGATAGCCTTCACCTTCTGATCCTGGTTGTCTTGTCTTGTCTTGCTGCTTTCTACACAGACTATTCACTCAGCTGTGTTGCTGGTACAGAACCCCCTTTGAACCGACAGTCAAATACATGTATCACCTGAATGTCCAACTTTCAGCACATAACATGTCTCAAACTCAGAGTATAAGATGACAGTTTCATCCTTTGGGTGGCTCAGCCAGTGACCTGATGTCTTGGGTTTCTCTTTTGCTTCCCCACAACTGTCCAGGTCATCCCTGACTTGGGCCAGCTCCCCTGCTCCCTCTCTGCTCCATGACAGCAGCTGTCTGGGTCATCTGCCCAGCCTGCCTTCCCCCCAGGAGCTGTCAGCCTGCTGCTCCCTCGGACTCTCCGAGTTCTCCAGGATAAGGCCCAGAGCCTGTAGAACAGTCTAGCAGGCCTTGCTCATTCTGTGCCCTGGTTCTTCCCGGACAGCCTTTTTTCCAGTACCTGGTTTGCTTCATTAACTGGCGTGATTCATCGTCATGCTGCCCTCAGATACGTAGTTGTCATGAGCTCTGCTGCAGGTGTGGGGAGCATCCTGTGCTCCTCTCCTGGCTGTCTGCTTCCTCTTTAGGGTGGATGGAACTGCCTCTCCTCAGCAGTGTGTTCTGCCCTGATGGCCCGATGTAGAAGAGCATTGGCATGCATTCACCCTTCTGTGTGTGCATAGTGCGTACCCTGCTGACAACCCCTTTCTACCCTTACACCCCATCTGTGTTGTTTGTCCCTTCTGCGCTGGAGCCATCTGTTCAGCGCTGTGCACCTTTATCGCCAGTGAGTAGCAAATAGCGTACTGCAGGCTTTGAAAAAGTGTTGATGACACAGGACTCTGAGACTTGACCCAGGAGGATGCAGGTTTGAGGCCATCCTGGTCTACTGTTCCCTTTTTAAAGATGCCCAGTGGGCTCAGAGGTTAAGAGCACACACTGCTCTTCCAGAGGACCCAAGTTTGGTTTGCAGTACCCACATCAGGTGGTTCACTACCACTTGAAACTCCAGCTCCAAGGGGACTTGATGCCGCTGGCTTCCACAGGTACCTATACTCATGTGCACATACTCACACATATACACATAATCTAAAATATTAAAAATAAATCTTGGGAGGAAAAAAAAAGGTGCCTGACCTGAGCTATTTAGAATCAGAAGGGATTGGTACATAGCTATCCTCAGGGAGACTCCACCTTGCTATTCCAGTGCTGTACTGTCTCATTCCTGCCTAAAGGAGTTGATGGAGATCTACTTGTAAATCTGAGTTCAGTAGTTTTATGCTACATGAGTAAAATAAAAGAATCAAGTTTACATCATGGATTTGGGGTTAAAAAAATGTGGGGGAATCCTTTTTTGTTGTTCTTGTTGGCCCCATCAGTCTTTAAGGAGATGGGAGACATGGTTCTCATGTGTGGCCTAGTGTTTGTGTGTGGGAGGTGCAGGTTAGGTTTCTACATTCTCATTTTTAGTTACTTTTATACAGAGTGCTGCTTTATAACCCAGGCTGGCCTGGACTTGCCCTTCTCCTGCCTCAGCCTCCCAAGGGCTGGGGTTACTCATGTGCACCACCATGCCCAGACTTCTCACTTTATAATACCAACCAGAGCATGTGCTCTGGCCCCACCTGTTGACGACATAGGCCCAATCCAGGTTAGAAGGGCTTGACCCCGGGGTACAGGTGTTATTCCAGCATAATTGTTGGGCAGTTTGGATTGTGATCATCATTTGTATGTGAGTGCATACACATGTTTGAGCCAGAGGTCAGCTCTAGGGGTCATCCCTCAGAAGCCATTCAACTTGTTTTTAAGGACAGGGTTTCTTATTATCCTGGCATTATCAAGTAGGCTGGCCAGGCTGGCCAGGCTGCCCAGTGAGCCCCAAGGATCTGCCTGTCTTTGCCACTCAAGCCCTGAGATTACAAGTGCATGCCACTGCACCTGGGTGCTGTGTGTCACTCAGGTCCTCACTTTACCACTGAGTTAAGAGAATACTTTTCATTTGATGGTTTGCATTATTAAAGTATAAGGTCAGTTTTTAGTAATCTACAGTCAGATTCATTGAGAAAGCCATGCCTATATCCCACCACTCAGAGGTTGTAATAGGAGAATCATGAATTCCAAGCCAGCATAGTCTGCTGCTGTGTAACTAGATTCTGTCTCAAAAACCAAACAATGACAACAGAAAAATTGACACCTTGCTGCATTGCTGACCCCCTACAAGAATGACGAATAGTACTCTCTTTTCTGTTCTTATTCCCTAGCTGACTCCATGCTCTGAGCTATATAGCCTGTCTTACTAGACCTAGTACATATCACCTGTCTCAGGGAGCACATCGAAGGTGATTGATAGACATCTGCTCCAAGCAGGAGTTATCCAATATCTGTGATTCAGAAGCTGTGTGGTGCTTGATAATACATTTGATGCTGACAGTGCTGTTTTGTGTAAAATGTCAATTGGCCCAGAGTGAATGCAGGCCAGTATCGTCCATCCACAGTGTGTAAAAGTCAGGGACTCTGGGTGTTGTGCATACCTTATGCCATTCCAAACCTAAAAGCTCCATCTCTCCCCAGGATCTTCACCTTGTACAGTAAGTCCCTGCCCTTGGACCTGGCCTGCCGCATCTGGGATGTATTCTGTCGAGACGGGGAGGAATTTCTCTTCCGAACAGCTCTGGGCATCCTGAAGCTATTCGAGGATATCCTGACGAGGATGGACTTCATCCACAGTGCCCAGTTTCTGACCAGGCTGCCTGAGGACCTGCCAGCAGATGAGGTGTTCGCAGCCATCTCCACAGTCCAGATGCAGAGCCGGAACAAGAAATGGGCACAGGTAAGCGAGTATGTGGCAGAGCTGTGAGACTGGAGCAGTGTGCTGCTCAGTGAGCCTTTTTAGAAGAGGGCGGGCTGTCTTTGAAAATGGTGCTCAGGCTGAAGGCACGTGGCTTGGCTCCTGTCTGGGTTTCTGACAGCTAGAGGAGTGTGTGTAGGAAAACTGTTCCCATTCTGTAGTGTCAGCCCTTCTGGGTCACCTCTGTAGGACTCCACCAGAAAGCTCCCCTCTTCCCTTTGTATGTGACTACATGAGAGAGGGCAGCGCATGTGCCATAATGAGAGTGTAGGTCAGCAGACAGCTCATGGGAATTGGTTCTCTCCTTCCACTATGTGAGTTCCAGCATTACACGCAGGGCTTCAGGCTTGGTGGCAAGTGCTTTTACCCACTGAGCTGTATCAGCAGTCCGAGGCACTTCTTAAGGGGATGAAAATGATTTAACGTTGACTCTTGCTGAGGTTTGCACATATTTTTGAAGATCTGGAAAACCATTGACTGGCATGCTTTACGTGGGTGAACTGCCTGTAAATTACATAGTTCAGCAAAGCAATTAAAAAGGTGTACTCAGTTCACATGAGAGCAGAACTGACTGCTGTCATCAGGGATCCAGGGGCAGAGGAGAGCCTTTCTTTGATTAGTAAACGGAGAACAGTGTGAAGAGAAACATGGGACCCTGGCTCTAAAGCTACTGAGAATTTCAAGATGGTGGCAACAGAGCCTGAAGCTAAGGAGAGTCCCTCTGAAAGCTGGGTGGGGGCCTGTGTGAAAGTTTTTGGAATCTTGCAGCCTATTGCTTATAGTGGCTTTTGAATCCGGATGGAAAGGTGGGGTTGAAGATGATGGCAGTCTTGGCATGCAGTGGCCTTAGGAGTGTAGCCCTTGGTCGTCACTGCGGCTGTAGGCAGCAGTGCAGTGGGATGTCCCTTAAAGGTGTCAGCCAAGAGCTGGGAGAGCAAAGGAGGGAGCAGTCACTTCAAGACTGTGTCATCCACAGCTCCGGGGTGGGGGGGAGGGGGGGATCAGGACTGTGCCACACCTCTGTCTGGCCAGCATCCTGGTGAAGGGGACCGGCTATATGAGCAACATGGGGGAGGGGGCTTGTTAGTGCCCTGGGAGGGAAGCCTGGGCCTCAGTGTTGTGTCCAGCGGCTAGCCAGCCCAGAGAACGGGCATGTAGGGGGTGGGGTGGGAGTGTTAGATGGCTGCTGTTTTTTTACTGTTCCTATAAGATTCTCAGGTCAGTGTGGCCTCTGGGTCTAACCATAGCTGTCTTCTCTGTGATTCTAGGTGCTGTCTGCGCTGCAGAAAGACAGCCGGGAAATGGAAAAAGGAAGCCCATCCCTCAGACACTGAGGCTCGGGTAACTCCCACTTGCCACTGAAGCAGAGCTCCGAATGGCACCTGTGTGCTTTCAGACCGAAGCCTGGGAAGAACAGGGGCTCTTTCCGTGTTGGATTTCGGATGCTGGAGTTGGCCTTAAAACAAAATAGCTCTTAAAGAATTACATCCAGGCTTAGCCTTAAGCAGCTCAGTGGACCTGTGCACTGGAATTGGTCATGGCTAGCCACTGCATTTTCCACATGGGTTCAAGAAAGGGCAGGCTGTCTCCTTGCTCCTTTATTCCAGCAGCAGTTAATTAAATTGTGATGCAATTATGCCAACTACTGGAAGGTACATTACAATCTTTCTTAGCCAAGATGCATGAGAAATATTATTAGGAGACCTCAGAGATGTTATTGGCTCATATGTTGGATAAGAAAGGAATTACTTATTTAGTTACTGAGATAATCTTTCCAGAGATGAAGTGTGTTTTTAATCTCCCTACTAAGGACAGCGTAAGGAAGATGAACCCTGTAGGATAGTTGCTGGTGAATGCTCATAGGCTCCTGAAAATTCACCTGACCTTTGTGTTGACATTTGACCCTGTTGCCTTGACACCTGATGGCAGGAAGGCTTAGAGTTCACATTAGGATCCCACTCTCCAAAGCAGCACTCATTGCATCTTGGCTGCGACTGTGGTTGGAGCAGGGGAGCCACATGCTGAGAAGGGGTAGAGACCGTCCCTGTAAAGAAAGGGGTAGGAAGGGACTGTAAAATTTGTTCCTCGCCTACCTGCTTGTTTCTGGGAGGCTGGGCATGGCAGCCTCTGAAAACACCATTGTGTGGGAGATGGTTTCCTTGCTTTAGCCGAATGTCTCTTTTTGCCTTTGTCACCTGAGTAGCTGGACCCCTTCTAAGTGCCAGTGATTCTTTCCTGTCCCCATCTGGCTTTAGAAGATGAACTTTAAACACTGCTGTGTGGACCGAAGAGTAAGGCAGTCTTCCAGATTCTCAGTGTCATCAGCCTTTCCCCATTCCAGCTGCGCTCTCTCAGCTTACTGGGGAGGTAGTGGTTGTTGCAGCTTATCCTTGACTTGAGAACTTTGTATAAGTAATTTGATTATCCAAATTCACAGAGATGAATAGTTTTTGCATAGAATAATACAAAGGACATCCAGTATCTGTGGAAACTGATTACCTCCTGATAATCCACTGGCATCCTTGTTCCTGGGGGTACAGGTAGGCCAGGGTTGAGAACCTATTTTTCAGCAAATGCCTGTGTGGTCTGTAGTCTACAGCCCTCTGCAATCATACCTGTTACCCCCAGAAATCATCCTCTCCATCGTTCTAGTTTCTGACAGCCATTGGGGAGCCCTTGACTGACTACAGCATGTGGCAGGGAGACTTGGGTCAGCCTTATGACAGTGTGTTTGCATGGGTTCCCTTCATCTGCTCTGTTTGTGATCGTCCAATGCATCAGCAGCCTGTCATGCCATTCACCCATGCCACCACTTTTCTTTTTTCCTGGAGTCTCATCTGTAGTCTCATGACTTCTCCAGGGAGGCTACGGAGCACCCTCCATACAGCTCTCTGCCTTAGTGTGAAAGGCTGATGTCTGACCTCTTGGAGGAGGATGTCCTCACCAGCCATCCAGTGGCCTCCAGATCCAGCCATTCTTGACATCAGATCTGAATGTAGCCCAGGCCCAGCTGGCCTGTAAGAAGTGGACTACCCAGCCCTGTCTGCTGTTGTTCCTTGCAGATGTACCTAGTTTTATTCCATGACATGGGCATCTGTTCTCTCAAGATGTATATATTTTCTTACTGTACATAAAGACATTCCTTAAGTCATACAGAAAGTGTTGTGACAAGGGGACTTGGGCACCTTGTTGTGAATGCCATTGTGGAATTCTCTGTGTGTTCACAACCCACCTCTTAACTTTTCTTGTTTGACATAAATCTGTGGGCATGCATGAAGTTCTCAAACAAGACTCCATGCCAGCCAAGCACTGACTGCATCTCTAGTCCAAACAGGGTTTTTATAGCCTGTTTGTGTGAGCCTGATGTGCCCTCCTTAGAGGCTCTACAGTTCCAAGTTCCTCTACTTTGAGGGCATCTCTCATACTCCTTACTGTTTTGGCAAACTGGAAACAGACCCTGCAGAAGTCTGCACCTCCCACCCCACTTTCAGTCCCCAAACTTGAGGGTGCTGGGCAGCTCTCCCTCTGGAGGGAGCTTGCAGGAGAGGCTTCCTGTCACCTTGGGAGCAGTGCTCACTTCAAAGGTACTTCTAACTGCTCAGTTTGTGACTATTTTTAAACAGTTTGCCAATAGGAAACTCCTGATAACACTTGCTACATATCATGTTTTAATTGCTTGTACAGTTAACCTTTAATTTTATTTAGTAAAATGTATCAAACTAGGACTTTTTGAATTATAAATACGTGGTTTTATTAAAATAAAGTCATGTAAAATTGTTACTTATGTTCACTGTGTACTTTGGTTTAAAGCTGACATTCTTGCTTTGAAGTGTAGCAGAAAGTATTTTAATTCAGGGCTTGTGAGACACAAAGCAGGGCAGTTACTCTCCTCAAGGGATTCCGGAGTTCAGCGTGTTTTCTCCAAGTTGCTGGGGATCCCAGCCATGCTGCACTCCTTGAATTCCGCTGCCTCGACCTCCCCACCCTAAGTCTGCGTTCCCATGAGAGCGGACAACCATATTTATTTACTCTGTGCTAGCTGCTGAGCCAAAGCTCTTTGCCCTCTGGAGCTTTCCCAGAGCCTGTAAACCTGGGGGCACAGGGGGTGAGCTCCTTCCTGTGAGCCACTTAGGAAAGTGGTTAATGTTGAAGCGTGAACCTAATTAGTCTTATGGATAAAAACCAGGAATCAGATATCTAGGTGACAACCAGATCAGAGATCAGAGAAGCAGAGGAGCAGCCACCAGTGACTTCTTACCTCTCTGGATCCTCAGGCCTAAAGGAGCCATGATCCTGTCTCTGTCCACCTGCCTTTTCACTTCCTGTCTCTGCCTTCTGAGCGCTGGGATTAAAGGTGTGAGCCACCACTGCCCAGCTTCTATGATTAACTAGTGGCTAGCTCCGCCCTCTCATCTCCAGGCAAGCTTTATTTGTCAGAACACAAACAAAATATCGCACAACAGTGTGTGGTAGGGTCCACAAGCTACTTGGAACCAGACAGGGCAAATGCTTGTATATGCCACTCTCCTTTCAGTCCCTCACTGCTGTCACCTCCAAGTCTCCCAAGACTCTTGGGAGATGGCCCAATGTGCTACAGCCTCCAGCAGGGACAGACACGGGGCCTGCCTTCCCCTCTAAACCAGTGGCTTCATTCTCTGAGTTACTGTTCTTTGCAGGCAGTGAGGTGAAGCGATAAACTCTAGAGTTGCTGAGGGCTGGCTGGCTGCTCCAGCCATACCAGACTCTGGACCAAGTGTTCTACATGGATTATTAACCTCCGCAGCAGCCCCATGTAAGAGACTCGTTGTTCCCATTCCAAGAACATGATACAAAATGCTTGCTCAGGCTCCTTCAGCAGATTGGTAGCAGAGCTGGCATCTATACCACCCCTAAGAGAAGTGCTGGCTCCTGAATGCCTTCTGGAGAGATCATGCTTGCTTTGGACCTTTGGAGCCCAAACACAGGGCTGGTTATGGCCTAGATTTCTCATTCCTTCCAATACTTCCAGTGTGCATTGCTGGATGCCTTCAGGTTGGGGCCAGCAGTTCAGAAACCCTGCCTGTCATGAACATGTCTGAAGAGGGGAGGAACCGCTACACTAGTATCCAGCAGCAGGAGGAAGCGACATTACTGAACCTTGAGCAGAGCTTTCAGGTGGACAAGGGCAAGGTTCTGGCCAGCAGAGGGCAGTCTTAGATCCTAAGACCAGTTTTTTTTTTTTTTCTCGAGACAGGGTTTCTCTGTGTAGCTTTGGGGCCTGTCCTGGAACTCGTTCTGTAGCCCTGGCTGGCCTCAAACTCACAGAGATCCACCTGCCTCTGCCCCCCCCCCCCAGTGCTGGGATCAAAGGCGTGCGCCACCACTGCCCAGCCTAAGACCAGTTCTTAGGTGGGACCTCATCCATACCTGGAAGTGCTTGGACTGGAATGGAAATGAATGGATATGCTTTGTGTGGGACTAAATATGCTATGAAATATTTGATGTGGTTCAGGCCTGCTGAGTACATGGGACATGGCCATGACATAGTGTCTGTGCATCTCTTCTGTCAGTACTGCCAGCAAACCCCCATTGCCCACTCATTCTGGAATGATGTGCTACTCTCTGGTCCCTTTCAACCAGCCAACAAAGCTCCCTTTCCTCCTTTCCCCAGGGTTCCTATGCCTTGCAGGGAGTTTTGTTTGGAGTGAGGGAGCCACCTTCTCTCCAAAGAGCTTCTTGTCCCTGTTCTAGAGTTCCAGTAGATACTACCCCTAACCAGAAATAAGCCCAGGTTGCAGATAGTTTGGCTAGACAGTAAGAGCAGGACCCTAGAGTTGACTCTCACGGTCAGTGACCAGTCCTTGCCATCAGAAGCTTCGTGATCCTGGAGAATTCACTGAAATTCTCTCAACCTTTTTTCTCCCCTTGTAACTAAAGGGTGAGGGACCTAGCTCCTTTCCAGGCTTATGAAGTATTGATAAATAAGAGACTGAACTTCCCCTTAACCCATGAACATTCTCCAGGCATCTAGATTTGTTCCTTTAGCCTAAAAACTTTTAGTATCTTGTGTGAGAGAGAGGGTAGGGAGGAGAAAGAGGGAGAGAAAGACATGGTCTCACTTTGTAGCTCATGATGCTGGTATTACAGGCGTGTACCAAGCCTTGCTTAAACTGGTATGTGGCTGTACATTTTCCAGTTCAGTACTGGGGAACCAGCTCAAGGCCTTGCTCATGCTAGACTAACACTCTATCCCTGAACTACATTTCCACGACTTTTATTAGCTTCTGCTTGAATATTTGTATATTATGTATATATTATAAATATTACATTAATATATAGCTATAAATACATATGTAAGATGAGGATATGGAAAAGCACAAAGAGAAAATTCCTCCTAATTTTATCACCCAAAGGAAGGCACTTTCGTTTTTTCAAATGCTTTTCCATTTCATGAATCAGTACAATGAGGGTTAGACAGGTTCCATTCAAATCAGCAGGATCACAGTTTGGGCCTTCCCATATCCTTTTGGTATACTTGTGTTCCTCCTTGACAGTATTTGGATGAAATGTTAGAGTTGAGACTGGATGTGGCAGCACACACCTGTAATACTAGTTTTTGGGAGGATCACAAATGAGGCCAGTTGGCATATACAGTGAGACCCTGTCTAAATTTTTTTTAAAAAAAATTAGGGAGTGAGCTGAGGCGGTGGTTGTGCATGCCTTTAATTCCAGCACTTGGGAGGCAGAGGCAGACACAGACAGGTCTCTGAGTATTAGGTAAGCCTGGTCTACAGAGCTAGTTCCAAAACAGCCGGGGCTACACAGGGAAACCCTGTCTTGAAAAACCAAACCAAACCAAAAATAATTAGTGCAATTTTATTAAAATATGCACATATTTTGTCATTGATTATTTAAGTAAAAATAAGGATATTTTCAGAGAGAGATGGACTAGTCACTGCACATGTGCTCCAAGCTACGTTCCTTTCATGGCATCTGTGTCACTTGCACTCTGGAACCTTCTGAGGTTAAATATATGAGCAGCATGGCTGGAAGGCATTGACTGTGATACTTTAGGGACAGGTGGCTCATGCGAGTGTCAACGCCCTGAATCATCATCTGTGGATGCACTTGCACAAACCTATTTCTACTTATATAATTTAAGACTCTTAACTGTAACAAGTCACCAAAATGGGGTTTCCTTTTCTAATACCTTAGGCTGTCTCTGAGTAGGTGGTTGAGTTACAGACCCTCCTTTGCTATTGAAGGGGACACTTCTCATGCACATCGACTTAAAATATCAAGCAGGATGTGTTCAGTGCCTACATTTTTTTTTACAGGCTCTGAACTACTTTGATGAAATTTCATGATCAAGCACTCATCCTGAATTTAATTAGAACCACACGGGGAGATAATAAAAAATGAAGGGTGTCTTGTAATTAGTTGTAATCCCTCCAGCATGGGGTGGTGTGATTGAGAGCCCACTGGTTACTTCCTACATAATTGTTAGTTAGGACACCTTAGCAACTCGGCATGCTGACCTTAGTGCCCTGCATGACCACTGCTCGACCTGTTCAAGGTTCAGGAGGGAGCATTCAGATGGTTAGCTGATAGGTAGAAATCTGCTGATGGACTCAAAACACAGAAGGACACCGTTACAATGAAGAACCGTCTTATCACTTCTAGTGCCACTGCCAGTTTCACTTGGGAGCCTCCCCAGCTGCAGGACCCTGGGTCCCTCTGCTGTTGGAGCCACAAAGCCGACATTTCCAGTTTCAGTAAGTTACTGCTTCTCTGTAGCCTTGATGGACAGGGTAGAGGGAAAACCAAAACTGTAGCAACCAAGGGGGAAAGGAAGAAATCAGTTTGAACTATCCTCAGTAATGCATTTGAATGGTCTCATGCAAAGTATGTTCAAGCCATGGAAGTCAGAAAAGGGATTTTAACTTTGATTTCAAAGCCAATATACTTTAGCAAACAAAATTGTGTCATGTCATGGAGGCAGGGTTATGTAGTGCCAACAGCCAGATTGCTGATGCAGGTTATGGCTCAGGAGGTAAGAGTGCTTGTTTGAAAGCATGAGGATCTGAACTCAAATCCCCAGCACCCACATAAAAAAGCCAGACTTGGCGTTGCATACCTGTAACCCCAGCGTTAGGGCACAGAGACAAGCAGATCCCAGGATCATCATGCTAGCTGGGCAGTCTAACCGAAACTGCAAGCTCCCGGTTGAGGAAGAGACCCTGTCTCAAAAAATCAAGGTGAAGAGCAAGAGATGCTGGTATGTTCCTCTGGCCTCCACATGCCAACACACACCCACAAACAGAGATGGAGGGGATTTGTGAGCTAATTGAGACAGTGACTCAAGACTATACAGTTTAACTAGCATAAAGATGACTGAGTGATCAGAACAATGCACAGGGATTTTCTGTACCTTGGCCACTGGCTGAACCTTTAAACCATCCTTACATATAGACAAGAAACAGTTCTAACAGTCCTCTAGACTATGAGACTGCTTGGCTAGAAAGGCTTTTCATCATTGGTCGGTTTAATCACCCCACTCTCCCTCTCTCTAGAAATATTTTACTTAACCTTATGTAGAATTACTGCTAACCAGATGTGTTCAGCAGGAATTTGGAAGCTGGAAATGACAAATATAAAGTTGCATCCCAAGTCACATAGAATGACAATGGCAGGGCAGACGAGAGTTTTGGAGGTTTTACCAACTGTCCTGTCAAGGACTGTCAAGAGGGGAGGAAAGTTTTGGCTTCTCTGATCTTTTGCTTCACCCCTTTGCAGGACAAGGTCAGCCCCGCGTGAATGCGCTTCAGGGATTCCAGCCGCTTGTTGAGATACTCTGTCCTCTCCACCTTTTCCTCAAAGTCTCGGAGCAGTGATTCCTTACCCAGAAGCCCAGATTTCTGATTTAGCCTGATGTTGTCAGTTCGCAGGCTGTCTCGGGCTTGCTTCGTCTTTGTCAATAGGTCTCTTCCTAGGGCCACCTGGGCCTCGATTTCCAAAAGTTGGGCCTTTTTGCATGCGTTCTCCATGTCTATGAAAGACAGCTTTTCCTTCACATGGGTTATAATCTGCACGTTGCTGGTCACCTTAGTGCGCAGTTTTAAAAGTTCCTCGTTTCGTTCCTCGACTTTCTCGTTGAAGGTCTGGTTCTCAATTTTGAGCTGTTCAAAGTCGATGAGGAGCAGCCCCTCAGCCAAGTCCTCCTGGGCCTTCATCCTGGTTTCGAAGTGTACCAGGCTCTGCTTCAGCTGCACGTTCTCGAGACGCACTGCGCTCATCTCCTTCTCCTTTTTATCCTCCAGCGCCTGGATTTGTTCCACCTCTCTCAGAGCCGCCTGGCGCCCACCGCGCATGCGGCAGCTGCCCATGACCTGCATCACTACCTGCTTCTTGAGGGCCTGGAAACGTCGCCACTCTTTCTCCACCCTGGCCTGCTTCTCCTGGCACTGCTGCTTCATCTCACGCACCTCCTCGCGGTACCACTCTAGGTCGTCCGCTTCTTGTTTCTTCAGTTCCTCCAGCATGGCCAGATAGCGCAAGTATGCTTGCTCTTTCTCGGGGGAGTCTGGTCCCACGCCCTTGTCCGCAGGTTCAGCTGGTTCCATGCCCTTCTTGCGTAGCGCCTCGAAGATCTTCTGCTGTAGGTACACATTGTAGCGCTGGTACCGGCTCCGCTCCACCAGCAAGGCGTGGTACTGGTCCACTAGCTCACCCCGCAGCTGCTGCTCTTGCAGCTTCCGAAAATCCGCAGACCACTCAAAGTCTTCGTAGTCCTCATCCTCATCCTCATCCTCCTCATCTCCAGGTTGAAGATGCTCGTCTTTGCTTTTCTTGTGTCGTTCTCGACCTATCCCCTCGATATCCTCGCTACCTCGCTTCTGCTCTAACTCCTTTGCTCTCTCTCTCTCAGCCCGTGGGGCTGGAGCAGCCGCCTCCTCGACAATCGTGGTCAGTGGCAGCTGGGGGCGGAACCGTGACTCCTTGCTCTTCACCCTCTTCACCTTATCCTGCTTCTCCAGCTGGTCCGGTTCCTCGTCCTCGTCCTCGTCCTCATCCTCGTCCTCGTCTTCATCGTCGTCTTCGTCCTCGTCCTGCTCCTTGGACTCCTGCTTGGGCTCAGACTCTGGCAGACTCTCTGGCTCTCGGGACACCGCCTCACTCGCGGCCTCTACTGCCTCGCCCGCAGCCTCGGCGGCCTCCAGACTTTCCGGGACCTCGGCATGCGCGTAATCGCTCCCCTCTGAAGCCTCTGCTTTGGGTTCGTCCGCAACCGGCTGGGTCTCTGGTCCAGGCTCTGACTCCGTTTCCGATGCCGGCTCCTGCTCCAACTCTGGCTCCGCAGGGTCGGCCGGGATCTGAGGATCGAAGGTGACCTTGGTCTCGGAAGGCTTCTTGGTCAGGCCTTCCTCGGCTTTTCCTTCGCCTTCGGTGTCCCCGTCGTGGCTGTCCATGCTCGACCTGCTGTCTGGGGTCTGAGGACCGCTGCAGCTTGCTGTTAGGTTTCCCGGGGCAACCAGGGCGCGCGCGGTGGGCCCCGCGATTGGTCGCCTGCCTTCCCTATCTCGCCGCCTCCCAGCAATATTAAGCCAATGAAGGACCACGAACAGGTGAAGGCAGGCGCTGATTGGACGCTGGCTCTCGAGAGGCGTGGCGCACAAGACCGGCTTCCTGTCTGCGCCTCGCCGGCTGTCAGGCTTGGGGCGGGACCGTGCAACTGCGCGAGCCCATGAGGCGGAGGGAGGCGGTGGCGCGCAGGCGCAGAGCGGAGGCTTGGCCGCCCGCGAGGGGGCGCGCGCGGGGCGCCTGCGCGATGCGGCGGGGAGACAGCGGCGGCGGCGGCGGCGGCGGCCGGGCCGGGCCGGAGGGCGCCTGCGTGCTGAGGCGGGACGCGGCCCGCCTGGCGGGCTCCGGCGGCGCCTGGGCGGGGGCGGCCGTGGCAGCGGCCGGCAGCAGCGCGGACGCGGCGGGCGCGGTAGGCCCGGCAGGCGGCGGGGTGCTGACGGCCGGGGGCGCGGCGGCTGCGGGTCGGGCGGCGGGCGAGCGGGGGAAGATGGCGGAGCTGGGCAAGAAGTACTGCGTGTACTGCCTGGCCGAGGTGAGCCCGCTGCGCTTCCGCTGCACCGAGTGCCAGGACATCGAGCTGTGCCCCGAGTGCTTCTCGGCTGGCGCGGAGATCGGCCACCACCGCCGCTACCACGGCTACCAGCTGGTGGACGGCGGACGATTCACTCTCTGGGGGCCTGAGGCGGAGGGCGGCTGGACCAGCCGCGAGGAGCAGCTGCTGTTGGACGCCATCGAGCAGTTCGGCTTCGGCAACTGGGTGAGCGGCAGGCCCTAGCTACAAGGAGGGCATGGCTGACTGGCTCGGTGCACGCTGCGGAGGGCCGCAGGTGGCGGGGCGGGATTGCCCGGAGAATGTTGGGTGCCCGCGGCTACACAGCTGGTAGAGCAGGGCCTTGACCCGTGACCCCGACACGGAGCTGTCTGCCCTTCACACTCGTCCTCATAAGGTGTGCATTGAACGCGGGCGGAGGGCAGGCCCTGTGCCTTGCCAAGCTTCGCTCCGAGCCAGATGGCAGCAAGCTAGACCCCATGGTCCCTGCTGAGTTCCCTGGTAGGGTTGGGTTCTCCTGGGCACAGTGGTGAGGAAGGGCAGAAGCCTGCGCTGCCCATCCCGCATGCACTTAGTTCGTATTCAGGGCTTCGTGTGCTTTCTGAGGATGTCAGCATGTGCCCTGTGCTAGGGTTCTCTGTGGGGTAGCAGTGTCTTGTTTAATTCTTGCTCTCCACAGCACCCAGGGCATGGTGTGATGGGTGGTCAGGAAAGAATGAACAAAGACGTCTTCGTGAGGAGGCATGGAGTCAGGGGTCTGCTCTCTAGCTGTCAGGTGTCTGTAGCGGTGGCTTGCTGGTGGCAAGAGCATTGGCGTGCCAGCCAGATAGTGTGCTGGGCTCCTGGTTGTTCTCTAGGGAACTCTAAGGAGCTCTCCTTCTATTCCTCACCTATGTTAGGGAAGAGCTCTATCTGTTGTCATCATTACCACCAGGCACATATAACATCTTCAGGCTTTCAGAGAAGCAGGGAGCTAAACATGACCCTGTCCTGTCCAGACTCGTCCCCAGTGTGGTAGGGTCCTGCTTCTCTGAGCTTCCCTACTGTAGCCAGACTGCTCTCCTATTCCAGGTCAGCATACAGTGAGTGACCTTCTGGACCCACTTCCCCCACCTAGGAAAGATTCTGCTCTACAGATGCTTTCCCGATGGCCAACACCATGTTTCCTGCTCTCCAAAAAACGTCTGGTTGCTTTGTCTATAAGTGGTGTTTGTTGCTGTGTATTGAGCATTTGCTTTGTACAGATCAGGCAGCATGAAGCACCCTGAAGAAGAGCCTCAGAGCTGAAAACATTGCATTCATTTGCTCGGTTCCTGGAGCTTGTCTCTTACCTGATGACATCCATCCCTCTTTACCTGATTGCCCATGGTAACCCAGCCTCAGTTTGTCCTCAGCCAACTTGAAGCCCTTCATCCACATCCCTTTGGTCAGCTGTCATTCCGTTTAAAAAAATGTGCAGAATGTAGCTGCTAATTCTGGCCCCAACCATGCTGGTGTTTACCTCCTGCTGTGATCACTTCTCACGGTTTACCTGCTTTCTCCTTCTGTTCTATAGCAACTTCTCACCCACCAACAATAGGGCTTTTAAAACATAAGCTGCATCTCTTTGGCCCTTAGCAACTTCCAGTTCTCCTTCAATTACACTACAGTGCCTCCAAGGCCCAACAACATTTATGGTTCCCTGTGTCTCATGCTTACTCCCTTGATAATTTTCCTTTCTTCTACCTGAAGTACTTTCTCCCTAGTCAAGACTGTGACTGATCTTTGTCCTTACATTCAGAGAGACTTTCCTTCCTTACATCATTCCTCCAGCACTTATCTCCAGAGTAGCCACTAAAAAGAGTGAGAGTATTAGTTCCTGGGGAGCCCAGCACTGGTCTTGTTTTATGTCTTGAAAACTTGGACTGTGCTCGGGGGAAGCCTGTGGAAGAGGAGGCAGAAAGAGTGTAAGAACCAGAGGGGATGAAGGACGCTAGGAGAACAAGGCCCTCTGAATCCAGTAAGCACAGCTCATATGAACTCAGGGACTGAAGCAACATGCACCGGGCCAACATGGGTCTGCCCCAGGTCCTTTGCATAGATATTATAGCTTCAGTTTAAAATGTGTATGGGACTCCTGAGTGTGTGAATGAGTGGGTCACTGATTCTTGTGACTTCTCTTGGAGCTCTTTTTCTTCCTTGGTTTACCTTGTCCGACTTCGATGCGATGGTTTTCATTCTATCTTACTGTATTTTATTTTGTTAAAGAAATCTTGGGCTGTAGAGTCTGCTCGTGTTTGTGCCCCATTTGTCAGCACAGTCAGAGAAATACACGGCCCCAAGGAACTCAGGCATTTAAAATGTGGGTGAATAACAGGCTGGGTGGAGAAGGCCTCTTCTGAAGCAGTGCTCTCAGGCTCTAAGGCCAGAGGAGCCTGGGATGCGGGTTCTCATGAGGCCCAGGCTCCGCTTTGGAAGAAGTAAATCCCAAGGGAAGAGTCTTGGGCCTTGACCTGTGTGGAGTTGATGGCCTGCTACCTGCTGAAGCAGCAGGAGTCTTAGGGCCAGTCTGAGAGGTGCACCCACTGCTCCTCACACAGGGAGAGAGGAGGCCCTGTGACCCCTCCCTCCACCTGTGCTCTCTCAGGCCAGTTGCTTTACTCCTCTGAACCTTGTTCTTCTTCACCAGAGGCACCACAGCTTGGATATGTGCTGCTTTTCTGAGCTTGTATGCTGTTACACAGACGCATGTCCCAGTCTGGACCTGTGGAGAGCCTGTGCCAGCTCTGTGCTGTGCCTTTATGTACCCGAGTCGTGTGACTTGCGCAGGCAACACTGGGGGCAGGTATAAGTTTATGTTCTTAGCCTGCAGTTGAAGACAGCAACTGTGAGGATCCAAGCTGCTTGCCAAGACTTCTATAGCTTTGTCCATGACAGCCAGGTGTGATCATAGTCTGGGCCTCCACTCCAGCACTAAAAGCATTATGTGGTTGGAGACCAGACGCTTACTGGCGCAGCTGGTGGTGTGGTACTACCAGGCTTTACACGGGGTCTAGTTGGGATCTGTACTACAGGGAAGTCACAGAAGGGAGAATACCGTAGTAGGGAGGTTGACTGAGGAAGGAGGTGGCCCTCAGCAACACACACAGGTCAGGCCTGCTGGGGTGCTCAGAGCCTCCAGACAGCTGCGCTGTGGTGGACTCTGCTGGGTGAATGATGCAGGGCCTCTGAAGCATGTGAACACAAACATGTAGACATGCAGAGGTTCAGGATGATTAGAGCCTTTGCGGGGCAAGCGGTCAGTGTTGTCACTTGGCTCTAAAGACATTAAACTGTCACAGAGGAGGCAGTTTAAGAGGACCAGCTCCTGTACGGGGCATCCAGCAGAGGGAAATGGGGTTCAGGCCAGTTTATGTGGTTTTGAATGTAGTAAGAGGAACCTAGGGGCAGGCAGAGTAGCCTGGGTGGCACATCTTCCCTCTTTAGATGACAGTTGGCATCCACAGGCAAACCATGTCCAGTGTGCGGATTGCTGCATCATGCAGTCATTCCTGTATCCACTGGCATGCACTCAACAATCTGCTATGTGCTAGCCCCTGTGGGGAGGCACCGCTGGGACAGCTGGGACCTTGCAGTGTGGAGGAGTAGAACGCCGTGTCCAGTGGTGAGAAGGACAAGGAAAGGCTGCGTAGGTATGAAGGTAGCATGGAGGAAGCGGATATTTTGTGTTCTAGGAGTTGGTTGTATTTGTGAGCTAGGCAGAAGCTGGCTTGCCCCAAGCGGAAGGCTGAAGATGAGGACTCCTCCTGTGGGGTGGTCAATGAATGCGCGAGAGCTTACATATAGTCATGATGGGAAAAACCTTAAGCCCCAGCCAGTGTGTGTTTGGGTATTAAAAGCTGATTCCCACTCCTTTGTGCCAAGTGCCAGACAGGGCTGTGATGGTGTTAAGGCTGATGTCCATTCCCTGGTGCCAGGCCTCAAGGCAGGCATGTTGCTTTGTTCCCTCACTCTTACAATTGCCCCAAACTCTGAGGCAGATGTCCCGCACTTACTGATGAAAAGCAAGTGTACTGAAGGACGAATCCAGGTAGACTCGGTGCCCTGGTCTTTGTGGTTCATGTCTCTTTGGGACACTGACAGCATAGCGCAGATCTGCTGGTGCCAGGTACCAGCCAGACACTGACTTGTCATCTGTAGGGTCTCAGGGACCATCCGCCTTTTCACCAGGTGCCGTAGTTAGGGTTTCTACTGCTGTGAAGAGACACCATGACCATGGCAACTCTTATAAAGGAAAACATTTCATTGGGGTGGCTTACATTTTCAGAGGTCTAGTTCATTATCATCATGGCAGAAATGGCGGCATGCAGGCAGACATGATTCTAGCTACATCTTCATCAGAAGGCAATAGCAAATGGACTGAACCACTGGGTGTGGCTTGAGCATAGATGAGCCCTCAAAGCCCACCTCCACAGTGACACTTCCTCTAACAAAACAAGGTGTGGAGTAGGCCACACCCACTCCAACAAGGCCACACCTCCTACTAGTGTTTCTCCCTTTGGGGGCCATTTTCTCTCAAACCACCACACCGGGGCAGAAGACTTGTAGGGGTTAATAGGAGTGTGTCATCAGCCTGTGCGTCTGACAGAAGGGTTAGTAGAGATGATAAGGACAGACTGGAGGAGGAAAGATCCTGGGTAGGGTCATGTAGAGCACTGGCTCCCAAATGTTAGCTGGATCAGAACAGCCCGGGGAGAGGAGGGTGGGAGCAGTGTCCAAGGAAATGAGGTCTCGGGCTTGTCTAACACCCCACAAGAGTAGTGTCAGTCGGCCGTCTCAGGGACCAGCTGCTCCCTATGCGGCAGGAAGAAAAGTCATGTCTAGATGTCCCTTTGCATAACTGGCTGAGCTAGCCTGCCAGCCTAGGGAGCTGGTGGTGGCCGTGCCTCCCTTTTCCTGGCCACACTGTCCTGCTGCCCCTCTCAAGATTCTGGGAGGGTCTGATCTGAGGGTGCACGGAGCCATGCTGGAGTAGCAGGTGCAGCAGTGTCTTAGCTGTGAGAGCTCATGGCGGACTTGAGAGGCTTTGTCTAGCATTTACCACCTGGGGGTGAGGAGAATGAGGCAGAACTGCCTAGGGGCACTTCTCAGGATAGTGTGATCTCTGCTTTGGACCTGCCCTTCCCCTGGGGGGCTTTAGAATGCTTTCAGGTGGATTATGTTTCCTGTTTCTTCCTGGCAGCCCCTTGCCGTACCTCCCGAGGAAAGGGGGTTGCCTTTGCCTTCTGCCTCTTTAGAAGCTCCTTCATTTGAAGGGGGTGTTGGGGGGAGAGCCAGGGCCCCCTCTAGACACAGGGCACACATTCCTACTGCGAAGTCCAGCCCCTGGTCATGGCCAACCTCAGCCTGCTTTGTTCTTCACAGTCCAGCTGCTGGGAGAATAAAGACAACAATATAGTTAAGTGTCAGCTGGGTTGTGGCAGGGTTGTCTGCTAAAGAGGAAGGACAGGAAGGAAATTGGGAGGCCCGACATAGTCAAGGTTGCCTGCCCCAGCAAGGTGCTGGAAGCATCAGAAGCTGTGTGCATACTACCCTTCCGCCAGTCAGAGTCAGGACCTGCCATCCTGTGGAGCATCTTTGAGAGCTGGCTGAAGCAGGAAGAAGCAGTGGCCTGTAGTACAGCCTTGCCCTGTGTGCTCACAGGAATTGTATGAGGCAGGCTCCTCAGCACATGCTGCACTGCCAGTCAGGAGAGGCCCCGGGGTGACAAGCACTTGGTGACAGGCAGTGCTCCTGGCCAGACTGCTGAATTTGAGCTGCCAGTGTCAGCTGGCCATGGACCCTATGGTAGCTCACCCAAAGGTTTATTGACCTTGAACTGTGGGTAGTGAGAGCACTGCTCTCCTGGGTGCAGCTGTGAGGTTTCAGTGAGATGATGTATAGGTGCTCTTGCCTGTTACTTTTAATTGGACTCCAACAGAATGCCTAAGAGAAGGTCTCACAGACTGGGAAGCAGCAAGAGTGAGCCAGAAGGAAAGCTTTGGGAGAATGTGGGCTTGGAACACCCGCACACCTGCACACATACACACACACACACACACACACACACACACACACACACACACACACACACAGAGAGAGAGAGAGAGAGAGAGAGAGTTAGCGAGCTTCCAGTGAACCAGACCGTTCTGAGTAGCAGGACTGATGATGCAGATCACAGACTGCTTGGCCCTGGGTGCCGTGCTGGTGCCTCCTAATGTGTCTGACCCTTCCACTACTCTGTGAATGGGACCTCAGCTGAAGATTTCAGATCTTTGGGCTCAGTGGTCAGCTAATTGAGCTGAATCAGTGACCTCAAGGTTCCGTAAGAGAGCAAAGAGGTGGAGAATGATTAAGGAACAGATCTGATGTCATCCTCTGGCTTCTGCAGCACATGTACATGTATGCAAATCTTTGCAAGTGAGAGGCCTTGGAGGCCACTCCTGGGACTTTTTACCAAGGCCTGGAGGAACATCTCCAAGGAAATCAGACCCTGCCTGGCCTGAGTGTGGCTGTTTCTTTGCTAGACAGGATCAGAGGCTCTACGAGGAGCAGCAGCTGCTGGGCACAGTCATACTTTGGCTTTTTAGAATGCTTCCAGAGAGAAACAAGTAGGGGTGAAGCTAGTAGTGACATTTAAGGTTGGAGTCATAGACTTCACCCCCAGAAGAGCAGAGTACCCCTTGCTATAATCTTTACTTTTCTCCTTAGGAGTCTTAGGTGAACCTGTACCCGTGTCTCAGAATTTCATTCTGCATTGTTAGGGTTAACCTACAATGTCTCCTCAGGCCTGCGGGAAGGGTCCCAGCTCCATACTCCAGGTCTGTGTCCCAGAAAAGGTCCAGATAGAGGGCTGCTCAGCTGAGTTGGGCCTCTTTACCTTTCACAGCACCTAGCTTATCATCAGGACAGCCAGCAGCTCCAACTGACGGACAGCGGCACAGAGACTAGACTAGGCATGACCATATGGGGCCCAAAGCAACTTGCCCTTCCCTGAACTGTGTATAACCTGCTGCTCAAAGAGGTGCTGCTGGTTCTGGGACTAGTGTTGAGAATAGCAGCCGGGAAATGAGTGTGCACTTTGAGCAATTACTTTCTGAAGTGGCTTTAGCGGTTGACTTTAAGGAAGAGGCCTCTTGGCAAAAGGAAAAGATTGAGGGAGCCATTTAGTTTCCTCTCTTGCAGGAGTGGAGAATGTTTTCAGCGGTGGCGGCGGCACTGCACTTAGTCTCTGCATGTCCATCATTCATAGCCACCTCAGAGAGGAACAGGCTTGGGTTCCAGAAGCTAAGGCTGGGACAATGCTGAGAGTCCTGGTCCTCTTTGTCCTAGAGCTGCAGCAAGAAACAGTCCCCTTTGTTGTCATGCTGCGTGGACTTGCTCTGCCCTGTGCACAAGTTGGCAAGTCTGCTGTCTAGTCTGAGTGAAAGTGTGTCCTCTAACAGCAGTGCTCTTCAGGGTTTGCAGTGGGTAAAACGGACCGCAGCACATGGCTGAGTTTCTCTTTAAGAAGCCAGAGAGTGAAGAATGACTTTTAGTTCTCATCCCAGCCTGGTCACCTGTTCCCACATAGCCTTGAACAAGTCTGTGGCTTCAGAGCTTCCTCTTGGGCACATCTGTGGAAGTTCTTCAGTGCCAATCTGGTTGGGATGCATATCTGAACATATGTGGGGGATAATGTGTGTGTGTGTGTGTGTGTGTGTGTGTGTGTGTGTGTGTGTGTGTGACAAATCACAACATTGATAGGAAGTAGCCCAAGTAAACTTGGTGAGAGTGTGAGAAGAACTTGAGTGAAGTGGTTTGATGGTCTAGCTTTTGTCATTATAGGAAGACATGGCTGCGCATGTTGGTGCTTCAAGGACTCCCCAGGAAGTGATGGAGCACTATGTCAGCATGTACATCCATGGGAACTTGGGCAAAGCCTGCATCCCTGACACCATCCCCAACCGGGTGACAGATCATACCTGCCCCAGCGGGGGCCCTCTCTCACCTAGCCTCACCACCCCTCTGCCCCCACTGGACATCTCGGTGGCTGAGCAGCAGCAGCTGGGCTACATGCCACTGCGTGATGACTATGAGATCGAGTATGACCAGGATGCTGAGACACTCATCAGTGGGCTCTCTGTGAACTATGATGATGATGATGTGGAGATCGAGCTCAAGCGTGCCCATGTAGACATGTATGTGCGGAAGCTGAAGGAGAGGCAGCGCCGGAAGAACATTGCCCGTGACTACAACCTGGTGCCGGCCTTCCTGGGCAAGGACAAGAAGGAGAAGGAGAAGACACTAAAACGAAAGATCACCAAGGAGGAGAAGGAGCTGCGGCTGAAACTGCGGCCTCTCTACCAGTTCATGTCCTGCAAAGAGTTCGACGACTTATTTGAAAACATGCACAAGGAGAAGATGCTTCGCGCCAAGATCAGAGAGCTGCAGAGGTACCGGCGCAACGGCATTACCAAGATGGAGGAGTCGGCCGAGTATGAGGCTGCCAGGCACAAACGGGAGAGGAGGAAGGAGAACAAAAACCTGGCCAGCTCCAAACGGGGCAAGGACGACGGCAAAGACGGCGAGTTTGCAGCCATAGAGAACCTTCCTGGGTTTGAGCTGCTGTCAGATCGGGAGAAGGTTCTCTGTAGCTCTTTGAACTTGAGTCCCGCACGCTATGTGACTGTGAAGACTATTATAATTAAAGATCACCTCCAGAAACGACAAGGGATCCCCTCTAAAAGTCGCCTTCCCAGTTATCTGGACAAGGTCCTAAAGAAAAGGATTTTAAATTTCCTCACAGAAAGTGGGTGGATATCCAGGGACGCTTCCTGAGGCCAGATGATGCTAAAGCAGCTTGTGAGCCAAATGACCTGGGGTCCCCCCAACATTGTTGCTCTTTTAAACTAATTGAATTCTTTTTTCAAGGCTTAAATTTTTTTCATGACCCTCTGAAAGAAGCAATAGTAGCAATCTTAAATTGACTTGTGGGGGAGACAAGCCTGTGTCTTTCTAACTTAGTCCTAAGGTAATCCTTTCCGAAGACAGTTCTTTTGTGTCCCTCTGAAGACTGTCCCCTCCTTGGAAGAGTCCCCTTTAACTCATGAGCCTTTCCCCCGTTGGGTTCAGAAGCTGTTACGCTGTGGGAGCCAAGAGCTGTGTGTCCTGACGTCAGCTTTTCCCTGGTGACACACGCTTTTCTCAGGTGGGCTCCTGTTGGCACCCCTTGGCTGAGCCCACTGCTGCCCCCAGCGGTACCCCAAGCACAGCCCCGGCACACCGCACTTTACCGGGAGGCAGGCTGTGCACAGAACCTTTGCTGTGGAGGCCAGAAATTCCCACCAGGCCCGCTCCCCACTGAGCCACTTAAGATGAGCCCCTCATTTGCACACAGTGACCACATGAGCTTCCACTTACCTGACAGCAGCCACTCCAGGCCCTCAACAGTGCTGGTTTCATCTTAGCCCGGTCCACCCTGGGCTGCCTGCCTGGGCAGGCTCTCTTGGCACATTCTTGTCCCTGTGATTGGGAAAGAAGTTAATGGGAGGGCCACAGGGTCAGGTGGGGGCTGCCGTTCGCTGCTGTGAACCCCTGTAGTACACCTGACTTGGAAGACCCCTTTGAGGTCAAGTCTGAGTGTGCAATGCAGAGTTGGGGCAGTAGCTGCTCAGGACTTCCACCGCCATTGCAGATTCCCTTTCTCTAATATAGGACGCGCTAGATAACCCAGCTCAGTGAGCTGATAGGGTATGACCAAGCCCCTCCAGCCGGGTGGAGCCACGGGACCAGCTGGCAGGGGCCCTGGGGAGTGCAGAGCATCCTGCCTGTGCCTTGGAGCCTGTGTGCTGCTTTTATTTGTGGTCTTGAAACAAACTCAGAAGTGGCTCCTTCCCAGATCGACTGAAAAGCTTGTTTCTGGGGGCCTCCTTCAAGGATTCATATGGTACCTTCCTTCTAAACTTGAGGAAGGCGTTTGTCTTCCGGCTGCTCAGGGTTCTCACGCCTAGACCCTGTTTTAGAGTCCTGGAGTGACCACAGCCCCTGCCCCCTGTCCCTGAGGTACAAGAGCCTGTTTACCTCATAGAGTGTTTGGGCTCGGAAGTGAAAGTGAAGTTATTTTGAAGAAAAACAACTCATTTCCAAGGACGACTTGATGACGTGCCTTTTCATTTTACATCCTCTGTCCCCTAGGGTAAGTTTTGCAGCATTAAACAAAACATTTCAAATATACCGTATATGGCTTTAGTTGTAAAGTGCATTGTAGGCTAGCAGGGAAGTGCCCTGTGAGCCAGGCCCAGATTTCTCTTGACACCAGAAGATGCTGAGCAGTGGTGTCAAAGGACCAGCTCCACACTGCCCCCTGCAGGCGAACAGTGGACAGGAGCTGGTGTCACTGAACAGCAATGGGGTGGTGCTCAGGGCCTAGTTGTTAAGCCAGTGGTTCTCAAAGTGGGGTTCCTGGGCACTTGTCCGAAATACAGAATCATACCCCATCTAACTCTCTTGAGGCAGAGATTTGGGGGCTTCATTAACAGGGACTAGCAGGGTGTTTTACAAACCCTCCAGGTGGCTGGGATGCAAGCTCGTTTGAGAACCACTGGTTTTGTCCTGGTGTCTCCAACACCAGATCCCCAGCTTGGTGAGGTTTGAAGTTTCAGTGTCTTCTACAAAATGACAGCTAGACCTATATTAGCTTGAGAAGCAGAGGATCCTGTCAACATGTGGCCAAGAGCTGTTGGACAAAAAGCTGTGCTTAAGCAGGCGTATAGTGTGTGTACATCTTTCGATGATATGAACTTATTTGGGCGTGACTGTTTTAAAACACCATAATGAATGTATAATTAATTTATGTTCAAGTATTAATATTGTTACAAGGGAAAAGTAATATTAGGATTGTTTGCTCTCCTGTCTGCCCAGCTGTTTTCGTCACATTACTGTTAGCTCAGACCTTGACATGTTTGTATTTAATTCTCACGATAAATTAGCTACCACAACCCCATGGAACCAAGTCTTTTCAAATTTAAACTGTCTTTAAGTCAGAAAAGTTAGATAATCCTTCAACTGTTTGAAATAATGCTCTCTGGGAGGCCAACATTCCAAGAATGTATTAAGAATTGAAACCCTACCATTTTTATTATTCTTTTACATTAAATTGTTGAGAACAAAGCCATGTCTGTGTGCTTCTTGATCCTCCAGCTTCACAGAAGGCATTGTGCTGTCACACTAGCTTCTTGCCCAAGGTGGAAAGCTGCTGTCAACAAAGCACAAGTCCCCACGGGCCGCACAGCTACACATCCACAGCGAGTCTGATCCTGAGAGTACCAGCCAGGCCAAAGATGATTTCCAGGGAGCAGGGCCCATTTCCAGCTGCCTCTAAAGTTCTGGTTAGCCACACTCACACAACATACCCAGCTTCTATCATGCAGCTTCCAGTCAATGGACTTGCATGTGGCTGAGAAAGACTTGAATTTCCAGGTGAAAATGTCTGTGTATCTCTTGTTAGTGCTGACTGATGAACTTGCAAAAACATGGTTACATTTCGTCATTCCTGACTGGTTCCAGGACCCTCCTCCCTTCCAGGGTACCAAAAACGGTGTTGAAGTGGCTTACGTAAGACAGCAGGCACCGTCTACACATAATCTATGCACTCTCCAGAAGGCCACGCACCGTGTACATGGAGTGTACGTGGAGACAGGAAAAATCCTGTTTAGTCAACTGTTCTTAAACTTGATTATTGTGTTTGGGTGCAGGTGGGGGTCAGAGGACAACTTTGGGAATCCTCTCCCATTGTGGGGGTTCTGGAGATTGAACTCAGGTTGTCAGGCTTGGCAGCAGGTGCTTTTACTGGCTGACTCATCTTGCTGGCCTTTGACATTTTTCTTGAGTCTAACGTGGAAGCTGTGAACAAGGCTGATTACACATCCACGGTTGAGCCTTGTGTGTGCACAGCTATGCAGCACAAAGGAACATTGCCTCTGCTGTGTCAGGCTGCTTCTGTCTAAATAGGTCAAGGCAGCTTAAAGGAGAATGTATGAAGACAGAACCTTCCATTTTGAGATAACTGTATCTTTCAAACTTAATAGCACTCTGCATTTACTGTACTGCCCTGGCTTCTGCACAAGGGTGGAGTCAGTGCCTTACTTGCTTCGGCACAGCTTCCTTTAGATCACCACTTCTGAGTTTTTATTCTGAGCTCTATAGGAATGGAAAACAGGCCTTTTGGCTGGTGGAAGCCTGAAGTCAGCTTCTACCATGTGGCTTTGGCTCCTTTGGTTTTCTCCTATGATCTGTATTGTAACTATATGTAAGTCTAAGGTGTACAACCCAGACATATGCAGCTTCTGTGATGCATGCCTGCAGCTCCAAGCTTGAAGAGCTGTGAACTGAGTAAGCCAGGCTTTCTCCTCAGGAGCTCACCAGATCTCCACTAGATGATAAAATTCAATACTAGAAAACTAGCAAGACAAAAGATGGGATTTTTAATCCTCTTAACAACAATCTGTAAAGTGGAAATGTCTGAAGCATACTAGCTATGCGGCTTTACATTCGAAATGGTCTGTTTTTATAGTGTGTCCTTAGCAACTACTTACCTACAGACGTAAATATTGAGAAGACTGTAAACAGGGAAAAAACTAAGTATGTCCAAGTTCAGGTGTTCACTTCCCAGTTCAAAGGCTGCTATTCACAGCAGCTAAATCCCACCTATGAAGGAACTCGTGCTCTTGAAGGTCTTTGAAGGTCTTAGCTTTGCTGGGAAGAACAGTGTTCCCACTCTGGCCCTTCCCTTCAAGGGAACCCCACCATGCTGAGTGACACCAGCGCTTTGGCACCCAGAGGTAGACCGTGCAGTGCAGATGTAGCCAAAGACCTTTTATTTGTGTAAAGTACTTATCGATTACCAGGTGAACAGATACAGTGCTAGTCACACTGCTCCTGAGGCCCCGCTGGCCTCTTCTGAAGTCGGTGGCACCAAACCCAGTGACCAGGCTCCCAGAGTCCCTGACGCAGTGTGCAAGCAGCTTCGCGTTCTGCTCAGCTTACTTAAGGATTCCAACAAGGCCCGGCGAGGGTCACATGTGTTCACAGATGAGAAATTACAAGCCTACTTTTCGAGTTCTAGCAAGTGACCTACAAAGTCCAGAGCCCTGAGGGAGGCAGCTAAGCTCCCTTCACTACCCCCACCAGAGCTGGCCTGAGGGTACGCCCGTGCAGCTTGTATCCCACCTTACTAACTAGTGCCACAGTGCCTGGCTCTTTCCCCTCCACAGGGGTGTGGAACAAGGCCTCGTGTTCATAAGGGTCGAACTTGGCCCCAATGGGGTCGAGCCTGAGCAAGCCATGTTTTGTGAACACCTTCTGAATCTGGACTTCAGTCATCACCAGCCCTTCATATAGGCTCTTCAGATGAGGGTTGCTGTCGCTGACCTCCTCCTTTGGAACACTCTGGGTTGCCTTTTCCAGGATGTCTGCGACCTCTAATAAGTCCTTGCAGAAACCCTGGATGCCTGCATGGAGGAAGAGAAGATGGTCTCCACTTAGTATCAGATGCATGGGCTCCTCACACAGGGCTGTTCATGATGCCCTGATATGCCATAGAACCACAGAACTTGAGATAACAGGTAATATGTCCTCAGAGAGAGGAGAGGAAGAAAGCACAGGCAGAGAGAGAAATGAGCTTTAACGTGCCCCGAGGCTCCCAAACAAGGGTGTCCCATGCTGACCAGGCAGGCCGCGGCCAGCTGAGAACCAGGAGAGTAAGAATGACAGCAGGAGCTCCGTCTACATCACCATCTACCTGCTAGTCACAGCTGCATCCCTGCTCTCCCCACTCGAGGGACCACAAGGTCTACTTACCATACAACTTGGCCTCCTCCACCAGCTTCTGGCTTCTCTGCCGTAGATTCTCAGTATCTGCCAAAGCTCGTTTGTATTTTTCCTAAAGGAGAAAAAAAAAGGTTATGTTACAAATGTGTGAGAAAGCCATTCTGATTTTGAACTGATTATATAATAAACTCTAAATTAGGACATAAGTAAAATTTGCTATTTAAATGAGATTTTAGACAAAACCAGGACAGTTTAAGAAGAGTAAATTTACACCTTGCTGGTGTCTCCAGGAGGCAGAGAATAATGTGAGAGACTCCTACCCAAGGGCACAGTGGGGGAGAGCCCGAGGTCCTTATGTGCTCATGCCTTCATCATCCCTCAGGGGAGAATGCTACTTTCCTGTTCAACCTGAAGGTGTCAGAGCACATCACTGGGGGTCACCTACCTCAGTTCCCTGCCTCCCTGGAGGGGAAGGAAGATCACATGGGAGGAAATCTCAAAGAGGCCATGCCCAGCCAAATAATTACTGGGACCAGAGATAGGACAGATCTCCACTGTCCCCATCGCCACCATTTCTGACCATCTCTAGTTCAATATCCACTGGTGGACTCCAGAGGTCTCTACAATACCTCTGACCTCCATTTTCAGTCTGTCATGGAACAAGGCTCTATGGCAGCTTGTCCTGGTCTAGCCTTGGTAACTTGGGAAATCCCACTAGCTTTTGTGTCTCAGTTTTCTCATCTATGAAGGTAGCATGGTTGAGGATTAACAAGAGTTCAGCACAGTGCCAGCCATATAAGTGTGACGCCACCAATTGCCCCCACACTTACAGAACTTAACTGCTGCCTGTTTTTTTTTAATTTACTTATTTTTATGTGCATTGGTGTTTTGCCTGCATGTATGTCCGTGTGAGGATACCAGATCCCCTGAAACTGGAGCTACAGACAGTTATGAGCTGCCATGTGGGTTCTGGGAATTGAACCTGGGTCCTTTGGAAGAACAGCCAATGCTCTTAACCACTGAGCCATCTCTCCAGTCCCTGCTGCTTACTTTTCAACACGGATTGATAATTGCTATCACTGACTCCCACATTCAACTCCTGTACATAATTTTCTAGTTCCCTTCCTAAATCCCAGCTTTATCACACCAAGTGTCCCTCATTTGTATGCAAGACCCTGTAGTCCTTTTTTTTTTTTTTTGAGACAAGGTTTCCCTATGTAATAGCTTTGGCTGTCCTGGAACTCACTTTATAGACCAGGCTGACCTCGAACTCACAGAGATCCACCTGCCTCTGCCTCCCGAGTGCTGGGATTAAAGGCATAGTTTTACCATAACAGAGACTTCCCGGGTCAGAAGCAGAGCCAGAGGGTTTGGATCTAGTCCCTGTTTGGCAGTTAGTTTGCCAGCTGGGCCCACAGCAGGCAGTACACAAGTGATTAAATGTCTTTGTCTGCGCCATGTCACCTGTGAACTTGGAAGCTGTCGTGTGGACCATGCAGGGAACAATTCAACAGTGTTTACACTGAGGGTCTGTGGTGGTTTGAAAGAAAATGGCCCCCAAAGGAAGTGGCACTGTTAGATGTGGCCTTGTTGGAGGAAGTGTGTCACTGTAGAGGTAGGTTTTGAGGTTTCATCCATGCTCAAGACACGCCAGCGAGACAGTCCACTTCCTGTTGCAAGATGTAGGACTCTCAGCTACTTCTCTAGCACCATGTCTGCCTGCATGCTGCCATGTCCCACCATGATGCTAATGGACTGAACCTCTGAACTGTAAGCGAGCCTCCTCAACTAAATGTTTTCATTTTTAAGAGCTGCCATGGTCATGGTGTCTCTTCATAACAACAAAAACCTTAAGACAGGGTCCTTACCATGGTCTCCCTCAGCTGCTCTTCCAGCTTAACCTTCTCTTCCAGGACAGTCTTGTCTGCAGAGGGTGGCTCTGTCTTCGGCTCACAATGGCCCAAGTCCTCTTCCAGGCCCTGGCCATTATTCTTCTGTTTCGTAGCTGTGCACAACAAGCGAGGAGAAGGCCTAAGGAAAAGCCCACACATAAGAAGTGAAGACAGCCTAAAGACAGACATAAGATTTTAGAAGTTTGCGCCTTTGAGATGGCTCAGTGGGCAAGGCCACTGGCTTCCAAGCCTGACAACCAGAGTTCTAGTCCAGAGGACCCACATAGTAGAGAGAACCAATTCCCCACAAGATGTCCCAATTTCCACACATGCACATGTATGATATGCATCTCTCTTCCCCAACAGAGTAAATGTTTAAAAAAAAACGAATTTGGGTAATTTCAAAGTATTTGCTACAAAAGACTTATCTCAGACTTAACAAAAGCAATTGTAACACACAAAATACATATGTTGTGGGGCTGGGGAGGTGAGGTGGCTCAGTAGGTAAAGTCCCTGCAGTGCAAGCACAAAGACCAGAGCCCCCCAGAACCCACATAAGAAAGCTGAGCATGGAGGTACAACTGTAGCCCTCGTCTTGTGGCAGGGACAGGTAGACCCCTGAAGCCCGCTGGCCAGCCACCCTAGTTGAATCATGAGCTTCAACCTAGGTCACTGGGTCAAGGTGCTTGCCACCAAGCCAGCCGTGGCATGAGTTCAATTCCCAGGACCTATATGATGGAAGGGGAGAACTAATTTCTGCAAGTTGTCCTCTGAATGCCACACATTTACTGTGGCAGCTACCCACAACAAGTAAGTCAATGGGACAGTGGGAAGATACCTGACGTTGACCTTGGGCTTTCCCCATGTGCTCACACTGCACACACCACAACAAAGAATGTGGGTGCCTTTTTATGTGTCCGTATGAGTATGCCACCTGAGTGCAGGGTCCTAGGAGGCCAGAAGAAGGTAGCAAACCCCCTGGAGCTAGTTACAGGTGGCTGTGAATTGTCCACCCTGAGTGCTGGGAACTGCAGGTGGGTCCTGTGGAAAAGCAGCACTCTTAACCACTGACCCATCTCTTTAGCCCTGGCCCCATCCTGAGTCGTTACCTAACAGCACATGGCATAGGTAGCTGTGGCTGTTCTACTACACTGTGCTAATGCACTCTGATACCCACTAGCTAACAGGATCACCTGACAACACAGTCATAGAAAGCAGCCCTGTCATTAAGTGACTTATGACTATTTATATAGTATTCCCTACCTCTTCATGTATTCTACGGTGTCTCCTTGAGTCCAAGCACCTAGACCCCTTTCATGGCACAAGACCCACTTTGCATCCTGCTGATGACAGTGGCCTGAGCAGAAATCCTTTCATCAGACAGAAAAAGTAAACACCCAAAATACTGTGGTTTCTGTGATGACTGGAGTCATGGCTGCAGGAGGCCCAGAGCAGAGAGAACCAGGAGACTTAGAGGACCCCACTTTGTAACCTTGGCTGGCTTGAATTCACTATGTAGAACAGGTTGGCCCCAGAATCAACAGAGCTCTGCCTGCCTCTGCCTCCCAAGTGCTGGGATTAAAAGTGTGGCCCACAATGTCCAGCAAGCTGACTAGAGGAGATAATGTATTGCTATTATATTTAACTATGTGTAAGTATGTCCCCGTATGTGTCTGTGTAAGTGTATGCCACCTGAGTGTGGGTGCCCATGAAAGCCAAAGCCATGGGATACTTTAGAGCTGGAGTTACAGGTGGCTGTGATCTGTCTAGTGTGGATGCTAGGAACTGAACTTGGGTCCTCTACAAGAGCAGTGAACACTCTTAACCACTGAGGCTTCTCTCCAGGCCCTGGCTTTCTTTCTGATGTCTTTATTTATTCGGAGATTGAGTCTGGCAGTAAACTTGCAATCCTCTAGCCTCAGTCTTCCAAGTGCTGGGATTGCTGATCCACAAAGGGCTCTGCAGGCCAGGTCAGCTACAGGAGTAAGGTGGATAGGAGAGATGCATTTCAGGAACTGGGTTATCACGTGAACAGAGGAATGGAAAAGGGAGTACATGTGCTGTGCAGGGGAAATGGAAAGAGAAGTCCAAATGAATCCTGGAAGTAAGCCAGAAGAGAGGCATGGGATCCCCTTGGAGCTGGAGTTACAAGTGGCTGTGAACCACCCAGTGTGGGTGCCGGGCACACTAGGTCTTCCACAAAAGCAGCCAGTGTTTTTAACCACTGAACCCTCTTTCTGGCCCCAGCAGTGACTTTTTATCTTACTTTTCCTTTCATGCTATTTGAAAAGCTAAGAATCTGGGCTGGAGAGTTGGCTCAGTGGTCAAGAACTCTTGTTACTCTTGCAGAGGACCTGAGTTTGATTCCCAGTACCTACACAGCAGCTAACAACTATCTAACTGTAACTTCAATTCCAGGGTATCTGACACTTCCTCCTGGCCTCAGAGGGCACCAGACGTGCATCTGGTATGTACATGCACATACGTACAGGCAAAACACCCATACATATAAAAACAAAACAAAACAGAGCCTAATTTTTGAAAAGCAAAATTAAACTAAGAATATAAAAACCTGCTCTCACTATGAATTATTTCCAGCCCTGGGGGTGACAATTACAGCCTTTTGGCAGGTCAGCTTTGCTGTACAGATCCTTTCGTCTATGGAATTCCTAGGGCTGTGTCCCAGAGGGAAGAGGGCAGGCAAGCTTAGGGATACTATGGGAGCTATGACTAACAGCCATACAGCTCTCTGGCCTCCTCCTAGGGCATCCTTTCTTCAAAACCACCATTTCAGGGACAGATATGAACCAAGTTTGGGTGCAGAGAGTGGGAGGTTAGGGTGAGGGACTGCCTTCCTGTCAATTAACTCCAAATGCATCACCATAAATGAGAAGTGCTTCCACAGCAATATTCCAGAAGGCTGCTTTGCTCCCGGCTCTTTGCATAATGTAAGCCAGTTTTCATCTTGTCACCTTTTAAGAGATCATCCACCTGCTTGCCCTCACCAGATGAAAAGACCAGCTCTCATTCTACCCAGTTTCCACAAGATTCAGGCAAAGTCGCTTTTCATTAACCAATAACTTGGTCCTAGCAGGGAACAAGTAAACATACTAAGTATTTGCCTAATTTTGGAGGTGTGACTCAAAAGCCTGAGGCCACGGGTTAAGGTAAAGATGGCAAAAAAGGCACATTTGCCTAAATAAACCGCGCACACACTGGCTTTGCTGCTCCTCGGACCTCACATTCCCCGAAGGCCAAAAGTGGAGAAGGACTGTGAAGGGCTGTGGAAAAAGCCCGTAAACCGGGCAGCATACATCCTGCTCTGGAGCATGCTTGAGATGGCCCCGGCCCTGAACTGCGTAACTGCAGCTACCTACCAGTATTAGCAACCCCAGCCCCTGCGCAGGCAGGCTTCTGACCTTGGGCAAGTCTCTGGTTTCTGGGGTTGTCTTTTGCAATCACAGGAGGGGTGGTGCCCCGTTCCCATGAGCATGAGGTGCGTCGCCAGGAAAGCAAGTGGCGGAACCTTCCCCCAGACATATCGCTGCAGAGCCTGGATCCCCACGCTTACGTCCCAGCGGCCCTGCTCCTCGGCTCTCGAGCCCAGTTCAGACAGCGCCGCACCGCAGATCCCGGGACTCCCGCGAGGAGAAGCCAGGCACGGGGACCCGGCTGTGAGGACGAGGCTCCACGGCGCAAGGACTGGCTGTGGGGACTCCAGATCGCTGTCAAGGCCGCAGCCAGAGCTCTCGGCAGTGAGTGGGGCCGACGCGGAGGAGCAGCACTCTCTTACCTGAGAGACAGCGCCAACGCCGGGAGACTGCGCCGCGCCAGCCGCACGCACCGAGCCGCCATGACTGCCCCCGCGGCTGCGTCACTGCACCCACACTGAGCATGCGCGGAAGCATTTACGCCAGCTTCCCTACCCACTTGCTGCCTCTCAACTAATCCGTGACCAGTGTTGCTTTGATGGACAACTATATCCACCTGTAATTGCTAGTCGTGACGTACAGTTTCCCCGCCCCTTCTCCCCCGGGTGGGCGAGGACTGAGGCTTCTGGGAGCTCCGGAAGGTGAGGAGGTGAAAGGTGAAGGGGGCGGGGGCCGGAGCCTCTGTGGGCGGGGCGCAACAGGGGCAGCCAATGGGGAGGAAGAGCGCGGGGGCGGGGCGGGCGGCGGTGGGCGGGCCGACGGGCCCAGGCAACCTGTGTAGGGTGGGTGGTGCTCGCTTAAAGCTCCCGCTGCTATTGGTGTGGGGAACGTGGGAGGACCGGGAAGGGATCGGGGTGGGGGAAGGGGGGTGGAATGGGGGGGTGGGGGGGGATGAGCGGGGTGATGGATATCTTTGGCAAGTCTGCCGCAAGCGTGTGTGTCAGCAGGCTGTCTGTGGAAGACCCGAGGAACATGCATGGCTTGGTTTTGTGCCTTCAGTCATCTCCAGTTTTCTCAGAACGCGACACAAGCAAATGAACTAGCAGCAGTATGTTCAGGAGAGCTTCGAGGATACGGGTGCAAAAGTTTGGTCAGTGCTCTGGGGGAGGGATGCAGTGCTGAGAGTCTCCGGAGGACGCCTCCTGTCCTGTCCAGGTCTGCATCTGCTTCCTTCCTCCTCATCCTCCCTCACATCCCGAGACCGAATGCCTTGTCCGTGGATTAGAGCCTGCGTGTACACTCGAAAGGGCCCAAACTCTAATTATTTAGCCTCGCTCTTATTGAAGTCATTTGCTCAACGTATGCTACTGTTTGCCAGGGGTGGAGCATGTCCACACGAAAGCACAGCTCTCACCTCAAAAGGTGTAAGTTTATTCTGAAGCCGATTATAAGTGACCCTGGCCCAGAAACAGTTTTAGGACAGCTCAAATTCTATGTTCCAACGTGAAAGCAGTTTCAGTTTGTAGAGCAGCAGAACAAAGAAAGCCATAATTCAAGACATAAAGTACACTGGTGGGAGGGAACGTTAAGTATGTGATAACAACAAAGCAGAGAAATCTTAGCTGTAGGCCCCAGATGCTATCTGTTAGCACTCTTAGTCCTTTGATTGGTGGAGAGTAGTGTTTTGTTACTACATTACCAAGATTTTAATCTGTGTATCAGAATGTTAGGTCTGACACAGAGTGGGGCAGGGAAAAACTGTTTAATGGACTAAAGACAGGCCAAGATAAATTGTAATTAGGCTCTGGACCTGCAGCGTTCCAGCCTCTCCACAGTCACTGGGGTTTTACTCAGTTAATCATCCTCTGCAAACAGTTTCCAGGGATCCTGGTTCACTGATGTTTTCTAGAACAACTGACCTGATTCATTAATTCATTAGGGCAGAGAGAAGGGGATGGGGGGGGTGATGAGGGACAGAGAGGGTGTGCTGTTAGCACACTAGTGAAATTAAAAGACATAATCGTGTCTGTGGCACTTGATTGTGACAGAACAAACAACTGAAAAGGGCAGGGTGTGAAAAGGGACTTGAGTGTGACGGGTATCAGATGATAACATGGCACCACTGGCCCTTTCGTTAGGGAGTGATATGGCCTGGTGGTCAGGGCTCTGAGTGGAGCTATTTATAGTAAATTGTCATATTGTTTGGGAATAGAGTTAAGAATACTCTAGTTTTAAAAGGTGAGGCTTCTCGAAAGACCGTGGGGAAACGCTGACGGTGCTGAAGCCGGTGGTGACTACTGTGGGGCTTAGACAATTTTCTTTGGAAATTTTCTGGAATAAGACTTAAAACATCCTGTGGTTTTCTCTGGCAGTAACCAGGTCACCCAATTGCACCCATCCTGACTGTGGTTATTCTTCAATCTTGGGTCTTATTTGTTGTGAGGCTTCGAAGAATGGTAATGTCCATGACTCGCACATCCATCTGCAGAGACAGATGACAGTTATAACTGCTGTGTGGGGACAGGCAAGTATGGCTCTTCCCAGGGGTGAGGCCCGTGGGGACCCTGAACAGCTTCTCAGTACAGGGTACAGGGTTCTTCCACTAGGAGGCCTGCCTGCCTGTGCTGCCACCTGGTGACCCACTCAGGAACTTCCTCCAGAAGCTGCCATCTTGGGCAGTTCCACCGTCCCCCTGACATCCAGAATTTCACCATCCACCTGGCCAGTAATCTGCAGATGGAGGTGGAGCTGCCTGGAGAAAACACTTAGGTCGGCTGTCTGAGTTCACGGTCAGCAGTAGTCAGGGCAGTCCAGCGTGGCTAGGAATGCAGGAAGAGCAAAGGAAAACGTGGGGTGGACCTAGAGAGGATAGAGTGGTGTTTATAAAGAAAAACAGTCCTCAGAAGGTCGTGCAGATGGCTCAACAGCATGACTGTGGGCGTGATATGCATTATAGCAGAAGGCCTGCTCTGTGCCAGGCTCTCTAAGATGTCCTCTTGTGGGTCAGCCCCAGGACTCATTGGGGAGAGGAACAGTTAGTTGGCCAGGTTAGGTGACTCGCACAGCAGAGCTCTTGGATATTTCTCCACGCTGACCCAGCATACACTGGGGTGGGAAACAGAACCAGTGCCTGTCTCACGACGGTGTCTGTTGCTGCCTTCAGTGGCATGGTGATGCCTTAGTTAAGGGGTGGCTCTTCATCCCCCTCATGCAACCTGGAGGTCAGCCAGTTTGGAGACACCTGGGATTGATGGTTATCTTCGTTAGCAACCTGACTGGATTTGGAATGACTTAGAGGGGACACTTCAGGGTGTGTCTGTGATGGTGTCTCTAGAGATGTTTAACTCACGGGAGAGCCACTCTAAATGTGAGTGGCACCATCCCATGGATTGAAGCCAAGGCTGAATGAAAGAAAAGGAGAAAGCCTGAAGAGCACCAGCCGTCATCTCTCTCCTGCTTCCTGGTCCATGGAAATGTGAGCGGGCAGTCTCAAGCTCCTGCCTCGGGCCTTCCTCACCAGGATGAACTAGAACCCAGATGAACCCTTCTTCCCTCAATGTGTTCTCCGGTGCTTTGCCACAGCAATGGAAAAGATAATTGGTACAATAGCAATAGCAGGCAATTATGAAGATGGACTCCAAGGATCGGCTGGGCAAGGATGCCTTACCCAGCATTCAACCAGACACTAATCTAGAGGCTGCTGGGCAGGAGCTTGCACTGTGTATCAGTGTCCCAAGTCCATTGTTCTTGAGGTATTGAGTAACTTGGACGTTTGAGGTTTTGAGCCCTTTAAAGGCAGCAGAAAGTGGGGTCCAGGTGAAGTCTGGAGGAGAGCTAGAATCGCTGCCGCTGTCCCACCACATTCTCCCTACCATAAATGTTTGCCTCATCACAGGCCAAAATCAATGGAGCCAAGGGGCCAGCGGTGAAACCACAGAAATCATGTGAGGAATAGGCCTTCCCTCTTTCAGTTGGTTGTCTCGGGTATTTTATCACAGCCATGGAAAGCTGACCACACAGGGCCTCCAACAAAACCCACTGATGGACCCTACTCCTCAGTGCATTTTGGAGAAGAAAAATTCCAAAAGAGGTAATGTGGGAAGCAGGGTTTCCACCTGTCTAGGGCTAGGAAGGCAGGAGGATGTGGCCGGAGGGCTCTCATGGACCAGCCCTGCCTCCCTTGATGAGTGCAGGGATGGACCTCTGACCTCCCTGCTTCCTGTGATGTTACCCTGCCTGCATTTGCCAGTTCCTCTGCTTGTGATCCTCTTTCCCGAATGCACTATGGGCATGAAGCCTGACATGGAGTATAATCTTTTTTTTTTTTTTTTTCTTGTTTGAGACAGGCTCTCATGATGTCGTTGTGACTGGCCTGGAACTCAGAGAGATAGCCTGCCTTTGCCTCCATAATGCTGGGATTAAAGGTGTGTCCCACACTAGTGGAATCAGTGTTTAAAGATGAAATCTGGCCATCTGAGTTTGATGGATCCTACAGTGGGTGGATAGAACCAACTCCTGAAAGTTGTCCTCTCATGTCCACACATTCACACAATGACAGCCAATTTAAAATAAATCTAAAAGACAACATTTTAATAGAAAGGTATATTTCTTTATAGTTAATTTCAGGTGCGTTTGCTTCCTGTACTTGCCAAGAGCAACCTAACGTAGCCTCTGAGAGCTACTGCCACCTTGTGGCCACATCTTTATTCTATTTTTGTCTTACCGGTCTTCAATCCTGTTAAAGACTCTTTGTTGCCACTTAAATTTGTTTTTAGTCTGTTAATAGTGTGTGTGTGTGTGTGTGTGTGTGTGTGTGTGTTTACATGTTTGCATGAATAAACGTGTGCTCGTGCTCACAGGCGTGTGCATACCTATGTGTGTGCATGAAGAGACCAGAGGCGGCATCAGATGTCACTCCTCGGGAATAGTCCCCCTGTTACAATCATGGTGCTACTTCCAGCTTTTTATGTGGATTCTGGGGATGGAACTCAGGTTTCATATCTGTGCAGCAAGCACTTGACCTACTGAGACATCTCCCCAGTCCCCATTAAATTCTATTTTTGAAGTAGCTTCTTGGTCAGCTCTGTCCTCTACGTGACATGCCTTCCATAATTTACATCTCATTTCATTTTCTTATCGTATTGCATTTGCCTTGATTTAATGTTGATATTTTAAAAATTGAAACCTTTATTATTTTGTCCTATTTGGGGGATAGGGTCTCACCATGTAGCCCAGGCTGGCCAAGATCTTGACACCCTTCAAGCTTATTTTAAGAAATCCTTCGTTTATTTGGATGCATACAAATTGTGCTTATTGCTGGGGTGTTATGCGACACTGTCACACATGCACACATTGTGTGACATTAGACCATGGTAAGCCTGCCTCTTGTCTCTAATGTTCATTAGTTCTTTGTTGTGAAACTAAAACATTTTTGGGGAATACAGTTGTGAGGGAGGTTGGCCCCCTCAGAGTACAGGATATACCCAGACACCAAATTCTTAGCACAAAGGAGATTATTACCCTGCAGGGGCAAGCAGTGGGGGGTGCGGGTGGTGGGGGTGGGTTGGGGGAGGCTGCAAAGGCAGTAGCAGCAGCAGCAGCAGCAGCAGCAGCAAGTGCAAGCAAGCAGGAGCAAGCGTTTCTGCATAGGGTGAGTTGGTAAATACTGCCTGGGCATGTTGGCCAAATAATGAATTTTCATGGTTGGACCTTGGTGTTTTGTCTCAGGAATGAGTCAGTGGCCAAATAAGGGAGTGGACCTTGGGCGCTAGCTTTAGGGGTGTAACCTAATGGTTTTTAGCAAGGGGAAGAAGGGTAAAAGGAGAAACCTGTCCAGGCCGTTCAGCCATGCTTGGGCCTGTTAGTCCTTCCACAGCCTAACAGTATTGTTATTATCTAGTCACCCTGTGGGGTGGCACTTGTTCCCCCCACAAGTGTTCATGGTCCATCTTCTCCTCTACATTCAAATGGCGTTGAATTGTGGCGATGATGGTGTCCACCCTGCCTTGTCTCTGACGTCAGTGAGGTCGGTTCGAAGCTTCCTGCTATGGCCCTTGCTGTCAGCTCCCAGTGTTAAAGGGCACGCTGCTCAAACATGTCCGTGACACCTTCCCGTCATGCCTGTGCCCTTCTTTAAGTCAGCCATCCTCTCCTGGGATGACTTCACCGAGCTTTTACCTCTCCTCGCTTTCACTCTCTACAGCCCTCTCCCAGGTCTTCCCCACCAAACAGACTGAGTTCCCACACAGAATCACAAGTCAGCTCATGTCTCTCTTACTCACAGCCTGCTGCTGGCTTTGCATCACACCTAGCACACCAGGACCTCAGAGAGGGCTCCGTGGAGAGGCTGAGGTGGAGGGGTGAGGTGAGTTCTGTGGAGGTGGAGGGGTGAGGTGGGCTCTGTGGAGAGGCTGAGATGGAAGGGTGAGGTGGGCTCTGTGGAGAGGAGAGAAGGGTGAGGTGGGCTCTGTGGAGAGGCTGAGATGGAGGGTGAGGGGGGCTCTGTGAGAGGCTGAGATGGAAGGGTGAGGTGGGCTCTGTGGAGAGGCTGAGATGGAGGGGTGAGGTGGGCTCTGTGGAGAGGCTGAGATGGAGGGGTGAGGTGGGCTCTGTGGAGAGGCTGAGATGGAGGGGTGAGGTGGGCTCTGTGGAGAGGCTGAGGTGGAGGGGTGAGGCGGGCTCTGTGGAGAGGCTGAGATGGAGGGGTGAGGTGGGCTCTGTGGAGAGGCTGAGATGGAGGGGTGAGGTGGGCTCATGTGGCTTGCCCATCCATTGGCCATTGTTTGCTTTGTAAAGAGTGTTACTGGAACTGGTGGTGCTCATCCACTGGGAGAGGGCTGTGTACGGCTTTGTCTGCAGCACTAGGATGCAGAGCACGGGCCATGAAGAGAGTGCAGGAATTGCCCTCTGCTCCTCATTAAAGTTTGTGACCCCGAGAGTCAAATGCAGCTAAATTCACACTCGGGGCAAAGGGTGTCCCACCCGCAGGTATCACTGAAGAAGGTGCCGCTGTGTCTCTGTAAGGCGGAAATGAAGTCCTGGACACAGCAAAGTGTAAATGAATGGGGGCCTAGAAATGCCTGGCAGCCAGTCATGCCTGTCCCCTCCGTAGCCACCAGATCTGGGGAGCACCGAGGAGGGGAGCGGGCCCATCAGTTGCTCAGTTAGATGCCTTGGTGCCGCAGTCTAGGCTGTCTGGCCACTGCAGTCCCTTTGCCCAAACTCGAGTGACCCTCCTTCCACAGCTGCCATCCTTTCAATAGTACACAAGCCCCTCCACCTCAGCCTCTCCACAGAGCCCGCCTCACCCCTCCACCTCAGCCTCTCCACAGAGCCCGCCTCACCCCTCCACCTCAGCCTCTCCACAGAGCCCGCCTCACCCCTCCACCTCAGCCTCTCCACAGAGCCCACCTCACCCCCCCATCTCAGCCTCTCCACAGAGCCGCCTCACCCCTCCATCTCAGCCTCTCCACAGAGCCCGCCTCACCCCTCCACCTCAGCCTCTCCACAGAGCCCGCCTCACCCCTCCACCTCAGCCTCTCCACAGAGCCCGCCTCACCCCTCCATCTCAGCCTCTCCACAGAGCCCGCCTCACCCCTGCACCTCAGCCTCTCCACAGAGCCCACCTCACCCCTCCATCTCAGCCTCTCCACAGAGCCCGCCTCACCCCTCCATCTCAGCCTCTCCACAGAGCCCGCCTCACCCCTCCACCTCAGCCTCTCCACAGAGCCCGCCTCACCCCTGCACCTCAGCCTCTCCACAGAGCCCGCCTCACCCCTCCACCTCAGCCTCTCCACAGAGCCCGCCTCACCCCTCCGTATCAGGCCCTCCACAGACCTGCAGGCTCCCACGCTTCCTGCCATGCTGATGATAGACTAAACCTCGGAACCTGTAGGGCAGCCCCAATGAAATGTTTTCCTTATAGGAGTTGCCACGGTCATAGTGTCTCTTCACAGCAATAAAACCCTAACTAAGACAGTAAGCAACTCAAAACAGCTTCAGGAAGTCCCTGAAACTGACCAGATTCACTAGGCCCCTCCCTGCCAGAGAGTGCCCCAGAGGAAAAGTGCTGAGCTGCTGGAAGACTCTCAGACTGAGAGACCAGCTGCCTGGAAGAAACAGAAACCGGCTCAGCTTCCTGGAAGAGCTTTAGACCAGCTGAGGCACCTGGAAACGACACTCTCCAACCTGTTGAGCTGCCTGCAGGCTGTGCAGTGTGCTCCAGGTTTCCAGCTTTTGTGAGCTCTGACCCATGCTGGGGTGGGCTTTGGTGATGCGGCTGTTTTTGAGTCATCTCTGCTCCTGTAAGTAACCCCTCACCCATATTCCTGTGAGCAAACCCAACAAAACTCATTGATTCACCAAACTGGACTTCGGTGGTCTCCGTACTTTAGTCTGTCATGGGTTCCCTATCTGGGGAGAGTAGCTGTGTGTGTTGAATCTCCCCCCTCCGCCCCCCAAAAAAGTTTTGTCACTCAACAGGTGCTAACATCCCAAAGCCTGGGGTGCTGGGATACAATAAAAAGGGAAAGTCAGTCAGCCCCTCTCTGTTTCTCCCTCCCTGCCTCCCCCTCTCTCTTCCTCTCTCCCCACCTTCCTCCTTCCAGGCTTTCTTGCTTCTTTGAGGTAAGCGGACTTTCCACAGCTGCAGCCACCAAGATGTTCTCCTCACCACAGGCTCACAACAGAGCCAAGACCTGAACCCTAGTGTTTGGGTGGGAGCTCCACCTCAACCCCTGGCAGCCCTAGACCCAAGGAGTCTGGAAGGTTTGGAAGGAGTCTGGTGGAGGATCCACCTCAACTCCCCTCCCCTATCTCTTTCCCTAAACCCACCCCTTCTAAGCCCGCAGACACAGCTCCTCCCCAAGAGAGGCTCGAGACCACTCCCACAGGGTATGTAAGCTGCATCCCAGAAAACAGACACGTGGTTCTTTTGGTCTCCTCCCTGAGGGGCCTAGAACCACCTGGGAATGCCCATTCAACCTGGGCTTTTCCAAATTCAGTCTGATTCGCTTTGCTGTGTCGGTAGAGAGGCCTTCAGGGTGCCAACACTTATCACCTAGGAACCATGAAACAAATCCAACAGTCCCTCTAAGGTGTTCCTGGTCAGTGCTCCTCAGCCTTCCTAATGCTGCCACCCTTTGATACAGTTCCTCACGTGGCGGCGACCCCCCCACACACACCATAAATTATTTTCATTGCTACTTCATAACTGTAACTTTGCTACTGTTATGAATTGTTATGTAAATACCTGTGTTTTCTGATGGTTTTAGGTGACCCCTGTGAAAGGATCATTACCCACAGGTTGGGAACCGCTGTTACATACTTGTCACTGAGATGGGAAACTGAGGAAACCCGCATGGTCCAGAAGAGAAGAGCAGTTAGCAGAAACCTGGCAAGCTCTCCCTGTAGTGTCCTTCCTGATGATGCTTTTCAAGTTGTGACAGCCTGGGTGGGGTGGGGAGCCCCCCAGAGGTGATCTGTGGGTAGTGGCAAGTTTTCTTTTCTTTGGACTTAGCTATATTCCACTCTTGGAGATGCACATACATTATTTTTAAATTAAAGGTTATGTTCTCCACAATCCCTGCACAGTGTGTGTGTGTGTGTGTGTGTGTGTGTGTGAGAGAGAGAGAGAGAGAGAGAGAGAGAGAGAGAGAGAGAGAGAGAGAGAGCGCCAACCTTATACAGCTAAATTGAAGCTGGCAGATGGGGGCTGTCTCCATGCAGGCCCCTCCCAGGACACCTGCAACCTGATTTCCTGGAGAGCTGTCTAACTCTTCCACAGTTCTGGAACAATATGTATGTATAAGACCCATGTTCCTCACAGATACTGAGTTCTACCCACACTACACTACTCAGTTTTCCTTCTACCTAAAACCTCTCAGGGCTGCTCGGGTCTACAAGGTGGCTTTCATTGCCCTGTTATCTTGTTGAATGATTGAATTCATCTGACCCCCGTCCAAAGGCATTTAAAATGGTTCCAGTTCTTACCAGCCAGGCATAATGGCTTATGCCTTTAATGCCAGCACCAGGGAGGCAGAGGCAGGGTGTATTGCTATGAGTTCAAAGCTAGGCTGGTCTACATAGTGAGTTCTGGAACCAGAGCTACATAGTGAGACCCTGTCTCAAACAAAACAAAAGTTTCCAATTCTTTTGAAAATACATCCATATACTAAAATTATGGAGGTGGTACAGAATTGTTTTTGAGACTTCTGGTTGTCCAGAATATAGAGAGCAAAAACCTAAAGGAAGCCCGTATGAGAAAAATGGCCTTCACCACAAATGCTTCCAGGTGAACCAGATATTAACATAGGAAGGACTGACTGTGGCCTCTGCCTCATGTTGGCTCAGAAAGTCCCTTCCACGCAGGTGTAGATCTGTGTGGGAGGTGAAAACGAAAAGCTCCTAAACCTTGAAAGGGCTGCTCATCCAGCGAGCCAAACTCATACCATATCATACCATAATGATAATATCCATAATCAACTGGCAAAATAAGAACTTCTGTCATCAAAGAAGGTGGAAAAAACTGTTCTGTTTTTGTTTTTGTTTTCATTTTCCCCAAGACAGAGTTTCTCTATGTACCCCTGACTGCCCTGGAACTCACTTTGTAGGCCAGGCTGGCCTTAAACTCACAGAGATCTGATTTCCTCTCCCTCCAGAGTGTGTGCCACCACTGCCCAACTTGAGAGAAACTCTTAGTCTGAGGGTTCGTTGGTTATAGCTGTAATCTGTGTGAGGACTCGTGTCCAGAAGTAGAGTCATAGTTCACAGAGGACAGAAAGCCCACGGAGGGTTGGTGCACTTCACAGAAGGTGTGTTAGTCATTTTTCTTGTTATCTGACAGAACAACTCAAGGAAGAGCTTCTTGTGGCTCTCAGTTGGAGAGTACAGTCCATCATGGCGGGGAAGGCATGTGCCTACAGTCAGAAAGCAGAGTCATGAAGGCCGGTGCCAGCTAGCTTTCTCCTCTTTCTTCAGTCTAGGCCTGCAGTCCACCTCCCTTAGACAAATCTAGAAACTCCCTGGCAAATATGCCCAGCAGTTTGTTTACGTGTTGAGTCTAAATCTCATCAAGTTGACAGTCGGAATGAACCATCACACAAGGAGATTGGCACAGAACATGGAAAAGTGCTGAATTTCATCAACCATGAACAAGGTGCAAACAAAACCACAATTGAAATGAGAAAGCAGCATAATGTGGGATGTCACCTTGAGCAATTGCGTTTGGGGTTATTTGTTATGCAGCTGTTGCTAGCCAGTGCAGTCATCTGGGGAGGGCTTTAGGAATGTTTCAGAGGGATGAAGGGGTACCTTTGGGAGTCAGGTTTTTAAAGACTTATTTTTAAATGATGTGTATGTGGGAGGGGGCTGTAGATGGGGGTGCAAGTACAGGAGGAGTCCAGAGGGCATCAGACCCCTTGGAGCTGGAGTAGCAGGTGGCTGTGAACTCCCTGATGTGGTTGGGTACTAGGAACTGAATTTGGGTCTTCTGCAAGAGCAATACGTTCTCTTAAGCCCTGGATCACTTCTCCAGCCCACTGGGGTTCATGGTTTTAGAGCTGACTGTATCTTCTATTCAGAGCTAGTGTAAAGCCAGGCAAAGGCAGGGCACACTGTAACCCCAGCACTGGGAGACTAGGCAGGAGGACTGTGAGTATGAGGAAAGTCTGGGCTACATAGTGAGACATGTCTTTAAAAAAAAAAAAAAAAAAAAAAAGCATTGAAATCATTAACGTTTTTGGAGAGCTTTTTACTTTAATTGAATTTTATCATAATGGCTCTGATCTCCACTCTCCGTGGCTGAGGCTGACTCTGCTTTGATCTGCAGATTTTGTCCCATCCCTGGTGAGCTCGGGCCACTCTGGGTCAGTACCTCACTGAAGCTGCCGTGCCCTGTGCTGGATGCTGAGAGGGAAAGACAATTCATGCGAGAAAATGCTCGCAAGCAAGTACGCACGAGCATGTCACGGAGACGGAGTCTGACCTTTAAAACCAATTATCTGCAGGGACACAACGAGCTGAACTATGAGCTGCCGCCACCTATGGGCCGCACTGCCCGAGCTTTGGAACGCACACCAGGTGCTGAGTCTGATTCTGCCCTTTGAAAGACCAAACCATGCTGTACTGTGTCCCTAGAACCGTCTATCTGGGACCCAACTTGTTGCTGCAAACTTGCCCACAGATGACATGCCTGCCCTTGATGGGTCTCAGCAGCAAGGGTGGGAACTGGCCCTTGAACTGGCCTTTTGCCAGGACAGCTTGGCAGGCTGCCCCTTGGCCATGCACTGTTTTAAAGAGCAGGAACTCTCTGCCATGACACCCATTCAGATCTCCTATGCTCAAGCTGCACCCAGTGACACAGTTCACTTCCTGTTCCCTGCAGATCAAGATGTAGGACTCTCAGCATCTGCTCACGCACCATGTCTGCCTGCCTGTCACCATGTCCCGCCATGATGATAATGGACTAACCCTCTGAAACTGTAAGCCACCCAATTAAATGTTTTCCATTATTATTATTATTTTGTTTTTTTCGAGACAGGGTTTCTCTGTGTAGCTTTGGAGCCTGTCCTGGAACTCACTCTGTAGTCCAGGCTGGCCTCGAACTCAGAGATCTGCCTGCCTCTGCCTCCCGAGTGCTGGGATTAAAGGCATGCGCCACCACCGCCCGACAAATGTTTTCCTTTATAAGAGTTCCCTGGTTGTGGTATCTCTTCACAGCAACAGAAACCCTGATGAAGACAACCATCTCAGTCACACTGGCACTCCATTCCCACACTCACTCACACTGACCATGGTTATGACATTACTTACCCCGCAACAGCCCACCTTCTGCCCCTCCCCCAACATCCTTCCCACGTGCAAATGCCTTCACCCCCATCATTCCCAAAGCCCTGTGAAGTCTAGTAGTGCCTTGGGATCAGAATCTCACACCATCGATGCTAAGTCCCAGGTCTCTACCTTCTCTGAGGTTGGGCCTTGCATAGAGTCCTGAAAGTTGTCCTTTGACCTCCACGTGCGTGGCATGCTGTGTGTCCCACCCAAATAAGTAAGATACAAATAAACGATATACATACAATCCAGTGGTTTTTACTATCCTCATAGGCAGGTACAGCCATTGTGAGAAGTACACACCTACACACCGTCCTTTCTCACCGACACCCACTTCTGACACCCATTTCTCATCTACACAGCACACGAACGTGCTTTCTCTCCCTGCTCTGGGAACTCCATGTAAATGGGGTCTTGCCACCCCTGGCTTGCTGTAAATGGCTTCTTTGGCTTGACATCCGATTTTAAAGGTACACCTGTGCTGTGTCCTGTCTCGGAGTGTCACTCCTTTCTGTGGCTAAATACTATCCCTGGCTGTCTCATTGTGTGGACAGAGCAGGTTTTGTTCACTTGACATTTAATGGGCACGCGGGCCACGCCCACCTCCCGGCTTCTGTGAACATCTGTGTGTGCATCTTGGTGTGGCTGTCTGCGGTCATTTCGTTAGTCGGTTTTCGTGCCGCTACCACAAATGCCGGGCCTAAGCAGCTTAAGGAGGGTGCTGCTGTGGCCGATGGTTTGAGGGTACAGTTCTTCATGGTGGGAAAGTATTGCTGGAGGGCTTCTCTCCAGGCTCCACCAAGCCCCGCAGTCCCACAATCCACTTATAAAATAATCACTCAGACGCTTATATCACTTATAAACTGTATGGCCGTGGCAGGCTTCTTGCTAACTGTTCTTATATCTTAAATTAACCCATTTCTATAAATCTGTACCTTGCCACGTGGCTGGTGGCTTACCGGCGTCTTTACATGCTGCTTGTCCTGGTGGTGGCTGCCGTGTCTCTCTCTCCTTCTTCCTGTTTCCCCAATTCTCCTCTCTCCTTGTCCTGCCTATACTTCCTGCCTGGTCACTGGCCATCAGTGTTTTATTTATATAGAGTGATATCCACAGTAGGAAAGGGTGCCCACAGGAGCCAGTTAGTTATGTCGTGTCCACTGTCAGCATGAGGCCCCTGGTCACATTGTGTCCTTCGTCAGGAAGCAGAGCATGCTGGCCCATAGCTTGCTTTCTCCTTCTTATTCAGTCTGTGACTACAGCTGATGGGAGGGTGCCACTCTCACAGACAGGCCCCAGGGCATCATCTCCTACGTGGTTCTGAATCCAGGAGAGAGTCACCAGCACAGGTGTGTGTGTGTGTGTGTGTGTGTGTGTGTGTGTGTACCCAGAATCGGCATGCTGGCCCTCATGGAATGCCACTGGAGAAAGGAGCAGACTGATTTCCAGAGCTATTGCAGCAGTTCACATCCCCATCCGCAACACCCATGTCCTTATTTTCCCCGTGGACTCAGGTCATTATCTCCTTTTGGTTTTGATCTGTAGCTCTCCGCTGGCTAACGAGCCCGTAGGCCTCCACAGAACACCTGCCGAGGTCGTCGGCCTCTTTATGATTCTGTTGCAGGATTGCTTTCGGCTTTCTGATACAATCTCTTAGCAGATGTGTGGTTTAAAGTGTTTTCTCATGGTCGGTCATCTTTCTTCTCTTTGGAGCGTGTGCTTTGATAAGCAATGTTTGGGGTTTGATGAATCTCCCGTGCCCAACGTTTTGTTATTGTTGCTCTTTTTTTTTTTTTTTTTTTTTTTTTTTCCTGATTGATGCTAAATTTGAGACCATGATGATGCAACCCTATGCGTTCTGTCTTCATGGTGTCCATTACTGGCTTGAAGCTTGCCAATTTAGCCAGACTGGCTAGCCAGCAAGTCCCAGGGACCCCGCTGGCCCTGCCTCTCCAGTGCTGATAGCCCACACATGGTTCAGGTCCTCATGTGTGTGACTGAGGTCCCCCCCCCCCCCAGCTCCCACTCCATGTCTTCTATGAGCGGTAGAGTTTATGCTCCAGGCAGCCATCTGATTCCGTGTGAGGAAACCCAGCAGTCAGTCCAGCCTGGAGGAGAGGAAGGGGTCTCCCCCTGCTGCAACTTACGGAGCTGTCAGGGGTCCTAGGACAGAGCTGGGTCAGCGTTGGGGAGTACTCAGGGAGGCAGAGCCTAGGTCAGTTCCAACAACCTGTAAACATCGAAGGGCAGCTGTAAGACAGCTGCCGGTCACTCAACGACGGCCTGTCACTCGACGATGAGAATAGGCAGGGAGGGTCTTAAGCAGGAAGGTTTTCTGTCTCATGGAGGCTAGGCAGGACTTCTCAGAGTTGGAGTCAGAACCAGCTCCAAGCCTCCCAGCCCCCCACTTCCACATAGGGCAGAGCTGGTGGAGGATGGAGAGGGGCCCTGGTAGTCAGATTATACTCAAAGATCCAAAGACCCACTGCCCAGCATTGGGTCTCTGGGGGTGCTGAATCTCCTGAACCACTCTACTTGGTCTGGAAATCCTGCTCCAGGCTCTTTTTGCCTGGCTAGTAGCCATCTTTCTATTTGGGTCCTCATCTGGTTGTCACCTCCTTTGGGCAGTATTCCAGGATTTGCCCACTTCGGTTTCTGCATGTCCCCTCCCTGCCCTGCTCTCCCTGGCATAGGCGCGCTGGGAAATCTTTACCTTCACCTGGGCTGCAGGCAGCTGCCCCAGGGCTCTGAGGGAGCTGCTGTTTTCCCTTCTGCCCTCCCTCATCCCTGCTTCCTCGCTGGGAGCAGTCACCCCCATCGCTTTGCTGATTCCCCCATGCTGGGGTAATTGCAGAGCTGGCAGAGGACTGGTACTGGCGGAGCCCGGTGCCCTGTTGAGTCCAGCCTCCTCCTGGGCCCCTCCTTGCCTCCAGGTCCTCCAAGCCAGCCTGATTTACTGGACTTGCTGGGCCTATTTGCCAAGTGTCTGGCCGGGTCTGGAAACAAGTGGTCTGTCTGCCTCGAGGTGATAAACGGGCACAGTGGGGCTCAGCCTGAAGTCAGCGGGTGTGAACAGTGCAGGGGCCTGGCTGCCTCTGCTCCTACTGCAGACTTCAGCCAGGAAAGCATTTAAAATACAACACCCCCCCCCCCGATTTTTCTTTGTCCCTGGAGCATTCTTCACACACTATTTGTGTTTTGAGAAACTAATGCAAGAAATCGTGTTCAATATGCCCTGTAGCTGGAAAGATGAGACTCCTTTGGTTCCTCCATTTGTATTCCTCCCAGAGGGCAGATACCCACTTTGAGCTGACCACAGCATGGGATATGTCCTCTTAGGGCTCAGGAGGAGCAACTGTGTATCATGCTGCTTTATGTCACTGGGGGAAGCCTGGTGTCCTTGGCTTCTGAGTATGCCGAGTGACTAACACATATGGCTCAGTGTGGCCTTCCTGGGGCTTGCACTGAGCTCACTGTTGGAGACCCTGCCAGCATGGTGCTGCCTGAAGAAGAACCCATCCAACCCTGCTGCTCTGTACCAGAAGCCCAAGGAGTTGATCAGGACCGTGAGTGTGACCCAAGGCTCTCGGGCCAAGGAGGCTGGGTAGGAAGGTGAGAATTAGATCTTCCCAGCCTTCTCTAGTTGTCCCAGCTCCTCCCACAGGGTCCCTTCTTCTGAGTGGTCTTAACTGGGCACGTGGGGCACTGGATAAGGCAACCGTAACCTTCTGAGCCCTAGGTAATGCCTTGTGTCTCCCTTGCTGTTTGAGTGTGTAGGCACACTTTGCGGGCCTGTGTCTGTATGCATACATGTGAGTCCATGTGTATATGTGCACAGGTCCAAGGGCCGGCACACATGTGCTCTGTGGGCACATGAGTGAAGAAGTCCATAGGTATGCTCTATACAGGCACATGTATGAAGGCACTCACATGTCTGCACATGTGTGAGATCACATCCATGTGTGTCCTGTTGACAAGGGGTAAAGTTGTGATGGTTAGGGTTAGCATTAATGGTCAACTTGACAGACTCTAGAGTCACTAGGGAGATGGTCCCCCAGGCACATCTGTGGGGGATTTCTTGGTTGCGGTAATTGAGGTGAGAAGACCCTACCACAGTGGGCGGCACCATTCCCTGGCTAGGGGCCTGGACCGTCTATGTGGAGAAAGGGAGCTGAGCAGCAGCAACATTCCTTCCTCCCTGCCTTCCGACTGAGGATGTGTTGTGAGCAGCTGCTTCAAGCTCCTGATGCCTTGACTTGTTCTTTGATGGTACAAGACTCCGTGATGGGCTGTACCTTGGACTGTGAGTGGAAATAAGCCCTTTTTCCTGGAGTTGCTTTTGTCGTGGACTTTCGTCACAGCAATAGGAAAAAAGCCAACTAAATCAGTGCCTCTTGCTCCCAGGCTGCTGCATGGTCCTCTGGGTATGTGACTACTGAGTACAGGGCTATGGCAGAGGAGACTCGGGGCCTGGGCTGCCTGGTTCAAGCCTTGCCTCTCCCACAGCAGGCTACCAAGCCTTGAGAGTTCAGAACACCTCTGTCCCCCAGCTTCTGCTTCTGTATAAAGGGCTCCCCTTCACTCCTACAGCCCAGGGGAAGGAAGGCCTGTGGGGTGAAGCAAGACAGTGTCTGCGCTGATGGGTCCCCAGAGATCCCCTCTGTGTAAGCAGAGCCCAGGCTGAGCTGGCCACTGGGGCCCCTCACAGTGTCTCTCCGTCTTGTGGTCTGTCCTACGGGAAAGCTCCAGAAGCCCGGTCCCCGACGTATTCCCATTGTGCCTTAGGATGTGCATCCCGCATAGGTGACAAACTACAGTATCCCAGCTCCTGCGCTGTCCGATGGGGGTGCTCCTCAACTTGGTCCTCTGGACTGCTGAGGACCAGGGAGTTCTTTTGGTTATCATTATACCAAAGGAGATCCCTCCCGGGACTCAGGCCCTGACAGTGTGTTTGGCCACTGCTCTCCGACAGTCACCCTCTGACTCTCTCTTCTGCTTCCTTTGCCTCCCTGCCCCCTTTCCTTGAGTCCCCCTCAATAGCCATCCCAGCTCCTGGTGTGAGATCTGCTCATACCTGTCCCTACTGTGGTCCAGTCTCTCACAGGGTATGAGGTCAAGGCCATTCCATTCACATACATGTGCAAAGGGAGCCGGAGGGGAGGAGGCAGCTCACTCAGTCAGGAAGAGGCCCTGGTGCCCGTCAGTTCCTCATCTTTTAGCTGGATCATGGTGTCATCCCGCCCACACCTGCTCCCCTCTAAACTGGGCTCACACGCTCTTTCCAGCACTGTTCAAGACCAGAATGCAGTTGTGGCTGCCTGAGATTTTTTGGAAATAGCACAGATCTCTTTGCATTTCTGACTAAAATTCATGCACTGAGAAAAGTTAAAATGCTCACAGATCTATAAAATGCGAAGTCTCTCACTGAGTCTCAAGGGCTGCTGTTTGCATGAAGCCAGCTATAGAAGCAGAGACAAGAGGAGGGAAGTCTCAGGCCGGGGAGGCTGGGTTCTTCCTGGCTCTGCATGCTCACAGCTGTGTGTTCTGGGCAAGTCATGCAGCCCTAGGCGCTTGGTTCTCCTTGTTCATGGCCTGGCTGCCCTCTTTCCCACCACGCTGCTGGGTAGGGCGACTGCCCGCTTCCTCTCTCGGGGTTTCACAGTGGAGAGGCCCTGGTCTGCTGAGCTAGCACTGGCTGGTCACAGCTAGGGTTTTGTAAAGGCTGAACGTCTCCTGCCAGGATTCCAGGGCCAGTTTTCATGGTAAATAAGCCGTATATTTTGGGCTTCTCCGCTTGGCTTGCTGAAGGCACCTAATGCAATCCATTCTGTGTATTTCAAGTCATCTGTCCAGAGACTTTTAAAAATTGTAACAAAATACACATAGCATAAGAATTTCCATCATAATGTTTTTTTATGTCAGTTCAGTGGCACTGATTACATTCATATTGCTGTGCGACTATTACCACATCTGTCTCCAGGACTCCTTTTTATTTTTTTCTTTGTCCCTCCTCTCTCGTTTCTTTTGAGACAAGGTCTTATATAGCCTAGTCTGGTCTCAAACTCAGTATGTAGCTGAGGGTGACCTTGAACCTCTGATTCTCTTCTGTGTCTGGTTCTCCAGAGCAAGTCACCTCACTGACTCTTCTCTACGCAGCAGGTTCCTCATCCATCCCCTTCTGTAGTCCTGGTACCCACCATTCCACTAATTGTGACTCTGGCCCAGATGTCCCCTCTGAGCTGTGAGCAGATTGCACAGGGTACTAAGGAGCAATTATGAATACCAGCTGGTCTTTCTAGATAGGGAAACTGAGTCATGGGAAGTCGCACTATTCGTCATGGAATTAGCTTGTAATTCAGGCGTCTGGAGCCCTGGTTTCTGATCTGCTCTTGACAGCTGCCTTGGCAGTGACTTCCTATACAGGGGCCAGGAAGGAGGCCCTCACTCTCAGTGGCTCCATTGCTGGGAGTGCATGGCTCACGTCACAGGGAGGTACAGGGCTGCCAGTGGGCGATGCTGAACAGGGCTTGGTTCTGTCTCTCTTGCAGACCACTGTTGCTGACTTCTCAGCTCAGCTGCATGTGGCCGTTTTTCCTGGCAAGCCGGGCTCTGAGGTTCCTGGAACTCAGCTCGCAGAGCCGGCAGGCATCCCCCACCCTCGTGATCCACGCACAGACGTGGGGAGGTGGTTTGGTGCCAAGCGCAGTCGCTCAGCCAGGGGTGGGCTGGTTATGGAGGGGGCCGGCAGCCAAGGGGACCCACATGAGGGCAGAGAAGCAGGCTGGGCAGGGCAGGGGAGAGCAGAGGCTTGGAAGAGGGCGGGGCACAGCTCTGTGTCTGTTGTGGAAGGCAGAGGCTCCGAAGAGGTTTCATCTGCTAACTGACTGAAGTAAAAACAGCTCCCCTTTGAAGAACACTGTGAAGTCGATCACCGAAGGGCTTTCCTGCGGGGAAGCCTCTGGTGTCTACCGTATGGGAGTTCATAGTGGGTTTCACAGCACACATAGACAGCCTTCCACCCGCTCCTCAGCACACGGGGCCCTCCCAGGCCTTAACGCTGTGTCTCCCACAGGCTGACAGCTACATTTGTCCCGGCAGCAGTAGGGCCTGGGCTGTGCAAATGGCCCAGAGCCAGAGGCCTGGCTGGGGTTCTGTTCTATGCCAGGCTGCTGGCTTGTGGTTTGTAAACGGCCTCCACAGCTGGGAATGCGAATGGGGGTGGGCGGGTGTTATAAATAGTTTGTTACAGAAAGACCCGAGTCAGAATATCTAGAGAACACTTTACAGGTTGGATTTTCAGGGTGTCCCCTCCCCTTTCATCTCCTCTTACTTTTCTAGAGATGTCTGAGATTGAGGGCATGGTGGATGGGGGGATGGGGGGAGGATCGCGATGGAAAGGAAAAGAAAGACAGACCTGGCAGGCTGGCGGGCTGGAAAACTGTGCCTTGAGCTCACGTTAGCATCACAGCCGTTTTAGAAGAGCCGAGCGCTGGTTTCCCAATGCTTGTGTTGAGTCTTGTTTTCAGAATAACTACTTAGGGATTGGATAGGTGATGCCTGTGCATGAAAGAAGCAAAGGAAAACTCCAAGAGTCCAGTATCCTTCTCAGCCTGTCCCTGGCCATCAAGACCTCTTCCCTGTAGACACTTGTGACTAGCTTAGGGCCATGTAATCATACTGTCACCAGCCCAGTGTCTCTCAGCTGGAAAGAGGTTTCCGTGTGGTCTGTGGCTCACCAGGCAGAGCTGAATTCCACAACACCTAGTGCCTTTCAGCGCAGGTATTCCTTACCTGTGATGAGGCCATGTCCTGGTGACCCTGTCTGCATGGCCAGCTTTGTGTGGGCTACGTATGAAGTGAAGAAGTGTTCCTTTTGGCTCATGTTTCTGGAGGCTCAGGTCTATGGCCCCGCTGGTTTGAGCATGTTGTGAGACCCCCCACAGTGTGTGTAGAGTGAACACCGCATATCAAGGCAGGAAATAAAGAGAATGAGAGGAGAGGTATCCCTTATTCTCTGATGACCTGAGGACCTCCTACTGGGTCTCTCCTCCTAAAGATACTCAGTATCTCCTAGTGCCTCCATCCTGGGGGACCAAACCTTTGCATAAAGACCTTTTAGAGACACCCACCCAAGAATGAGCACCATCAGGTCAAAAACATAAGCCAGAAGGACATTCACCACACTCTGTTTATGGAATGCCCTGGCTTCAAAGCTCAGAGCTGTTGAACATTGATCATTTCCCCTCAGGATCTCATGACCCCTGAGACCTGCAGTATCTCAGGAGTGTGCCTCCACATGGTGCCGTCCTGGGAAAGTACCCAGTTTCCAAGCTGCAAGTGCAATTCCTACCCAGCATGCATTGCTTTTGCACTATTGTGGAGATAGAGATAGAGCATTTGAGCCATTGCCAACTGGAGTCTGCGATGGTTGAGGTGTCAACTTGCTGTAGCCTAGAGAGACATGGAAGGAGGCCTGGGGAGGTAGTGCCTGCATCAGGATGGCCTGTGGCACGTCTGAGGGAGTGTCTTGATTGCCTCTACTGAGGTGGAAAGACCCATCCTGAATGTGAGTGCTACCATTTCACAGGCTGGTCCCTAAACTGTAAGAGTGAAGAAAGCAAGCTAAGAGTAAGCAAGCAAGGACCCATGCCCCACCTCCACAGCTCGTCTGGGCTGGTGTCCAAGTTCCTCGTGTAACCTCATTGCCAGGGAAAAGATGGGGCTCGGATCTTTGAACCGTTTCACTACCCCTTCCCTCAAAGCCTTCCCAGCAGCCTCCTCTGTAGTGGGTAGCTGTTCCAGCTTTGACCTGGAAGTACTACCCCCAGTGAGGCTTCTGGGAACTGTCATGCCTACCTATGACCTGCCCCTGAGGCAGGGCCAAGATGGGAGCCCTTAAGACCCGAGATCTGAATGTGCCGGCTCTCTTGGTTCCTGGGGATCCTGGAAGCTGGATGGTAAATCGAGCAGAGTTCTCCAGAGAACACCACTGGACTGCACTTCACCTCTCCCAGATCCTGTAGCCAATCCCTTTACTTGTTGTAAGTTACCCCAAAATAAACCTCCCTTTTGACTATGAGGAGTTGCCTTAATAAATCCCCCAATACTCCTCCATCAGGGATGCCTTTAAAATTAAGGAATGTCTCCTCTCAGCAACTTGTTTTGGTCAGTGTTAGTCCCTCAGAGCTAACTATTATCCACTATGAGAAGCAAACCACTTCTCTTGATGGGGAAATCAGTCATGGAAGTAGACATTCATTTTCAGATGCACAAAGGCACCCTACACATAGTAGGTATCTTTTTGCCTTATCAGTATTGGTTGCTGGTTGCAAGGCAGAGCAAGGATCTGAATATTTTTATTTATGTATTTTTGTTTATGTGTATGCATGCATGCATGTCTGCATGAGTTTATGTGCACTCTGCATGTTCAAAGGAACCTACAGAGACCACAAGAAGGCGTCAGATGCACTGAAACTGGAGTCAGAGATGGTTGTGAGCTCCATGTGGTGCTGGGAACTGAACCTGGATCCTTTGCAAGAGCAGTAAGTGCTCTGAACTGTGGAGACATCGTCTTCCCAGCCCCCAGAGCTGGGATTTGAAGTCAGGTAGTGTCTTAGCTAGGGTTTCTATTGCTGTGATAAAACACTATGACCAAGGCAACTTGGGGAGGATAGAGTTTATTTCAGCTTCCACTTCCAGGTGACGGTCCATCACTGAGGGAAGTCAAAGCAGGAACTCAAACACGGCAGGAAGCTGGAGGCAGGAGCTGATGCAGAGGCCATGGAGGGGTGCCGCTTACTGGCTTGCTCCTCATGACTTGCTTAGCCTGCTTTCTTATAGCACCCAGGACCACCATCCTAGGGATGGCACCACCTACAATGAGCTGGGCTCTCCTTCCTCAATCCCTAATTAAGAAAATGCCCTACAGGCTTGCCTACAGGCCCCGATCTCATGGAGGCATTTCCTTCCTCTCAGATGATTTTAGCTTGTGTCAAGTTGACACAACACTATCCAGCACAGTTAATTAGTTTGAGCAGTTTTGTATGTGGGCTAGCTACCAAATGGGCATGTCCGAAAGTACTTAGTTGGTATCGGCACACAGTGGGAGCTTTAGTGATACTGGCCAGCTCAAAGTTGAAGTCACTGTTTGCAGCACCCATCCCTTGATATAAGTGCCTTCCAGTGCCGGCCATTCAGTGGGCCTGCAGAGAAGTGTGTGTACAGTGCCAGCACACAGTGGGAGCTTTATATTCATGGGTGGCTATAAAAGGAAGCTGGCATTACTATCTCCAAGGAGTGTGGAACGTGGACTGCCATCCAGAAGTGCTCAGGTGGGGCTTGCACACATTAGGTCCTCAGTGGTACTGGCCTGTAGCATCATCGTCTGCCTTGGTCCCTCTCCCCAGTGCTTCCCCGTGCTCTGCCTTCCTTCAACAGCATCATCCTCACCCCACCAGTGACAAGGGACTATAAACAGAGGATAGGGCAAGGCTGCCAAAAACGCAGACTTGAAACCAGATGTTTCCGCAAGAAAAAGAATTCTAAAAACCTGCAAGTTTTTTCCAAGACAGTCAGTCAGCCGCAGCCTTCCTCAGCTTCTCTGCACTCCGTTCCTCTGGGACGTGGTACAGAGATTAAGCTGTTCCCATAACCTGTGCATCTGCACGACTTTCCTTCATTGTTCTTGATAGAATCTCACATTTTAGCTCAGTCTGGCCTCAGATTTGTAGTGATCCTCCTGCCTCAGTCTTCCCAGAGTGCTGGGCCAAACAGCAGGTGTGCGTCACCATGTCTCGATCCATTTACTTTCTAGTTTCTTTCTTTCTTTTTCTTTGTGGTGGGGGTGAGTTGGTTTTTCAAGACAGGGTTTCTCTGTGTAGCCCTGGCTGTCTTGGAACTTGCTCTATAGATCAGGGTGACCTCGAACTCACAGAGATCCACTTGTCTCTGCCTCCCAAGTGCTGGGATTAAAGACATGCCACCACCGCTGCCAGGCTTACTTTCTAGTTTCTTAACAGATGTTACTCTTCAGAGTGGCATTCGATTCATGGCAAAACTGAGCAGCAAGCATGGAGGACCACATGTGCTCCATCTGTCCGTCTGTCCCGCAGTGCACAAACGCGACCTTCCCGGAGTCGTCACCCCCTCAGCATGGCCCCTTCTGCACACTAGTGGCCCTGCACTGAAGTGTAATTGCTGGAAGCTGACCTCAGAGTCACTCGTTTACTGACTGCTGACTCTGCCCCTCCACTGTCCTTTCATGCAGACTAGTCTGCGTCCTGAGCACCCTTCATGCCCTGCCCAGAATTCTTTTGCCAGCATTTATGGGTTGCTATGGACAGTCCTTGTGGACAATGTTCTAAAATAGTGTGGCCGAGGGACTCGAGATAGATGCTCTCTGCTGCTCTGACCAGCTCTGGGTTTCGACTCAAGAGCCATCTCAGTCGCTGTTAGCTCCTCTCTCTGCCCCTTTGGTGAGGGCAGCTTGTGGCTTTGAGAAGAACCAGATAGCCAGGGTTCAGGTCCAAGTCTAGACTCTGCCAGCTGCAGGGATTGGAGCAAGGTCAGTGTCCCCGGACCTCACTGTCCCAGCTGTCCAGTGCTCAGGGCAGCACTCACTCATCAACGTCTCACTCTCCCTGCCTCCCAGTGAGCTTGGGACCCTTCTCCACAGGCACCTGCAAAAGCAGAGCCATGTGGGCTTGGCTCAGCCTCCAGGCTGGTGTGGAGAATACACTCTGGCCTCCTTGGAGAGTCCCACATTACCTCCTTGGCTCTGTAGTTCTCAGGGACTGGGCATCACAGGCAGTGGCAATGGGTTTTCTCTTGCTGGGCTCAGTGCCAGGTTGTAGGAGCCCAGGACAGACTCTGGGTGGGCATGTAAAGCAGGAAATGCTCGAGAGTGTGGTCTTACCTTAACTGTCACATGACAAACAGCAGGCTGTGGAGTTGAGCAAAATGAATGTAGACCCGACAACTGGAGGGGGCCCCAGGCAGGTAATTTGGGAGAAGACTGGTGCAGAAACACAGGGAGGGGTTTGAGACCTCCCAACCCCAAATACAGTGTCTGGGGTTCACCTGCCTTCCCGCATCGGTACAAAGCCCCCAGCCTGTCTTTATGCACAGTCCCCTGGGGGCCAATGTGGTTGGCTTGATTGACAGCCCTAGGAGACAGGCTGCAGTCAGTCTGAACCAACACAGAAGCTAATTTGAAATTCAAATTCTGCTAAACAGAAAATTAATATGGATCTCATGTTTTCTTTTCACAGGCCCAGCTGTGCCTCCGCCAGCCAGAATGGCAGCGGCATTCAGTCCTGTTGTCCCTACCTGCTCACACTTTCTGCTAAGTGAGGAGGAGGGGTGTCCTCTCTGGGTACTCAACCTGCAAGTAAAAAAGAGCTCCAACTTGGAACCCCAAAACAACCAACTTCACCCCAGAACTCAACATAGATAACCTCAACCCAGAACCCCAACACAGACAACTCAACCCAGAACCCCAACAGCCAGGCGACCTCAACCCAGAACCCAACATAGATAACCTCAACCCGGAACCCCAACACAGCCAGGCAGCCTCAACCCAGAACCCCAATATAGCCAGCCAACCTCAACCCAAAACCCTAACACAGTCAGCCAACCTCAACCCAGAATTCCAACACAGACAACTCAACTCAGAACTCCAACACAGACAACTCAACTCAGATAACCTCAGCCCAGAACCCAACACAGATAACCTCAGCCCAGAACCCCAGTACAGACAACTCACTCTGAGAAAGTACAGAAAGGGTACTTAGAGAGACAACCAGCTGGGTTTGCTCTACAGGAGACCTGGGATTTAGAGCAGCCTTTGTTGGGGCCCTGGGACTGCTGAACAGGTCTGCTCTGTGGCCGGGGGGGGGGGGGGGGGGGCTGGGGGGGGGGCTGGGAAGTCTTGGCCAGGCCTGAGAGCAGAGCTGAGAAGTCCATTGGACCCTGCAGAAGGCAGGAACCTCCTTTCTGCCATAGATTTCTAGTCCTCATCGGTGCATGCCCTGCTATCCCACATCACTCCTTACCCCTGAGGGACAAGGCCATGACCAGGTTTCTATCTCTGGTTTCATATACCATCCCTCTACTCAGCCCCTTTTCAGAATATCCCCACCACTCCCATACTCAGTAACCCTCAGTGACGCTCTATTGTCTGAGAGGCACTGTCACAATGGCGAACATGGGCTGTGAGCTCAGCTCTTGACTCAGCCATTCCACTAGCTGAGCCGCTGAGAACTTGTTTGCTAATCCGTGAAGCAGGGATTGGAGGGCTGTTGGGGTCAGGTGTGGCGGTGTGTGGGAGATACTGGAGATGCTGTATATGAGGAGCTCTGCTTCTTTTGCATGTGTTGCTGGCCCGGGGCCTGGACACCTCCTCGCACTCAAGACAAAGGCAAGGGCCCAACCCTGGCACTCCTTTGTGCCCTCCTATCTGGAGCTCCTGTGCTTGGCCTCCAGAGTTCTTCTGCTGGGGAAGGAGGGCATGTCCCTACCCAGCACTTGTCAGTCTCTTACCAGGATATGAGGACTAGGCCGGGTCAAGTTCATCTTTACTGTAGTATTCCACCTTAGCATGAGCCTGCCTCATGCTGGAATGGGGAGCCTTGAGGGATCTTAGGTCCTCTACAGTGAGTTTTTGGTTTTGTTCCTTCTAGTCTGTTTTAGGAGGTCTCAGTGGAGATGGATGCTCAAATCCTAGCTTCCCTGGGCCCTGCTGGTATCTCAGCCCCTAAAGCAGTGTTACCTCCTCCCCATCCACCCCATCTTTGGGACTCACCAGCCAGGGCCGTGACCTATGGTGTTTGAGCCCTGGATGCTGTGCTGGGTGCCATGTCCAGTATGACCTGAGGACAGGTGTCTGTTTTCCTTGGCCATCTTGGTGCAGATGAACTGGTTGGAAGCAGTGTCTATCTGCCTTGAGGGCTTTGGAAAGCAGGGTTTAGGGCCAGAGCACTCTTCTATACTTGTTCCCAGTGATGTTCCATGCCTGGCACACCGCAAGGCTCACTTATGAGTAGGTGACAGGTCAATGATGTCTCTCAGTGAGGGAAGTCTCATTGTCATTCACCTGTAGAGGATGGAATGGAACTGCATGGTGTCTGGGTATGGGCAAAGGTATCAGGGTTGCTGAGACTTCTAGAACAGGGTAAAACGAAACTGCTTTGTGGACTTCTTGCCTTGGCCCTTGATAGACGGAATGCCTCTAACATATCCACCGAGCGATCAGGAGGGTCGAAGCTCTGTACTCCTGCTCACTTTGGATGTGGACCATCCTTGCATTCCAAGGATTCTTGGCCATCAGACACTTGGACAAAGCAGGATTATGCTTGCTGGAGCTTTGTTTAGGATTGTTCTACCTTTGTCTATGTGTGAGCTGGGCATTTTGGTATTCATATTGGCTACAGTGTGGTTGCAATTTGTCCCCCAGTGATTTACTTTTCGGGAATGTACTCCTCAGTGCGGTGATATCAAGAGGTAGTAGAACCTTCGAGAGGATTAGTGGGAGGCTGATAGTTCACTAAGGGTGTGTGTGCCCTTGGAAGAGATTAATATAGTTCTGGTGGGACCTTGAGAGAAGGCTGACCCCTCTCTGCTCGCTGGCTTTCTGTCTCGCTATCGACACTTCCTCTCCTGCACAAGCTTCTGCCATGTGCCATCTACTATGAGGCTGTCACCGGAAGTCAAATCAATAGCCACTTAACCTTGGGCTTTCCTAAATAAACCTTCTGTGCTTATACCTAATCCAGATGGAGGTATTTTGTTATAGCAATAGAAAACAGGCGGATCCAAAGTAATACCAGTATCTGGGGGTGGTAAATACTTGCAACAGGTGGCATTTTCATTAACCTGAGAGTCCATGTGTTTAAAAAATCTGCTTTCTCTGATCCATGTTGAACTTTTTTTTCTGGACGAGAGAAACTGGGAAAGTGCCCCTGGCAGAGCAGTAGCAGAGCTCCTGGAAATGCCATTTAGAGACCTCCGAGAAGGGGGCGGGGCTTTCGTTTTGTTTCCCTTTGTTATTTTAGTTTGAATTAATGCAATTTGGGGGAAAGGAGCACACGGTGGAACTTTGTTTTATATGTTGACATGCACTTTGAAAACACAAAATCGTTCTCTGATTTCTTTATGGAGTCCGAAGTAGGGAAAGTAACTGATGTCACAGGGGAGCTGTACAGTTGGGGGAGGGTGGAGCCTTGAAAAGAAAAGCTGGAGCTTCCCGCCAAGTCTACATGTCCAGCACTTACAGGAGGCTGAACCTGGCAGTCCACTGCGCTACTCCCAGGCCTGTCTGTAATTCTAATTCCAGGGTATTTGATGCTCTCTTCCAGCTTCCACAATCATTGTGGCACCCAGACATTCGTGCAGGCAAAACACCCATATACATATCCCAGCACTTGGGAGACAGAGCCAGGAAGATCTCTGTGAGTTCGAGGCCAGCCTAAGGCACAAAGCTACACAGAGAAACCCTGTCTCAAAAAATCTATCTGTCTATCTATCTATCTATCTATCTATCTATCTATCTATCTATCTATCTATCTATCATAAGATAATGATGAAGGAAGTGACCCATCAGTGACCTCTGCCATCCCTATGCAGAAGTGCACTCATGCATACACACACACTTGTGCACACATGTAACATACACCTAGGAAAAAGATACCATGAGTTTATTCTGATGGTTGAGTCCCATGCATGTGTGGTGCACAGCTCTGTCGGGGTCAGCCTTGTGGGAATCAGGGTCAAGGGGGGAAAAATACAGAAATTAAAGCCAAGACCAGGAGGAACCCTGAAATACCACCCTTGGGCACCGAGAGCTACAGAAGCCACCGGCAGCTTTTCGGCAGCTGTATCCCAGAGCTTCCGGAAGGGAGCTGCTGTTGTGTTTCTAGAACTTTCCCACTTGGCTTGAACATTTACCCTGGGGAGCCGGGGGAAGAAAGAGAGTTGGAATCACAGGGGTGGGTGTGGTGACTGTATTCTCACAGGCTACATGCTGGAAGAGCCTTTGTTTTCATAAAAATGGCGGTGATGAAAACTCTAATTTAGGGAGATAATTATGGTTAAAAACACAAAAGGGAGAAGTATACACATTGTATGATACAGGTGCAAAGATTTCAAATAAAAAGCTTCCAGGAAAAGTTGACGGAACAGTTACCATGTCTCAGCTGCTGGTGGGAGCAGCTGAAATATTTCCATAGCTAATATTCACGTCTCATTCAAGAGAAGGAGCTGGGGTGGATGGCAAGATGTTGCTTTCTCTCCCGTCCCTTCACATCCTGTGAGGCAGATGTGAGTCCCAGGTAGTGAAGCTGGGCAATGACATTCTCCGGGAGGGAGATGTCTTTCTCTGTGAAAGGCCAACAGAGGGCCAGGGTGAGCCCCTGGTCCTGTGTCTGCTGGCTGCGGCACGGTCACTTACTTCACCTCCCTGTTAGGGTTTACAGGTCTGTAAACTGTGCTCTGAGTGTCTGAGAGGACCTGCTGGTGCAAGGTGCTGGCAGGCAGTGTGCACCTGCTCTGGTGTTTTAGGGTCCCTTCTGCAGAGAGAGGACAGAAACAGAGGTGGACAGAGAACACCCTTTTGACCATGCTTAGCAGGGGTTGGGGCAGGCCTTGGCAGAGGGTTTCTTGCAGGGTTGAACTCCAGACAGCTCCTCCCCGCATCCTGCTCTGACTATCCTGAGACCCCGTTTGAGAAGAAGCATTTCCACCCTGCGTAGAGCTCAGCGAACAGCCTGAAGAGAGGAGAGGCTGACTGTCCCAGAAGGAGGGAGCTCTGTCAGCCGGGGCCTTGGGACCTGGGCCACATCGCAGCTCCTCCCTGGGCTCCAATCACCCTGCGTATTTCAGGGTTGCAGCCTCAGGATGGGTGGGCCAGCTGCTTACAGGAAGCCTCTGTGGTGTACCTCCCTATCTCTTTTCAGGATGTCTGCGCACCATCCTCCAGGCTATCTGTGGAGAGCTCCAGGACCTGAGGACCAGGGCAGTGTGGGTGCTTGGGTTCTTTAGGACAAGTGGTGTGGCATTTGCACAGGGCTGTGCACCCCTCCCGCAGACAGGAAATCATCTCCGGATGACACAGACCCTGCAGCAATGTAAGTGCTGTGCAAGTATTAGCCACACTGCTTTGTTCATGACCAGAACGATGTCTGGATGGACATATTCACAATTGACGCAGTTTTGTTTTCTACATGTGTTTATTTGGAGTGTGTGAGACTCGGTTCTCCAGTTCTGTCCTTCTACCATGTGGGTTCCAAGAATTAAACTCAGGTTGTCAGGTTTGGCGGCCAGCGTCTTTACAGGCTGAGCCATCTCTGGTCTCGTTGTTGTTTTTTTTATTATTTTAGAACTTTGGTTGAATCCACGAATTTGGATTCACTGGATGCAGAATGGTCAACTGTATACACACACACTACACACACATATACACCACACATACTACACACCACATAGGCCCCCCACTACACACCACATAGGCCCCCCACTACACACTTATATTCCATAAACACACATATATACATACTACACATATGCACACACTGCACACAAACATATATACATATACCACACACACTAAACACACATATATTACATACACAACACACACATATACTATGCACACTACACATACACTATGCATACTACACACACACTAAATACACACAACACACAAACCATGCACATACACATTACACACTGCACACACAATACTAAACACACATACACACACACACACACATATATACACACACACACACACACACAACACACACACAACACACACATGCACAACATACACACACACACACACTCACCATGATCATGGAGAGTGTTACAAAGTGACTGACAGGTGGGTAGTAAGTACAGGGTAGATGCTCTGGATAAAGGGATGGGTCACGTCATGGTAGGACAGAACAGGACCACTTGAGTTCTCACCTCACTACTCAGAGCTGGACATAAAATAACATTGTGGATGTTTAATTCTGGAAATTTCTGCTAAATATTTGGACTGAGGATGACAGGGTGACCGGAGCTGTGGGAAGTGAACCTGTGGCTAAGAAGAGATTTCAGCCCATATCCCTCTGGAGAAGCCTGGTCAAAGCTGGAACCATCCCCGGATTCAAGGGCCTGGCTTCCCCTGCTGTCCATCACATGAGAGTCTATTTGTTAGTAGCCTCGAGGAACTCTGCTCCTGCAGGAAATCCCGTCCCGGAGTTGGGAAGCCGCGTCTTACATTCCAGCCACGTGCCCGTCCGTCCGTCCCGGAATTTCTCCAGTTTCTCCCGAGATCCTCCCCCGCACTCCTGCCCAGTACCTCTGGCTGACACTGCTCTCCTCCGGCTGCTCTGATCTGCTTTTCCTAATCTCTGCTCATAAATCACATCGCAGACATTAATCATGCTGTCTCTAAGAGCAATCTCCCTGCTTCCTCCTGTGGGTAACAATGCACATTCCCCCCCCCCCTTTCCTGCCCCCAAATGGAGATAGATTCTCTGCCCGGGGGTGTGGGTAGACTGGCCATGTACTGCGCTCACCCTGGGTGGGGCAGGAAGTCACTCCAGCAGCCTTCCTTGCACTGTTCTGAGGTACCCAGCCCTGTGCAGGCACAGCCAGAGCAGGGATAACAGGGGCAGGAGAGGCTTCCTGGGCATCCCTTACCTGCGCAATAGGTACCACTGCATCCCAGCCCATGGCAGGCGCCCACCATCTGAACCTGGGTTCCAGCCATCATCTTCCTTTCCGGCCTCACCCTGTCATGTACTCCTCACATTTAGTGAGAGCAATCCTGTCACAGGCAGATCTGAGCTGCCTAAACTATGTGGAGGGAGGGCCCAAATGCTCAGCCTGCCTCTGGGGGACTGTCTGGTCTCCTTTGTTTACACTCTCCTCCAGTCAGGTCTAGCCCTATGACCCGGTTATGTTGACCCACCCCTTGCCTCAGAGCCTGTGTGGGCTCTGCCCTTTTTCAGGTCTCAATTCAGCCTAAAATAAATGTCAGCAATGATGGTGACATTCTGCTGCCGCCTTGCCTCGCCATTGGTTTGTCTGGCACTGAGTTAGGTACACACTTGCTAGTCACCATCTTGCTGACCCTCTCTATAGCCTCCGAGGACCTTCACGGCTTTTGGACTTCCTTTTTTAGATGGGAACACAGGTATAGGAGGTCTGTGAATGGGCTGAGGCCTTACAGCTAGAGCTATGGGGAGCTCAGGTTTGCTTGTCTGTCTGGTGTGGTGGCTCACTAGGAAGCCAAGGCCAGATTTGAACTCACAATTCTGCCAAGTACTGAGATTACAGGTCTGTGCCACCATTCCTGGCCAGGCACTGGGGTTTAAACCAGGCCTGTCAAAACCTGGGGTTTGTCTTCTTACCTAGTATATGCAGGGGCCCAGCTCTCTTCTTTCCCCTTTCCCTTCACCATGTCTGTCATTCACACCCACCACATACTATCCTGTGAGCTCCAAGTTCTCACACCTAACCTCAGAGCCCAACAGTGTGTGTGAGGGCCAGGGGTACTGCAGGCATAGCTGTGGACCATGCATGAATGGGGGCCGTGGGTGCTGCAGGCACAGCTGTGGACCATGCATGTGAGGGCCATGGGTGCCGCAGGCACAGCTGTGGACCATGCATGTGAGGGCCAGGGGTGCTGCAGGCGCAGCTGTGGACCATGCATGAATGAGGGCCAGGAGTGCTGCAGGCGCAGCTGTGGACCATGCATGTGAAGGCCAGGGGTGCTGCAGACATAGCTGTGGACCATGCATGTGAGGGCTGGTCAGTGGAAATGGAGAAGTGGAGAGGGCAGCACACCCAGACTGCTGTAGTCACACATGCATTCCAAGCACAAGGGCTCAGCAGGGCCAGAAGAGCCTCCCTGTGTCACCTGTGATAAGGAAGCCATTCACCTGAGCCAGCCTGCTGGGCATCGGCCACAGTGTCTGTCATACTCAGCGTGTTAAAAGTTAACTAGAGCATACATGATTTCCTAAAGAGACCAGGGTGAGAAGAGAGAGAACCCAGTGCACCCACTTCCACCCAGTAGTGTCTGTTCCTGCACCTTTTGGTCTTGAGGTTTTGTGTGTGTGTGTGTGTGTGTGTGTGTGTGTGTGTGTGTGTGTTGTGTGTGTGTGTGTGTGTACATGCATCATATCTCCTGTATAGAATTAGCATGACCTGGTATTTTTTTTTTTTTTTTTTTTTTTTTTAGCAAGTCTTCCTTCTTGCTGTATGAGAGGCCGTGGTTCTCCTGTTTACTCATTCTCCGGTGTCTTCCAGTCAGCCTCCCTCTGACCCTCTGCTTGTTCTGCCCAGATCAGGACCCCAAAGAGACCACTGGAGACTCAAGATGTCCAGAATGCAATAGCAAGGTTTATTGACTCAGCCCACGTGCCTAGTTCAAGCTAGCAGGGGGCTCTCGTCCACCATAGATGCCTTGAGGCAGGGAGGAGAGTTCCTCTTTCTTGGGGAAGTTAGTTTTTATAGGCAAAATCCACAAAATTCCTTAGGGGAGAGGGGGTTAGTACAGGTCCATCCTTGATTGGTCCAGTTTTTCCCGGGCCTGGACTTTGCCTTATTTTAGCTTATCTGTTTGTCCTGTTAGGAGTTTTACAACCCATCTCCGGGGGTCTGGTCATGTTATCTCCAGAGAGCATCTCATGGTTTATCGGTCACTACCAGACATCCTGACTTTGTTCTTTTGAAAACACCTGACTTCACCCTCTCCAGGAAGGGGGAACGTCTGACTCCGTTCTGTTTATTTTAAGGTATCTCTTCCCTCAGCTCTTTTGGGTTCCTGGGGGAACCGTGTCTGGGCCTTCGGTGGGTCTTCTACTGCTGATGAGCTGTTGAGGACATTCTGTGTTTCCCAGTCTTCAGCTAGCCTGGTGTCATCCCCCTGTCCATGCTGATGCTGTCATGTGCCTGCCAGTCTTCAGTGGTTTCTAGATGTGGAGTTGCTAGGATGACAAAGTCATGTCTTCAAAGTACCTCCCGGAGGCCATGCCAGTTAGGAGCAAGCTGTAAAAATTCTCACGTCTCCACTTGGACAGTGTTGAGTGTTAGCAGCCTTTAAACCCCCTGCTGCTGAGTGTGGGGACTCCCTTAACTGTGACACAAGCGGCTGTCAGGCCTGGAGCTACTTCTGTAGAGTGGCTCTCCTTGGCTCTCAGTTCCCAGAGGGCCAGAGAAGCAGAGAGCTCCAAAGGGTGGGTCTCTGAGGTTAATCATTTAGATGAGGCCATCTAGTCCCCAAGAGCTGGGGGGGGGGGAATGGCCCAGATGGTGCAGGGTCCCACAGCTTATGGGCGTGCCTCGAAGCCAAGGAGAGACCTCTGAAGGCTTTGCTGATGTGTTGGGGAGCTGGGCCTGCCCCTGGGGGCTCTTGCTCTGCCACTGGTCCCCTGCCCTGTTTCCTACTCCTCTGTAGAGGCTAACATGACTGGCAGGTAACTCCCCGGCTACTTGGATCCTGATAGCAAGGTTGGACTTGGGGTAGTCTGGGTCATTCTCCTTCCCGCTCTCTGGCTCAGTGACAAGGAGGAGGTGGTTGAGTCAGGCTTCCCCTAGACTGTTTCACTTAGGGTCATCTCTCCACCCAGTGACCATGCACCAACAGCTGCTATTCAGGGCCATCTCTGCTCCTAGTGATCATGTGCCAATGGTTGTCATTTGTGGCCATCCCTCCACACGCTGACCACACACCAGAGGATACCAGCTCCTCATCTCAGGTCTCAACTGGTTTAGAATCAGGGTGGGGATGTGGGGTTCTGCTTAATGGTTCCTCAGTATCCATCAACTCCCTGAACAGGCTCTGAGTCTGGACCTGATCCCAAAGGTCATAGAAGCGGGTATCAAATAGCATCCCCAGCCAGATGTGGTGGTGCACACCTTTAATCCAAACACGGTACAGGCTGACACAGATACATTTCTGTGAGTTCAAGGCCGGCCTGGTCTACATAGTGACTTAGGGGCCAGCCTGGTGTACATAGTGAGTTTGCAGCTAGCCAGAGCTACAGAGTCTCAAAACAAATAAACAGACAAACAACAAGCAACAAGCCTGGCCACCATTGCTTGCGTTTTTTAGGGTAAAACATCAAAAACCCCTACAGACAGGTTGAAGGACTAGAATAGTGTGCTGGTGAGACTGCCCAGCAGGTAAAGCATTTACTGCGCGAGCTTGATGACCTGAGTTCAAACCCTGGAGCCTGTGCAAAGGTGGACGGACAGACTGATCCCATGAAGCTGTCCTCCAACCTCTACATGCATGCTGCGGCTCATGCCCCTTCCTTTGCCCCCCCCCCCCAACACACAAATAAACATTTACAAGAAAGAGCAGCATAAACTCATGCATCACTACTGACCTGGGAATTGTTAGCATGTGTGTATGCACATTTACAGAGGATCTAGAGCTCACACACACCACAGATACACAGCGGTCCCTCATCACAGGCACGCCCTCAAGACTCTCAGTGACATGTGGAATGGTGGCTTACAGTCTCATGTGAGGATGGCATGCACGTATGCTGCATGAGTGTTCAGACACACTGTCTTCCTATACTTAGGCTATTGTGATGAAGTTCAGGTTATGTGTTAGGCACAGTAGGAAAACAAGTCTATCATATCACAGTAATAGTGTGAATATGATCTATCTGAAAACATTGTGTTTATTTCTAAGACTGTTTTCAAAGCCAGTTGAGTTCGGGTAACTGAAACATCAAAAATCAAAGCTGGGGAGAGCGAATCCTTTTGCACAAATAGAACACATCATGTGGTGTGTCTATAGGTACATAGGATGGCGACACACACACCCACACACATACACACACACACACACACACACACACACACACACACACACACACACACACACACACTGCCTGCTGAACTCTTCGAGTCAGGCAAAGGCATCATGGTACCTCCCTCCTAAATACTTTGCTGCAATTCCTCACAGGATGATGTCCCCATGGCCACAGGCCAGTCATAGCAGGCAGCAATCTCGATGGAGAGAACCTTGGTTATGTGGAGGAGGATATTAGAAGGTGGTAACTGCCACTGTTTGGGGGGGGGGCAAACAGCTTGACTACACAGCTGCCCAGTCACAGCTTCTAGCAGGCAACACCTGGACCCAGGAAAAGCTACAAGCTGACCCCACCCAGGGAGGCCTGCATCTAAGGGGGAATAGCCAAGGCCCAGACACAGCTTCTGGGAGGCAACACTTGGCCCCAGGAAAAGGAAATACCTGACATTCCAAACATCCCCTGTACCCCTAGACATATGTCAGCCAATCAGGGTCCTGAACCCTGGAAATCTCCTCACCTCAACTTCTGCTATGATAAAAATCCCACCTGCCTGGGCTCTGCACCCTCTGTTCTCACTGCTATGACAGGGAGTCCGAGCTCTGAGCTTAAAAATAAAGGCTCTTTGCTTTTACATATGGGATTCGGCCTCTGTGGTGGTCTTCTGGGGGTCCCTGCAATCTGGGCATAACACCACAGGGGTGGAAGTGTGAGCCCACACCTACAGTGGACAGAGCAGAGGGAGCAGACAAGGCTGCTGGGCCCTCTTGCACAGGGAGCAGGTTCTCTAATTGCATCAAGGCCTTTGCCTAATTGAAGGAGGCTCACGCACATCATGGAGAGCCACCTCCTTTTCCCAGAATCCCTCAGTTTGGGCATAATCTCACCCAGCCTACTTTCTACCTTGACACCCAGGGTCAACCGTCACAGAATCACCATACTCAACAATGGTTAAGGTAGACATGATCTTACTGTCTAAAACATCTACTCAGATTTTCCGAGTGTACCAAGATCCAATCAAAGATGGTGTTTAGTGTCCCACCTTCCGCTCTCCCTTCATCTAGAACAGCTCCCACCTTTTTTAATCATGTAACTGTGTGTGTGGTGTGTGGGTGCACGTGTGTGTGTGTGTGTGTGTGTGTGTGTGTGTGTGTGTGTGTGTGTGTGTGTGTAAGCCTGAGGCTCACTTCTGAAGTCATCTTTAACCATTCTCCACCTTATTGACTAAGGGAGGGTGTGGTGGTTTGGATGAAAATAGCCTCCATAGGTTCATATGTTCGAGTGTTTGGTCCCCAGTTTATGGAACTGTTTAAGAAGGATTGAGAGGGATGGGCTTGTAGGAGGAGGTGTGTCACTGGGAGTGAGCTTTGAGGATTCAAAAGACTTGCCATTCCCAGTGTCTCTCTCTGCCTTGTGTCTCAGGATGTGAGCTCTGGGCTGCTGTTCCAGCTCCATGCCTGCCTGTTACCACGCTCTCTTCCATGATGGTCATGGACTCTGACCCTCTGAAATGTGAGTCTCCAAATTAAATGCTTTCTCTTATAGGTTGTCTTGCTCATGGCATCTTATCATGACAATAAGAAAGTACCTAAGACTTCAGGTCTTCCAGTGGAAACCAGAGGTCACTGATGAGGCTACTATTTAGCTAGCCAGCTTTCTCCCACATGCTTCCGTATCCATCTTCTGAGCAGTAGGATTACAAGTGGGCTGCTGCAGGCCCTAGCACTGACGTGGGCGCTGGGATCTGAACGGCAGTCATCATACGTGTGCGGTAAGTGCTCCAGTCAGAGTCACCTCCCCAGCCTCCCCACTTTTAAGTTAATTTTTAAATTAGCTTATAAAGTGGCATTTCCCCTCATGTGTATCAATATGCTTCACCTGCCTCATAAAAACCTCTCATGACATTGATGCAGGATTTGAAGCCGGCTGTTCATAAAATATCTCTGCTTTGGACTCATTGGCTGTTTCCTTACGAAAAAATCCTGGTGAACCATTACGCTGTCTTCTTGGAACACAGGACTCAGCTGAGGAGGTGGCTTGTGACTGCAGCTTGGTCACAGTACCGGCTGAGTGGCTTCCTCAGCTCATGGTGGGGCTAAGATAATTTCCCTCTGGGATGGGTCTGTGAGCTTCAGGCTGGTCCGGTGACTTTACAATGGCATTATTTTGTCTGTGTTAATAGTGACCATGCTTCACAGGTAGCCCAGGTCCCCTCCCTCAACTGCCCTGACGTTGGATTCTTTCCCCTTTCCCCTGGGGTGCGATAACCCACTACTGTTACTGTCTTCTTTCTATTCATGATTATGGACTCGGTCTGGGGAGTCCCTCCCCATCAGACATCCTTGCCATTTTAAGAGTTCTTATTTAATTACTCTCAGCATTTAGTGTAGTGCTCTGGACCCGTGCAGCCGTAGCTGCTTGGTACACTTCAGGCTTGGCTTTTCTTTGGTGGAAGCAGCTTGGGGTCCAGGGTCTTGGCATTAGGGAGTTGAGTTACCCACTGCCCCCATCACAGAGACTAGGCTGAGAGCAAATGGCTGGAGCTACAGCCGGCACCACAGCAGCTGAGATCCCCAGACCTGGCCTCTTTGGGGTGTTCTCCTTTCTAAAGGCAGACACTCCCCTGCAGCCCATGCTGGTGGAGAAGACAGTCTAACACACCTTTGGGTTCCGACTTCAGGAGGTGGATAGCCGTTTCCCACCATGCCTCTTGGGGGTTCATTGAGCTGACACTATATTCCTGGCTGGCCACAGCTTTGCCCATGCTTGGGCCTCTAACTGGATCTAGAGACTTCTAGAACTCCCAGGTCATGTAGCCCCACCTTACTTCTGTCCCTCAGGTGGGTCACTCATTATTCACTGAGGGAGGGGGGCATGACTAAACCAAGCCACGTTTTCTGAATGCTCATGGAAGGAACGCTCTTCTGATCTTTCCTGGGGTGGGGGGCAATCTGGCCTTGTTTCCAAGTTCCTGGCCCCCACCTGACTCATCTGGGTCAGAAGTGGCATTTAAACAGGGAAGAAGGAAGCCTGGAAGGGATATTAGGAGGAGGATGCCCCTGGTGTCGTGACTGCACCTCCCCTGTTTACGTGTTGTTGGGTGTGTGTTTCCAAGGAGCAGAAGGAAGCGTCAGGGTTCAGTGTCCGAGCCTTCCTTTTCTGCTCTCTGGCTGTGTCACTCTGGATGAGGAAGCCACCTGGAGGTCCTGGGGTCAAGTTTCCTGGTTCCCAGAGATAGTACCTGTCCCAGCCCTCAGGCTTAGTGTGAGCTCAGAGATGAGCAGGGAAGAGCTGGCCAGAATCTACCATGTGCCTTGGGGCTGATCAACAGTGGCTGGTTTTTGTTTGTTTGCTGGTTTTGTTTCTTGAGTTTTACCAAACAGAATAATGAAATCCCAAATGTCTGGTCATTGGGCCCTTAGTCAGGAGCTAACAGAAGTGTGTGTGTGTGTGTGTGTGTGTGTGTGTGTGTGTGCAGGATTATAGGAGTCTTTCTCAGATTTCCCACATCTCAGCCAGCACCGACCCTTAGGACTGAGCTCAGTCTGCACAAAGCAAGGGGGGACTTCTGTTTCCTCCCATGACACATGTGTAGTTGTGAAGTCAGGGGACAAGCTGCGGCAGTCAGCTCTCTCCTTCCAACATGTGGGTCCCAGGGATCAGACTCAGGTTGTCAATCTGTGTGGCAAGTGCCTTTCCCTGCTGCAGGGTCAAGGGCGGGGAGAGGTGTGGTGAGAGAGGATCAGGGGGTACCATGTGCCTCCTGAGACTCAGGTGGGTACTGAGGGCATTAAGGCATGGAGGAACATACCAGACCCAGGGCTGTTGAAGTATGTGCCCTGAATGTAGACTGAGCATGTCACTACTGGATCTATTTGGAGTTGCTGTGACATCATACCCAAGGCAGGATGAGTTATAAAGAGCAGCTTCCTTTCTCACAGTTCTGGAGGCTTAGGCAGCCTGAGGTCAAGGAGGTGACAGCATCTGGTGAAGACCTGGATGTAGCTTCACCCGCAGTAGAGGACGGAATGGCAAAAAATGTTCATGCGTGAGAGCGCGAGGGCAAATCCATCCCGCAGGCGGCGCGCACACTCTTCACATCTCTTCAAGGTGCAACCTCTTGGCCCTGGGGTCTTCAGAAGAGGAGGGGAGAGGGGCTAGAGCAGAGCCACCCCTGCCGACAGAAGGCATCAGTAGCGACTATTGAAACTGCGAGCCTCCAGCTAGAACAGACTCACTTCATTTATAGGTGCTTTGAAAGGAGAATGAGGGAGGGGAAGAGGAGGGGGGAGGGGCAGGCACAACCCAGGAAGGTTACAGAAACTAGGACAAGTATGGCTGTGGCAACTTAAAGAAGAAAGAGTTTATTTGGGCTTACAGTTTTAGAGGGCTAGAGTCCATGGAGGTAGAGAGGTGTGGCAGAGGGGCCAGCATGGTGGCTGGAGCAGCAATCTGAGAGTTTACATCTTTTTTTTTTAATCAAGTACATTTTTATTCATTTTACATACCAACCATAGATTCCCCTTGCTTCCTCCCCCCCCCCCCCCCCGCCCCCAGCCTTCCCCTCGCAACTCACCCTCCATTTTATCCTCCCAAAAGGTAAGGCCTCCCTTGGGGAGTCAGCAGAGCCTGGCACATTCAGATGAGGCAGCTCCAAGACCCCCTCCCCCCCGCACCAAGGCTGTGCAAGGCGTCCCACCATAGGGAGTGATCTCCAAAAAGCCAGAGAGCTTGCATCTTGAACTGTAAGCAAGAAGCAGAGAGAGTAAAGGCTGCACCATGTAAACTTCCCCAAACAGCACCACCAACTGGGGACCGAGGTTCAAGTGCAGAGGGTGGCTGCACCACCCCCCTCGGCTACCCCTGGCCTGGCTCCAGAGAGCAGCACCTACCTCTGATCCATCTTCCGTTTAGCAGACACCTTTTGTTTCTCTCGTTGCCCTACATGAATCTTGTCTGGGAGTCTCCCCAAGACACAAGGGCTTTTGCAAAACTTGGTTCAGGAAACCGGGAAAACTGTGGTATCTGACGAATGGAGGAATTTGCACTTGGCATTGTATTTTTGGGAGCTTCTTTCAGGTGGTTTTGAACATATGAAGATCAACTGCTAAACTGTAAATATAGAGAAAAATAAAGATGCCCTGGGTGAAGGGAAAGGGTTTCAGTCCTTAGAGACTGGATCCCCCTGTAGTCAAGAAAGGCTAAATTCATTCTTTTTTGTTGTTGTTGTTGTTGTTGTTTTTCGAGACAGGGTTTCTCTGTGTAGCTTTGTGCTTTTTCTGGAACTCACTTGGTAGCCCAGGCTGGCCTCGAACTCACAGAGATCTGCCTGCCTCTGCCTCCTGAGTGCTGAGATTAAAGGCGTGCGCCACCACTGCCCGGCTAAATTCATTCTTAAGGTGCCTCTGAGTTTTCTTTCCACGGATTCGAGGGAACCCGCACACACTTCGAGACATCTGAGCCTATGGGAGACATTGCTCCTTTAAATTACCACTCGGAGGTCTGCAGGCAACTCTTCTGGGTTTGGCAGCAGTGCAGTGAGAGCCAGGCTCCTGTGCTCCAGGGGGTAGGAAGAGCACCGGGCTGGGATTCAGGCATTGCCAGAGAAGCAGCTTGCCCCCGCCCCTCAGGTGAGCATGTAGAAGGCCTGGGGCTATTCAGCGATTCAAAGTTATGCCAGCGCTAATCAAGTCTCTGTAGCAAGATGGAGACACAGCTCAGAGAAGCCTGGCAGAGGTTTGGTCAAGGAAAGTCTGCCTCTGGTCTCCCTCCAGCTTCTGGGAGTGGAGAAGCATCCCACCAGCCTCTGTCTTCACCTTCCTATGATGTCACTATGGGTATCGGGTCAAGCTCTTCTTTCTATGTGATGTCGATCCTGGTGGATTAGGCTCACTTTTTTCCAGTGTGACCCATCTGAGCTAGTGACCTGTAGTCACTCTGTCTCTGAATTCTGGCCTACTAGGGACAAAATTCCATCCATAAAACAATTTGTATGGGTCTGGAGAAATGACGCAGTGGGTAAGAGCACTGGCTGCTGCTCTTCCAGAGGATCCAGATTCAACCTCTACCCACCCCACATAGCAGCTCAGGATGGTCTGTAACTCCAGTCTGATGCTTCCTTCTGGCCTCCACAGACACTGCACACATGGTACACAGACAAATAAAAATAAATAAATATTCCCGAATAAAGAAACACTTTAAAAAAAGTCAAGTGGTGGTGGCCCATGCCTTTAATCACAGCATTGGGGAGGCAGAGGCATATGGGTCTCTGTGAGTTCGAGGCCAGCCTGGTCTCCAGAGTGAGTTCCAGGATAGGCAGGACTGTTACACAGAGAAACCCTGTCTTGAAAAACCAAACTAAAACAAGAATAATTTTTATTACACATATTTATTTGAGCGTGTGTATGTGGGGGAGGGGCACACATATCATAGCGTAGATGTGGAATCAGAGGATAACTTGTAGGAGTCAGTTTTCTCCTTCTGACACGTGGGTCCCAAGGATCAAACTCAGGGTGTCAGGCTATGTGGCAAACGCCTTTACCCACTGAGCCATCTCACAGGCCCATGGCAGCTCTTGTGAGGAGCCTCGGTATTTGAGGAGTGCGTTCCCTCTCACCATAGAGAGCCTCTAGGAATATGAGACTCTACAGTGTCCTTGGTCTTTTCATGGAAGGGGAGGTGAGAAGCCCAGTTCTGGTCTGTTGTTACTGCTGCAGTGTGGTGGGGCGCCTGGCCTCTCCGATACCCAGAGTTCTTATTTGGGGAGACTGAGCCCTTGGCAGTCAGTACTGATTCATCTTTAGGCCAAGTTTATTCACACAATTGGGAATGGGTTTCATATCATGAGCAGGGCAGAAAATTTGCTGTCCCAGGACCTTCCTGGCCCAGGACTGGATGAGACATGGCAGACTGTGAGCAGGTGATGTGGCAACGGGGCCTGAAGCGTGGGCAGCTGTGTGGTGATAGATTGTGTACTCTAATAAACTTGCCTGAGGATCAGAGGACAGAGCCAGCCACTAGATTAGACATAGAGGTCAGGCAGTGGTGGCACACACCTTTAATCCCAGTACTGAGAAGAACACACGCCTTTAGTCCCAGGAAGTGATGGCAGGGCAGAGAAAGGTATATAAGGAAACAGGAACTCACTCTCTTTAGGCTGAGGACTTCGTAGAGGTAAGAACTGGTGGCTGGCTGTTCTGCTTCTCTGATCGTTCAGCTTTCACCCTGATATCTGGCTCTGTTTTTTTTTTGTTTTGTTTTTTTTTATTAAAAGACCATTTAAGATTCGAACAACACAGCTGCTTTAGATGCCACTGGGAAAGTGAGGTAAGAGATGGAGCTTTTGGATGGCCTTCAACCTGCCCTTTTCCCATCACCCTGGCAAGGATGCCACAGGTTCCTGGAGTGAGGCGTCTTTCACCAAGCTGCTTCACCTTAAGAAGCACATGGAAGTCACAAAGGTCTAAGGTAAACAGCAAGCTGGTGCCAGCCTTTTGAACCCTTCACCTGCAAAGGGACATACTCTGGACTGGGAGCTACTGGAACTCTGGGGAGAGCCACGTGGGAGTAAGGGGAGGTCAGTGGCACAAAGCTAACCCGGTTGAAGTTCATGATTTTACCGGGAGTGGGGACTGGAGCTGAAATGTGGTCCCAGGGTGCCGAGTTCGCCTGTCTGACCTGAGAACAGCAGCCAGGCAGGGCAGGGAGTCCAGGTTCCACCCAAGAGCATATCCTCTGGAAGCAATGAGTCCCACAACACCCCTGGGGAGGTGTAAGCTCACTGGCCAAGTGGACCAGAGGCGGCTCTGGTGGCTCCTCTACTTTGTCTGACTCAGCTGTCTCCCGGGCCTCATCTATGACCCAGTAACTCATGACTCAAACATGTGGGAGCGGCCCAAGGTTGCAGTGTAGCTGCAGGAGAGCATGGATGACCTCATGTGCCAGGCTGACAGTGTAAAGGGGGGTCGGTCTGGGGGAGAGTGAAGCAGTTTGCTGCTTACAGCAAGTCCTGTCGATGTCCCTCCTTCCCGGATTTCCTCCTTGGATCTGAAAGCCCTCTGTGGAGATTTGAATGAAAGTGGCCCCCCAGAGGCCCGCAGGGAGTGGCCCTATCAGGAGGGGGTGGCCTTGTTGGAGGAAGTGTGTCCCTGCGGGTGGCCTTTGGGTTTCCAGATGTCCAAGCCAGGTCCAGTGTCACTGTCTCCTCCTGCTGCCTGTGGATCCAGATGTAGGACTCTCAGCTACCTCTCCAGCACCATGTCTGCCTGCATGCTGCCATGCTTCCTGCCATGACTATAATGGACTGGACTTCTGAACTGTAAGCCAGCCCCAATTAAATGTCTTCCTTTATAAGAGCTGCGGAGGTCCTGGTGTCTCTTCACAGCAATAGAAACCCTAAGACATCCCCACTCGGTCACATTTGCCTGTATGTCTGGACCTCATGTCAGTGTGAGTGCTGGGTCCAAGTCTGCATAGGCCAAGTTCCAGTCTCAGGTCTGATGCATGACTCGGGATCCAAAAGCAACTCAGGGGAGAAGGGGCTCATTTGGCTCAAGGTCAAGGCAGCAAGACTGTGACACAGCAGGTGGCATTCCCAGTCAAGAACAGAGAATGAATGCATGGAGTGCTCAGCTCACCTTATAGATGCTGTAATATAGATCAGAATCTCCTGCCTAGGGAATTGTAGTTGGTTTCTCTCTCTTTTTTCAAAATTATTATTCTTTGCTCTTTGGGGGCCCATTGCCCAGCTCCCAAATAAATACATAAACACTTATTCTTACTTATGAATGCCTGGCCTTGGCTTGGCTTGTTTCTAACCAGCTTTTCTTAACTTAAGCCATTTCTCTTCTACATTTTGCCTCTGGGTTTTTTCTTTTCTCTATTCTATATACCTTTCTATACTTCTTACTCCACGGCTGGGTAGCTGGCCCCTGGCGTCCTCCTCTCCTTTTCCTTTTTCCGATCCTTCCCCTTCTCTCTTCTCCTATTTTTTCTCTCTGCCAGCCCCGCCTATCCCTCTCCTGTCTAGCTATTGGTCGTTCAACTCTTTATTAGACCAATCAGGTGTTTTAGACAGGCAAAGTAACATGGCTTCACAGACTTAAACAAATACAGCATAAAAGGATGCAACACATCTTTGCATCATTAAACAAATACTCCACTGCTTAAACAGATGTAACACATCTTAAACTAATATTCCATAACAGGAATGGTGCCACCACAGTGGGCTGGGCCTTCCCACATCAATTAATACCATTAACATAATCCCCAATAGACATGCTCAGTAAACTCCCTGGGTATGTAGAACAGTGTTCAGGAGCAGTGTTCTTTTGGGGCTGGTCATGGGGTAATGGAAGCTGGGAACTGATGCCAGCTATAGGCTCCCCAAAATAACACCCCCTTCCAAAAAAACTCTCTGGAGATGGTCTGTTCCCATTTGTGCCCAGAGTCTGCAATGATACTGAGCTTGCAGGTGGGGACCAACCAGACCACACTGAACTTAGTGCTACAAACATCTTCCATGCTGTCTGTGTGGCCACAGATGGGAGCAGCATCCAGGCTCTGTTGGGGAGCAGCAGTCTGCAGAGGTAGACAAGCACCCACCTAGGGACAGCAGAGGGACAGGACCTGTGTGAGGCTGCAGCAGGATGGGGAATAGCATCTATGAGAGGGTAGATGTCAGGGAGAACTTCCTGGAAGAATGAGCATCAGTTTTAAGAGATGAGCAGGAAGAAGCAGCCAGGGCCAAGGAAACTCGAACATGAGCATTGTGCAAAAACCAAGGTGGGATGCATAGTGGTCAGAATGATGTGGTGGGAGCCAGTTTGGTCCCTTCTTTTGTCCCGTGGGACTTACTGGTGATCAGTCCAAAGAAAAGGCAGTGTTCTCCCATTGAGCAACAGTTTCTCAAGGCGGATGGTTAGAGCAGGACTGAGCCTGGGTTCTGCATCTGCACAACTGGTCTATGGCATAGTTTATTATTCCCAACAGGGACTTTAGTGGCAGCATCTATTTCTCAGCACTCTGGAGGCTGAAAGCTGAACCAGGGTACCACAGTGGGTAGGCTTGGTAAAGGCTCTCTCTTGAGTTAACAGGTGGCTGCTTTCAGGGAGAGATGAAGAATGGAGAGAGAGAAAGAAGAAGGAGGAAGGGAAGGAAGGAAGGGGAGAAAGTGAGAAAGGGAGGATGTTCTTTGGTATCTCTGATTTTTTTAACTTTATTTTTAACTATCTGTTTGTATGTGTGTCTGTCTCTGTGTACGTGCATGTGAGTGCAGGTGCCGACAGAGGCCACAGGTGGAGTTGCAGTTGCAGGAATTTGTGAACTGCTCATTGTGGGTGCTGGGAATTGAACTCCGGTCTTCTGGTAGAGCTTTGTGTCCTCTTGAGTGCGGAGTCACCTCTCTGACTTCCTGTCTCTTCTCAGAAGGGAGCTAATCTCATTACAGGGTGGGAGGGCACCCTCATGAACTCATCTAACCCTGTTCACCTCCCAGAAGCCCTACCTCCAAATGCCATCACCTTGTAGGTTAGGGCTTCCGGGTGTGAGTCAGGAGACATCTCTTCAGTCGGCAGCCGAGGAAGACCCTTCTGGCCTGCTTGTCTCTCAGCCTCTGAAGTGTATGAAATCAGTCCTCTTTCATACTTGAAGAAAAATGTGCTGATGTTGCTGGCTGCAAGCAGCCTCTAGGAAACGCAAGACTCCGGTTCCCCCTCCCCTGGCCCTGTCACACTGATCGCCAGCATGGATGAAGGGAATTGTACACCACGAAAGACCTGCGCTTTGGAGAGGATAAACCGCCCTCTAAATGCACATTATTGTTATTTTTATTACAGGCATCAGAGCAAAACCACTGGTTGAAAGGAGCTAATTTAGGTAGATCAGGAATAAGAGCTACTTGAGCTGAAAACTCATTCTCCTTGGCGATATTTTCTTTGGGTATAAATCAAGAGAAGGGCTTTTAAAATATTTTTAGTACAAATATATTTCAATCGCCCGGTCAGTCACCTCTTAGCACGGTTACTGAACAGGGGCTCCTGGGAAGAGAGAAACTGGCTGGCTGTGGAGTTCTGCAATCCTTCCATCCCTTCCCATCATATTTGATTTCATCGATCTGAAAAAGGAGGAAGGGAAATTACCAGTGTACGGCAGATCAGGTGTTCTCTGAGTGGCAGAGGGCTCTGTGACATGCTTAGCCTCAACCTAGAGTTGGAAATGATTCTGGTAGTACCCAAGTGGGGACTCCATGAAAGTTCCCATATCTAGCATGACCTGCTCTAGCCTTGCACTAAGGTCAAGTGTCCATGCAAGAACAAGTACCTTGAGTCTAGGAGAAAGCAGAACTGTGGAAGGTGGGACTTGGTTGGAGGAAGTGGATACCTGGGGTGTGCCTTTGTGGGTGTGTCTTGCCTTGGTCCCTTCCTGTTATTTTTCAGTGTCTCCTGATGTCATAAGGCCAGCTGCTCTGCTTCTCTGCCCTGATGTTCCTGCCAGCTGTGATGTCCTTTCTCACCACAGGCCCAAGTGCTGGGGCCAGCAGCCATGGGCTGAGACCTTTGAAATCAAGAGGCAGGGCAAACTCATCCTCCCATGAGTTTGTGCTCAGGGAGGAAGCCGCCTGGCACACTCACTCTCCCAGCCTGGAAACACACTGGATTGGCGAGGAGGAGCTGTGAGGGCTGTAAGCGCAACTCACATGCTTTAGAAGGCATGGGAAGGAGGGCTGCCCGGAGTGACTGCTGGGATGCTCAGTTAGGAGGATTGGGAGTTCCAGGCCAGCCTGGGCTACATAGTGAGACGGCCTCAAACAAACAAGAAACAAGCTAAAAATTGTAATTAAAATATACACACCACAAAACTTTCCATCCAACCATTTTTCAGCAAGTGGTCCAGGGTCATCAGACATATTCACATTGCTGTGCGACCATCACCACCTTCTCCAGAACTCCTGAGGTCCATGTGACAGCAGCTCCCCAGCCCCTCCCCCGCCCCCGCACCCACCATCTTCTTCCCTATGTCTGATTTTGTCTCCTACGGAAGTTGTTCTTTGGTGACTGACTTTTGCCCTAGAGTGTAAGGTCCCCAAGCTTCACCTATGTCCAGTTTTCATTAGAGCCTCCTTCCTTCGCAAGGCTAGTGATATTCCACAGAGGGTGGGGGACACATTTTGATCCACATTCACCTGTTGTGGCTCAGCTGCTCTCTGACTCTTCATTCTTTGTCCCCTACAAAGCCCTTCATGTGTGAAGATTAAGGACAGTGGGTTTTGATGCCACTGGACAGGAGGGGACCAGAAACTCCTGCTTCTGGCCTGCTCAGTGCCACACCACTGGCAGCTCCTGTGGGATGAGGCTGCATTTCCCTAAGAATAATCCAAGTGGGGAATTCCCCAGTCACAGATGTGAAAGACATTGTCCACCAGAGAATCACAACAATTAGTATCTGCTGTCTGTCTACCCATCCATTTACCCTTTCATCCGTTCGTCCATCCATTCATCCATCCATCCATCCATCCATCCGTCCGTCCATCCATTTGCCTGTCAATCTATTCGTCACTCACCTGTTTATTCCTATATGTCTGTCTATCATTATCAATTTTTGTCTATCAATTTATCTTCCTATCTATGTATCTATCATCTATGTATGTATCATCTATCTATCTATCTATCTATCTATCTATCTATCTATCTATCATCTATTTGTCTATCACCTATTGTTTATCAGTTATCTATTAATTAACTACCTGTTTATAATCTATGTATGTATGTATGTATGTATGTATGTATGTATGTATCTGTCTATCATCTATTTGTTTATCACCTATTGTTTATCAGATATCTATTTATTAACTACCTGTTTATCATCTATTTATGTATCTATGATCTATGTATGTATCATCTATCTATCTATCTATCTATCTATCTATCTATCTATCTTTCTATCAGTCATCTATCTATCTACTTGCTTCAAGAATGATATTTATTATAGGAATCTGCTCATGCAATTACAGAGGCTGTGTAATCCTATGATGTGCCTGCCACATGCAAACTGGAGGGCTGGGAGAGTTAGTGATGTGTGTGACACCCTGAGAATAGGGAGTGTCTTGATGTAGACCCCCAGTCTGGGTCTGAAGGCCTGAGTGGTAAGAGTGCCAAGGTCAGAAGAAGGTCACAGGTGCAGGGTTAATCATTCCTTCCTCATCCCACCCGTTCTATCCAGACCCCTTTCCTAGGATGCAGTCCTTCACCCCGGAGTGTGTGTGGCTGTAACCAGCCCACCCATTCACATTTGATTCTCATCCAGAAACACTACCACAGACCCTCAGGAACCGTGTTGAACCAGCAGTGTGCATTCTACAGTCCCTGTCACATGGACATGAAATCACCTGTCACAATGGTGCTCTGATGATGTGGCAGAAGGGGCTGTTATGTCCTGCTATCATGGAACTCTGTTAGGAAGTCCCACCAGGAGACGCTCTGCCCTGAACCTGGACTTCTATTTGCCTGGCCCTGGAAACATGCTTCCTTCCAGCTGTGTGTGAACTTCTTAGATATGGAGGGAAGCCAGTTTATGTCCCTAGTGCTCAGCTCCTTCTCTCAATTAAGGTAAGAAGCTGCCTCCATGGGTGCCCTGTGCCTTCTCATAGACTATGCACACCATGGGGAGCAGGACTTGAGTGGCAGCTTCCGTCCATTGTGAGTCACTTTGTGTGGGAGCATGCCACCTCCTCAGTGTTTCCTGTCATTCTACAAGTGGATTTGTGCAAGTGGCCTCTGCTGGCTGTGGTGACAAGAGCCTCTTGAAAAAGCAGCAGAGAGCTTGCCATAGGAAAACGTGGCGGAGGCCTGCTAGGTGTAGCTCATAGGCCGTTGTGCCAAATCTGCATTTCCAGAAAAGATACAATCATTTGCCATGTATGCCTGCTGGTCTCGGGGAGGGTGCTCTAGCTGACAACTTGAAGACCTTGCTGAGGTTTGGACCCAAACGAATCTGGTTCCTCTGAATAGAACCGGCTGATGCTGAGTCAGTGTGGGGCTGGGGCGCAGGGCTCTATCTTCCTTTCTTGTGACCGCCGTCACAAGTGACCACAGTGTTCTGTCCCAGCAGGGAAGGCCACAAGTACAAGGTCAAAGCGTGGGCAGGCCAGTTCTTTCTGCAGCTGTGAGGGAGGCTCAAGAGGTCCCTGTCTGACTTCTGCTGCCAGGTTGCTGAGTTCCTCAGACTGTAGGTGTACTACTCCAGCCTCTCCTGCTCCACATGGCCTTCCCTCCAAGGCTACTTCTCTCTCTCCCCTTTCCTCCCTTCCTCTCTTTCTGCATGTATGCTGTATGATGTTTATGCACATATTATATGCATTTGTCAGGGGTGGGGCACGAATGTGGAGGTTGGAGGACAGCTCAGATGTTGGTCATTGGCTCCCATCTTTTTTTTTTTTTTTTTTTTTTTTTTGAGATAGGGTTTCTCTGTGTAGCTTTGCGCCTTTCCTGGATCTCGCTCTGTAGACCAAGCTGGCCTCGAACTCACAAAGATCCACTTGGCTCTGCCTCTCGAGTGCTGGGACTAAAGGCGTGCGCCACCACCACCTGGGCTCCCATCTTTTTGCTGGTGGCATCTGCAAGCTTTAGGGGATTCTATTATCCTCCTGCCCATCTTGCTGTGTGGTGGTTTGAATAAGAATGGCCCCCATAGGCTCATGCATTTGAATGCTTAGTCACCAGGGGATGGCTCTACTCAAGGAGAACTAGGAGGTGTGGCCTTGCTGGAGGAAGTTCGTCACCCTGGGGGGTGGGCTTTGAGGTTTTTCAGAAGCCCAAGCCAGGCCCAGTGGCTCGCTGCTCATTCCTGCTGCCTGCAGATCCGGATGTAGAACTCTCAGCTCCTTCAGGACCATGTCTGCCGTGTGTGCCACATGCTTCCCACCCTGCTAATAATGGGCTAAATCTCTGAAACTGTAAAGAGGCCCAGATTAAACGCTTTCCTTTAGAAGAGTTGCCGTGGTCATGGTGTCTCTTCTCAGCGATAGGACAGTGACTGAGACAGACAGAGCAGTAGAATTACACACATGGGCTTCCGTATTGGGCTTCACAGGTTCTGGGGATTCAAACTCAGGCCCTCAAGCTCATGCACTAAGTGCTCTAACACACTGAGCCATCTCCCTAGCTCTCTTCCCTGTGTTTTATAAGGCTATGTGTCACATCAGGGGTTCGGACCCACCCTGAGCCTACTTTGAGATTCCTAGCATATCTTATTCACAAGAACCCTGCTTCCAGATGATAGCATATTCACAGCTCCTTAGGGTCAAGGTGTGTGGTGGTAATCTAATTGTACTGAAATGTAATTTTGATTGTATGTTAATAAATAAAGTTGCCCGGGGGTCAGAGCTATTAGAGCCATAGCAAGAGTGTGGCGGTGGTGGCACACGCCTTTAATCCCATGGATCTCTATGTGTTCAGGGATACAGCCAGCATTGGAGACATATGCCTTTAAGACCTAGGGGGCTGTACATTCAGACAGTGACGAGGCAGTCACGTGTTTGGGTTTACAACCAATGAGAAGGCAGAATGACTGGAAAATCGACTTACAGACAGGAAGTAGCTCTCTTTCGGGAAGCTGGGACACCGCAGGCGGAAGGGTGAGATTTTAGCTCTGAGCTCTGACCTCTCGGCTTTCTCCTTTACATTGTTTCTGTGTTTCTTATTTAATAAGACGGTTAGTTACTTCTATAAAGGTGGGGACACATCTTTGTGATGGACACATGCCAATCACTATAGAAGACAGTTGCTCAGAATAACTCTCAGGATTAAAGTGGTGTGCCAATGAGGCAGATGTGCCAATACCCAATGGCCATGTTGAGACTCAGAGGGTAGGTGCCTCTGCACGAGGGACTAGGAAGCTCAGGGCCCGGGCACAGGTGGTGGAGGCTGACTGGGAGCTGGGGAGGCAGAAGTCAGACAAGAGCTATCGTGGGGTGAGGGGACTGAGGACCAGCTCAGGGGTCTGAGGATCAGGGCGAGAATATGACAGAGTGGTCCCAGCTGAGTCTTCAGCGACAAGCTGGCTCATGTCTGGAGAAGCTGAGGCAGGCCCCGAGCTTCTGGAGGTTGTGTAAGGGTGGGGTGGCTGGAAGCTGGGGAGCTCAAGGTGACACTTGGACAGTTAGTGTGTTCTGAGACCTGAAACAGTGTACTTAATGTCTCAGAGCCTGACTCTTCTCATCTGTAGAATGGGATGATGGTAAGAAGTGAGGGCCGCAGGAAGGCAGGGGCATTCAGACCTTTTAGTCACCAGTAGCTACTGGTGCGGTCATTCCACTCTGTCCAAGATGGGGTGGACCCACACGGAATGGCAGTTAAACAAATGGTGACCGCAGGAAGCACATTTCTGTCTTTAAAGAAGCGTTACTGAAGTATAACTTACAGCGCATAAAATCCATCCACTTAAAGTGTGCCCTTCAGTGAATTTTGGTCAGTTAGAACTGTGTGCAACCACTTTGCAGTCCAGCTTAAGAGCACCCGGCATCCTACCCCTAGCCCATCTGCAAGCAGCCGCTGGTCCCACCTGGCCCAGGGCAATACAACATTGCTTTCTGTGTCTGTAAATTTCAAATAAATGGAATCATATACCGTGAGATTTTCTGTCTGGTTTGCTTGGAAAAAATATTTGTGAGCTGCATCTCTCCTGCAACATGCCCACTAATCCTTTTAGGTGGTACCTGGTGCCTCGCTCTGTGGGGCTGCTGGGCTATACCATCCTCAGGTGCTGCTTGAGGGCACTCCTGTCTTTCTGAGCCATTGGGAACAACTGCTAGGACCTTCACCATGGTTTAACTGTGCATGGCTAGTTTCTCACACCCCTGTAACAGGACACTTTTAATGTCACCCCACTTTACAGACAGTTGAGTAGGGGCCAAGATACTGCATTGTGAGATACTCAATGTGAACTTTCTAAAAACCACCGTGTCCCTTCAACGTGGCTGCGCCATTACACATTGCATCAGCCATGTATGACATCTTCCTTATTATATTTTAGCAGGACTAGGGATTGGACCCAGGGCCTGGTGATTCATAGGCAAGTGCTCTATCACTGAGCTGCATTTCCAGACTTGATGTCCTGTTTTCACTAGAGTTGTTTGCTGGATATGGGGATTTTGCAATGACTGAGGAGGTTAGCATCGTTACTCTGCTGTGTTTTTGTCTTTTGGTGTGTGTGTGTGTGTGTGTGTGTGTGTGTGTGTGTGTGTGTGTGTGTGACAGAGAGAGAGACAGAGAGAGAGAGAGAGACAGAGACAGAGACAGAGACACTCTTTAGTAGTGGTTTCTGTCCTGGAGTTTACTATGTAGACCAGACTGCCCATGAACTCACAAAGATCCACTTGCCTCTGCTTCCTCAGTCAGCACTGGAATTAAAGGCATGCACTACCATGTCCAACTATGCTCATGTTTTCTTGAGTGAAATGCCCATTCAATTTCAATTATTTTCTCAAGTTTAATTTTAAAATTATATTTAATGTATATGTATGTGTGTGTTTGTATGTGTTTGTATGTGTGTGTATGAGTGTGAATGTGTGTGTGTGTGTGTGTGTGTGTGTGTGTGATGTATTGTGTTGTAGGAGTTGTTCTTTCTTTCTACCATGTGTGTTCCAAGGATTAAACTTGAGTCATCAGGCTTCACGGCATGCTTCTTTACTCCTGCACCATCTTGCTAGCTTGAAATTAATTTTTCTTTCTTTCTTTCCTTCCTTCCTTCCTTCCTTCCTTCCTTCCTTCCTTCCTTCCTTCCTTCCTTCCTTCTTTCCCTCCCTCCCTCCCTCCCCCCTCCCTCATCCTCCTCTTCTTCCTCCTCCCTTTCCTCCTCCTCCTCCTCCTCCTCCTCCTCCTCCTCCTCCTCCTCCTCCTCCTCTTGTTAAGTTTTAGGAGTTTTCTGTAGAGTTGGAAACTATTTGGTCCTTTTCCCAGTGAGTTGTTTTAGCCTTTGCAGAAATCAATTTCCTCAAACCCCGCCTTCCAGAGAGTCTGCTGTCCTTGCCTTTGAGAGCAGGCAGTGGTTAGGAGTGAGCTGTACTGCCCTTCCAGTTTTGCTTTTCTTTTCAAGATTGTTTTGACAACTCTAAATCTTTGGTTTTTCCATTCAAAATTCAAGACTAGCTAACCAATTTCTACTAAAAAGCCTACAAAACTTTGACAGAGATTGGGTTGAATTTATAGATCAGTCTGTGGAAATTGCCATCTCGATAATACTGACACTTCTAACCCAGGAGCAAAGACTGTCAATCATCTCTGATTTTTCTCAGTGATGTTTGTGGACTTCGGTGTGGTTTCTGCCATCCTTTTGTTAAATCTCCTCCTAAGCGTTTTGTTCATTTTAATGCTGTTTTTTTAAAGAAAAAAATCCCTGTACAGTAGCTTGTTTGGGCTCATTTTTATAAAAGTACAACTAATTTTTATATATTGCTCTTCTCTTGTGCAACCTTACTCTATTAGTTACTTGTCGATTGCTGGGATAAAACACCACAACCAAGAAAATTTATGGAAGAAAGCATTTATCTGGGCTTATGGTTCTAGAGGGCTGAGTCCATGATGGCAGAGGAAGCAGCAGGTGGCAGGCATGGTGGCTGGAGCAGCAGATGGGAGTTCATGTCTTGAACCACAGGGATCAGAGACAGCAAGCTGGGAATGATGCCTGCCTTTTTGAAGCCTTAAAAGGCCACCCCAGTGACTTCCTCCAGCAAGGCACACCTCCTAAACCTACCCCAATAGCACTCCGACTGGGAACCAAGCCTTCAAATGCCCAAGACTATGGGGCCTCTATGTTACCAGCTTCATTTAATAGTTCTAATGTTTTTTAAATGATGTTCTTAGGATTTTCTATATGAAAGATCAGCTTAGCTGTGAGAAAGATAGTCTAACTTGCTATTGAATATTTATTTTGTCTGCTTGTCAGGTTGAGCATCTGGTGGCTCATTGACTAAAGCTGATGAACATGACATACATCTCTGCTTCTGATCCAAGGGGCTAATATTCATTTTTCTTTTCACTGCTGAGTATGAAACTGACTGTGGGTTTTTATTGATGTCCTTTACCAGGTGGAGGAAGTTCCCTTTGTAGATTAAATTAAAATAAATTTTGTCAACAAGGGCACCGAATTTTCCAAACATTTTTTCTTTGAGATAGATGTTTCCTCTTGGTGGGATTCTGTATTAGTTGATGCCCTGATGTTAAACATCCACATTCCTAGCTAGCTATCACTGGACAGATAGTATTTTGATAAAACACTCATTAGGCTTTCAGTATTTTTTTTCAAGGACTTTTGTCTTTATTTAACAAAGGATTTTCTTTTCTGGGTTTCCTGCCGTGTGTTTATTTGGTTTTCCCACCAGGCAGTGATGAGAACGGTTCCTTTATTATTTCCTGAGAAGTTGCAGGTGTTGGTATCCATTTTTTCCCTTAGATATTCACCAGAATCCATCAGGGAGGCTGTGAGAGTCTGGTTTTTCATTGTGGAAAGCTTTTACATTGTCAATTTCTGTCTTGTCATCTAGAGTCAACCGGGATACCTTGAGTATCTCCAGAAATGCGCCTGTCTGTCTTAAGCTGTTTAATTCACCAGCATTAAATTACTTACAGAACTCTTTCTTCCCTTTTTCCCCTCCACTGCTTCTTTTCCCAGAGTCTTACTTTGCAGCTCAGGCTAGTCTCAAACTCACAATCCTCCTGCCTCAGCCTCTTGGTTGTGTGATTGCTAGTCTGCTCTACTGCCCTTGGCTGTCTTTATAGAATTTATGACCCATCTTATTTCTGTTTGACTGGTAGTGATGTCTCCTTTTTCATTCCTGTTACAGATATTGTTTGTGTTTCCCTCTCTCCCTCTCATCTGGCTAAGAGTTTATCAATTTTATGATATTTTAAAACATTTTCTTTTGTTTTATTGATTTCTCTGTTTTTCTGCTTTCTACTTCTGACACAGGTTTTTAAAGGTATAGATTTCTTCCTAAGTTTTGCAAAAAAAAATTCATATACCATATTTTACATCCATTCAAATTTCTTCTAATTTCTCTCATGATTTCTTTTCTCTGTTTTTGACGTGGGGGATATGTTTAGATATGCTTAGAAGTGAGGTATTCAGCTTTGGAATTGTGGCCTTTTTCTAGAGGCAGTGTTGTCAGAGGCTACAGTTCTCATGAGTTCAGCCTTTTTACATTCACTGAGGCTCATTCACACCTTTGCATTCTTAGAGGATGACCATGTGTGCTTGAGGAGAATGTACCCGCAGCCATGGGTCAATTAGTGTGGTCTGACAGAGGAGATGCTCCAATCTTCTGTTTTCTTGATTTTTCTCACTTAATTGCCTCAGAAGTTCTTGAAGGGATAGTCTGATCTATTTCTGTAAAACTGCCTGTGTCTTCTAATTCTGCTGGTTCTTTCTTGGCGTATTTTGAAACTGGTGTATTGGGGTGAATGTGTTTATGATTTTTCTATCTTTTTAATGTTTTGACCCATTGGCCATTGGAAATGGCCCTCTTTGTGGCTAGTAGTCTTTCTTGTCTTTAAGTTTATTTTGTTAAATATTAGAATTATTGTAGTTAGTGCTTTCATGGTATATTATAGTTCTATCTTGCTGTCTCTGACAGACTTATGTCTCTGAACACAGTGCATTTTTTTTTTTTAAAAAAAGGACCTAGTTGTATCTTATTTATTTTTCCAGCTCTACAATCTCTGCCTTTGATTAGGGGGTGTTTAGGCCATTCACATTTAGTGTGTGATTTGTATCACACTGTATTTATAGTCACCATTTTTGTCCTTGCATAGATCTCTTATTTTTTCTTCTATTCATTTTTTACCTCTTTTTTGTATTAAATATTTTTTAAAGATTTATTTATTTATTATGTATATAGTATTCTGTCTGCATCAGATCTTATTATAGATGGTTGTGAGCCACCATGTGGTTGCTGGGAATTGAACTCAGGACTTCTATAATAGTCAATGTTCTTAACTTCTGAGCCATCTCTCTAACCTGTATTAAATATTTTTAATGTCTCATTTTATTTCTTGCTTTTTAAAAAGCTCTATGTGATGGCTAGTTTTATATTTTAGTTTTAGTTTTAGCTTGATACAAGTTATAGTCATTTTAGGGGAAAAAAACCTCGATTGAGAAAATGCCTCCATAAGATTGGGCTATATGCAGCTTGTAGGGCATTTTCTTAATTAGAGATTGATGGGGAGAGCCCAGCCCATTGTGGGTGGGGCCATCTCTGGGCTGATGTTACTGGGTTCTATAAGAAGGCAGACTGAGCAAACCATGGGAAGCAAGCCAGTAAACAGCACCCCTCCATATCCTCTGCAACAGTTCCTGCCTCCAGGCTCCTGCCCTGTTTGAGTTCCTGTCCTGACTTTCTTCTATGATGAACAGTGATTTGGAAGTGTAAGTCAAATAAACCCGTTCCTCCCCAACTTGCTTTGGTCATGGTGTTTCCTCACAGCAGTAGTAGCCCTACTAGGACACTATATATTTGAGTTATATTCTTAAATAATCCGTGAAAGCATTTTTTTTTTATAAACACTTTTAACCGATCAGATCATTGCTAATGTTTTAAGATTTGTTTCAGTGTGTCTCTTCTTCCCTATCTCTGTGCTGGACTTCTCATTGCCCATATCTTTAAAATAGTTCCAGAGATGTCTGGAATTGAAAAAATTTCACATCACCTTTCACACTTACCATTTCCAGTGCTTCCTATCTCTTCTTGTGGATTGAGCTTACCTCCTACCCGGTCTTTCTGTGTGATGAGCTTTCAGCATTTTATTATCTATCTATCTATCTATCTATCTATCTATCTATCTATCTATCTATCTATTTTTGGCAAGGCATGTCTACTAGCAAGGAATTCTATCAATATTTTTTCATTATTTCTTTAATACACATTGTTTTTTCCTGTTTCTTTCTTTTTTTTTTTCCACTTTCATTTTGATAGGATAGTTTTTCTGGGTACTGATTTGTTAGTGGACAGTTTTTTTTTTTTTTTTTTTTAAAAATAGTTATTCTACAGCTTTCTGCCCTCCCCCTCTCCCCACGAAAGGCTGTCAATTATATTATTGTTCCTCAATATATGGTGAACTGTTTTTCTCCTGCTTCTTCCATGGTTTTCTGTGTCTTTCCTTTGATTGTGATGGACTCATGTGGTCATTTCTTTGGCCTGGATGGGGTGGTAAGATTGCTGAGACATTTAAAAGTTTACATCGGCCTTAGAAAAGTCTTGCTGTGATTCCTTTATGTATTCATTTAGCACCTTCCTCTCTCTCTTCATTCATCCGGGGTCATGTGGTTTGTGTGCGGATACTGCTTCACAGGTAGCCAATGATGATCCGTTTTCCTCCCTGTGTTCTTGTCCATGGAACGTCTTGTTTCAATTTCATCAATTCTTCTGCTCTCTCAGATCTATTGTCAAAGCGGTTCAGTGAATTTTCCATATTACTGTATTTTTCAATTTTAGAAGCTTTGTTTCTTTAATGTTTTTCCTATCTTTATTGAGACTCGATTTATTGATTTGTGGTTGTCAATAACAATCTGTGTTTTTGTTGGTGTGTTTCTTGCCAAGTCCAACATCTGGAGGCCTCCAGGTAGTACCCCATCCTTGTAGAGAACAGATAGTATTCCCCTGTTTCTTTGTATTTCTCATGTTTTGATAACACACGGCATCAACGCATAGTAACTCCCTTCAGGGATGCCTGTGCTAACTGTGGCGTTCTCTCTTTGTTATGTTGCTGTTGGCCCTTGGGGTATTTTTTTTTCTCTAAAATTAATTTTAAGGCTGGCCCTTGTGCCCTGCGTCTATGTAGCTCAGAGACCAGGCTAGCCTCAGTCACTTAGGCCTAGTCAGCCTTCTGTGTGTCACTAAGGGCTTTGTGCGGGGAGGGAGCATTCAGACGCACATGTGTCCAGTCTGCCTGGCCGCTTCTCCTTGCTGGAACTTTCATGCTTGCTGCAGGTCTTACTCAGACTTAGGGTCAGCTAGAACCCAGAACTAGCTGGGGTCCTCTTCAGGCTCCATTATACCTGTGCACAGCCAGGCGACATCACCTCTCAGGCTGTCACTTCCACCATCAGTACCACCGAACAGGCATGCTGCTCTTAGCTCTAGATTTTGGGGTTCACCTTCAGTGTCGTAAGTGCAGCTCCTGCTGCCTGTTTCATGGAAAAGAATCCCCAGGTGTGCCCAGCAAGAAAGGGAATATGGATAAGGCCCTGGGCTAGAGTCCTATACACCCCATTCTTTCTCCCTGAAGGTCTAAAGCTCTCAGGCATAAACTTCCCCAGCTTAGAGTACTGTCGTGTTATTCCAGAGTGTGGAGATGGTGTCCTGTCAATCCTGTGCAGCTTCGGGGAGGGTTTGCCAACTTCACAGTTGATCATGTGTGTTGCATCCCAGGGTGTGTTTCTGAGGAGGAAGTGTTCTGGGCAGAGATGAGAGCCTCAGGAAGGATGACGTAGGAAACAGTGACTGGATAGGAGGTTGAAAGGTGTCCTGACCGACACTGGATAAAATGTCGTTTAGTAGAGGAGGAACATGGTAGCATCTCTCAGGGGAGGGATTTCAGGATGTCAGAGGAGACAGAACACCTGATTCCCAGCTCAGGGCTCGTCCCTGAGAGCACATTGCTGGTACAGCACTAGTTGTAGCTGAGAAGTTAAGATCCAGAAAACTTTTGTGTGACAGGCATATCCACTACTTGTCCATCCCCCTATCATTCTTTCATCCTTATCCATTTGCTCATCCATCATCCATCCACTTACCTATTATCCATCCTTCCACATGCCTGTCCATTATTCATCTATCTACCATTTACCTGTTCACTCATAATCTGTGCATTCATCCACTTACCTGACCATCTACCCATCCATTTACCTAACCATCCATTCACCTGCCCATTATCATAGATTTACCATCCATTCATCCATTTACTCACTCATCTATCTATGCACTTGTCCACCCATCCACCCATTTATTCATCCATATACCCATTCACTTATTCATTCATCCATCTACCCACCCACCTTCCCATTTTCCCCTACTTACCCTTTCATCCATCCATCCATTCCCCATCAACTTATCCATCCATTTACCCACCTATCCATCCATCCATCCATCCATCCATCCATCCATCCATCCATCCACCCACCTATCCATCCATCCATCCATCCATCCATTTATCCATCCATCCATCTACCTACTCACCCCCTATCCATCCATCCATCCATCCATCCATCCATCCATCCATCCATCCACCCACCTATCCATCCATCCATCCATCCATCCATCCATCCATCCATCCATCCACCCACCTATCCATCCATCCATCCATCCATCCATCCATCCATCCATCAGTCCATCCATCCATCCATCCATCCATCCATCCATCCATCCACCCACCCACCATCACCCATCCATTCCAACTTCCATCATCCATCCATCTATCCATCTATCCATCCATCCATTATCCACCCACCTATCCACCTCGAAATGCAAATATCTGCTATGTAACAAACACTGGGTATCCCATGACTCCTACAGTCTTAGACTGGGACACTTTACCTGGTCTCACAAGCACAGTTTGAGAACATAACTCATGCCTGTTGACTAGTTTTCATTAAAGAAGTTGTTCTGAGGAAAACTGAGTTTTAATCAACCCCCAAGTTGAAACTGTTCAAGCCATGATTTTCCACCAAATTTTTGTGATGAGAATTCTTAAACCTGGAAACAGTTTAAGTCAACATCAGTTTCACATTGAGTAATTTGGTAGCAAAACTTATGATTTCTGAAATGAATTTTACAAACAAGAGCACTGTGAGGCTTCTTTCCAAATGCCTACGAAAGTGGAGGGCTCAGGAGGACTCCTCCAGAGAAATCTAGAATGGGGAGGCTTTGTGGTGAGCTCCAGAGCTGCAGTGTGCCCAGACCTTGCCAACTGCTCCTGGCTGCCAGTGTGGGAACAAAGAGGCTCAGTGGAGGATGGGGATTCTCTACATGGAAACAGCAGCTTTGCACTAACTCCTGAGTCATCTCTGAAAGTACCTCGATAGCCTCTGAGTGCTCCCTGCTTAGTCTTCCCATTGACCTCCAGCAGTCATGGGTCCCCTGTGGCCATTCCTGAAGAGCTCCTGAGCTCTCCCTAGGGGGGCAGTGATATCAGTGTCTGCATGATGTCCTGTGCTCTGTGTCTCTCAGCCTCCCCTGCTAGCCCTGGCTTGTGTGAAATAAATGGAGGGACTCTTAAATCTCAAGCTTTTGGAGCATCTTGGCATTCACTGGCTCTCTTTTTTCTGTCATAAGTGATCTCAAAGCTACAGGTTCTAAAAAGCAAATCTAAAGACAGAGGAGGGACCCTTGTTTTTTCATTGACATCAGACTTTGGGAAAGCACAAAATGAACTTTTCTTGGGATACACACTGAGACCTGAGGCTAGTTTGGCATGGTAGTCCCACCTGGCTGTTCCCAGCTCATCGCTCCAGGATGATTCACAGACACTTCAGAGGCTACACAGAGATGCACTGGCATGTTCTTCACATAGGTGTGCTCCAGAGGGAAGGGCACCATCGTGCCCCGGGCACCACAGGGTCTCCTGACTGCTCTCTCACTCTCATCCTGTAGGGTTCAGGTCCTGGGCACCCTCTTCCCTTTGCTGCATGCCTCTCCTCCTGCTCACATCTCATTGCCCCTAGCCCGAACCCCCGGTCCTGGTTGCCTTGCTGCCCTTTTCCTCCAGCCTTCAGAAGCTGCCAGAACTCACTCTCTGAATCGTAGATCTGACCATGTGATTGCTATTCGTAAAAAACACGAGAAGGTTCTCTTTGACTTCAGAATAAAGCATAGGCACCTTAGTATAGAGACCTCTGGGCCCGTCTTCCTGGAGGCTGGCCTCTACCCAGGGACCCACCCACTGCAGCTCCCTGGGTAGCCTGGAGCCTCCCTACCCTCTCCTGTGCACCTGTGTGTGGGGTGGTGTGTGTGCAGTGTATGTGTATGTGTGTATATGTGGTGTGTGTGTGTGCATGTGGTGTGTGTGTGTGTGTGTGTGTGTGTGTGTGTGCATGTGGTGTGTGTGTGTGTGTGTGTGTGTGTGTGTGTGTGTGTGCTTTGCTTCCACTGGGTCCTGACTCATCACTCAAGACCTGCACACTTGTATTTTTCTTGGACGCCAGCACCTCAGGCAGAATAAATTCTTCTTAGTCTTCCTTCAGCCACATTCAGCACATTATTTCCATAATGGCCTGTGTTCTCCAGGGTGTTTGTAGCTGTTAAACAGAAATAAAGAGCTACAGGGTCAAAAAGTTGGGGAAACAATGGAATTAAGCAAAGTCAAACAGGGTTTTAAGTTGCAGTGCCCTGCAGTCCTCCGTGTGCAAGGTCACGTGACTTCTTCAGCCGGGCAGCGAGTCAGCAGCAATTTCTGTCTGAAGGCTGCCCCAGGGGCTGAGGATCTTGAGTCCTAAGAGAACCCACCCTCTCTTTTGACAGATAGGGAGACAGAGAGCCAAAGTAGACAGCTGGAGAGACTTGGGGGAGATGCTGAGGGATGAGGCATGCTTATGTGGGGGGCGGGTAGGGTGGTGGTGGGATGATGTGGATGTGGGCTGTCATGGACTCCATCTCATAAGGATGTCAGTGGGACTACCTGGGGCTATCCCACTGCTGTCCTAAAGAGGACATTTTAGCAGCACACGTGGCAGTTACCATTTTCTAAATGGCTTTTGGAACATGGTGCAGAGACTCGTTTATATGCATGGTAAGTGGGACTTCACTGTGATGGGAGCCTAGGCCTCTTTAACAGGCAGTTCTAGTAGGCATTCCTTAGGCAACCTGGGGTGTGCCCTGGGAAGTGATGGGAGAGCGTGTGCGCATGTGTGCACATGCACTCAGCCTTTCTCTGCTTCCAGGCTTGAACTCTGATTGTCCCTTCTTGTTCCTCCTGGTTTGAGTGGCTATCAGCATGTAAGCCCAGAAGGCAGGGATTTGACCTGGTTAGTCCCCTGCCATCTCCCTGAGGCCTGAAATGGTGCCAGGCACACAGCTAGTGTCCAGAAAACCCTTGGTGAATGGAAGAACCTGTTCCTTTTGCAGTGCATTAACTACGCCTCTCTTTAGCACTAGGGGCTGGCAGGTCCACAGAGGCATGTTCCAAGGGTCAAGGAGCCCCTGGCTTCACCACGAAGCAAGCTCTTTAAAAGTCGCCACACCACAGAACTGCAGACCCCACCTTTGTCCTGTCTCTGCTCTCTTTATTGGCTCACCGAGGTGCCTGTTCGGCTCCTGATCCCAGTTAAGGATCTGACCCACTGCTGTCCCTGCCGCCTTGCTCTGTTGCCCCTGACAACCTGACAGGGAGATGTTACACTTGATCTTTCTGGCTCAGAGCTATGGCCTTTTATCCTTAGGAGTCCTAAGGAGATGTCTCTGCTACTCACCACTACCAGAGACAGCTGAAAGGGGAGGGTGTGCCCTCGGGGCCTCTCCTTGTTTGAGTCCCTTGTTTCGGGTGGCACTCACTCCTGGGTTCATTTCCTGTCTCTGAGATTTGCCCCACTTGGGGCGGGCGATACACAGTTTTAACTTTGTCACATGTATAAAGATTAAAATATCACCCATAGAGACCTTTGGCAACTTAAGAAAGCTGTGACTTTTAAGGAGCAAGTGCAGTGATGAAGTGTGCAAAAGACAGCATCCCTCCTCTTTCTGGGGCACAGTGTAGTCACAGGACTGGCAAAGGACAGGGTTTGCCACCGCAAAGTCAGGGCTCAGCTGAGCCCCACTCTTAGCTGGTCCTTAATATTTATTATCTCCTGAATCCGTTAGCCTTCCTAAATTATTCCTTATTTTATAGGTTTGTCTTCTCCCCTCCCTTTCTTGTTTTCTCCCCCTTCCTCTATTTTCTATCCCCTTTTTACTTTTTTGGGGGTGGGTGGTTGGGCCTTTCTATGTAGTCTAGGTTGACCTTAGACCTGCTATCCAGATTCTTTGCTACTGGGGTTCCAGGCCTACTGTCACCCCCATTTCCCATGACTTCTTATAAAAATCCACAGCTGGTACCAGTTGTGGTGGTACATGCCTTTTTTTTTTTTTTTTACTCCCCTTTGGAGTCAGGGGAGGTGGATCCCTGTGAGTTTGAGGCCATCTTGCATCTTACATAGTGAGGTCCAGGCCAGAGTGAGACCCTGTCTCAAAGAAGAAGAAGAAGAAGAAAAAGAAGAAGAAGAAGAAGAAGAAGAAGAAGAAGAAGAAGAAGAAGAAGAAGAAGAAGAAGAAGAAGAAGGGGAGGGGGAGGGGAAGGGGGAGGGGGAGAAAACCAAAAAGCTATGTCGTTAAGTAGGGTTGGATCTCATCATCCAGAGCTGGGGTGGGCACTTGTATCCCATGTGCAAAGCCCCAGGTTCCAGCCAGCACTGGGGGAAAATGGTGGGGACAGTGGTCTGTACTTGAGGCACCGTCAGATCACCCCAGGAGCTTACATTGCTATGAGGGACTAAAGGGGTCCCTCTTTACTCTAGCTGGAGACATCAGATGTGATGCCTAGAGGTGGCCAGTCAGTTCTCTCTGCTGTCCACACTTTCCTACATCTCTCTCTTGCATCTGTGTGCCCCCAAGTCTTTGTCCTGGGTCCCCGAGGAAGCTGAATGCAAGGGACAGGGAAGTGCCTGGAAGTGGGTGGTAGGTGTCTGTAGAGTTTTCCTTTATTCGCTCCTCTGCTCCAGCCCCGACATCCTCTCTCTAGCCCATTGGGGGTTGCCTCCGGGTCTCTGTCCCTATCCTCATGTCCAGGATGGCAGAAAAAAAAGAAAGAAAGAAAAAAAAAAAGAAAAACTCAACACTAATCTCCCTCCCCTGCTTCAAACACTCCAGCCACACTCCGTCAGCCTCTGAATACCAACTGAGCTACTCCTGGGCGCACCAGTGGGATCACTACTCAAGACTCTTCCTTCTGTCAGGACAGCACCTGTGATGGCTGTGGCTGGCTCCCTCTTGACACTAGCTTCCTTGGTGGACAGTTCTGTGTCACCTGAAAATAAGGGGGGGCATTCCCCCACCCTGCTCCCTCCACCCTTCCTCACACAGCAACTTTCTTTTTCCCTGGGTGTCAGCTAGTAGCTGAGATATCTAGCATCTGTCCATCCTGCCAGGCCCGAGTCTCCTCTCCTTCATCAGTGTCTGTGGGTCCAGCCGGAGCTGTGAACTGAATGATTCCAACAGCTTTGGGCTCTAGGTTCATGGGAGAGATGGACCAGCCACACTCTTTCAAGTTCCTGCAGCCTCACTGGAGCAGAGACAACCGATTGTTCTTGAAAGGGCTCTGGCAGGGCATCACACCTGTATTCCAGGCCTGGACTGTCTCCTCTGTTCATGGGGGGCCTTGACCGAGTCTCTGTGACCCGAGTCTCTGTGACCCGAGTCTCAGGTAGGCTGTGATGGCCAGTGGTGGCTTCCATCTCCCCCCTGGCTGGTTCTACCTTCTGGAGCTGAGTTCCTGAATGGAGTAGTATTCCAGAATCCTGTCGCTAGGTGATAAGAGGTACGAGGGGTACAAAGGATGCCACCTCTGATCAGAGCACCTGGGTTGAAATCTGGTTCCTGACGTGCACTGGCTAGGTGACTTCAGGCTGTATCTAAATTTCTGAGTGTGTTTCCTCATTTGTAAATGGGGACAGTTTTATCCATGACCTTTCCCATATGATAACCTGCAGTGACATCCTATCAGGCACAGAGGCCCCCAAGAAAATGCCCAACACATAGTAGGTGTTTAATAGTCTGTCATAGTCTGAGGCTTTCTCTTATTACTTAGAAGCTTTACAAAAAAAAAAAAAATTAGAATACAATAAAGCCAAACTTACCCAAAGCTGGAGGAGCCCACAGAGATGGTGGTTTATAGTTGTGACTTGGAGCCCCCTCCCTGCAGCCAGGAAAGACACCATGGGAGTCAATTTATCCTCTCTTAGTTTCCCATCCTTCCCCACCCTCTTCAGCCCCGCACTGACAGGCTTCACCAGCCTTTCTTTGCTAGACCAAATGCTGCCACAGCTGTGCACCACCCCCCACCCCCCTTCTTGCCTGGCTTTGGATGTCAGTTCCTGAAAATTTCAGGTTGAAGGTTGACATCAAGGTGTAGCCTGGGTGCATTCCACAGGAGGAGACCTTCCTGGACACCTGGCAGGGGCTCCAGTCCTGCTCAGTGCCGGGCACAGGGGCGGCCCTGGAGAAGTGGCCTCTGCTAAGCAGGAACTCCTGGAGAGGATACTGGAGTTTCAACCTTGGTAGCAAGTTCCGACTTCGCTAGATACTTCGCTAAATCTTCCTGCTCCATTTGGTTCTCTGAGGTGAAGAGACCCAGCAGGTAGTGCCGTGTGACCTGGACTCTGAGCTTGAGAAGATGGGCCTTGGTCTGGCAGAGGTGGCAAGGCTCACCTGCACTCCTGGTCTCATTTGGTGGCTTTGTACCCACACAAGCCGTTCTGGATGGCAGAGGGGCTTGTGATGATGGCTGCTTTCCTAGAAATTGAATTAAAGCGGCCAAGAAGTGACTTTGGCTGGGAACTTGGTGGGCTCTGGGTTCTGTGGTGGCCTATGCCATCAGGCTGGGACCTCTCTTTTCTTTTCTTCTTGCCCAGCTACACAGGTGTACTCTTCTGCTCAGGGGCTCCCCCTGGGGTTGGGAGATAAAGCCCGTGTCTGAGGTACTGCGTGGGTCTTGGGGTGATACCCCAAGGCTCCTGCAAGGTCGTCAGCTGCCTGGAACATCTCCGGTTTTCATGACTCTCAGGCATCCCCCTGACCCTCTCCAGCAGCGCCCAGAGGAGGCGCTCTCACCACTTCTGCTGAAGGGCTGCTCTGGAGTTTGGCCTCTAACCAGGCTACTTGGGTGTGGCCTGTCTCCCTTTGTTGCACCCCGTTGTGCCCCAAGTGCCTGGAACTCTGGCTGGCCAAGTGTAGATGTTCCGTAAACGCCCCGAGAAAGGCAGGGAGGATAGAAAGAGGGAGGGAGAGGAGGATCTAGAGTGAGGCTGGGAGTCACTGTGAGGGAAGGAAAGGGGTCTTGGAGGTGTGACTGCGCTCAGGACATCCTGGTTTAGCTCGGCCCGGCCCGGCCCAGAGCTGCGGTGGCTCCAACGCGGCCGGCAGGTGGCGGTGCTCCCTTGGCTGCGTGGCGGTTTTGAGTCCCCTCCTCCCGCGCTCCCTCCCTCCCGGCTCCTTTCTCTGCGCTCCTGCTCGAGCTCCCAGCGCCCTCCCGCTCTCCCGGCCGCTGTGTCGCCCGCACCACCCCGCCGCTGCTTACCGGCGACCATGGCGCACCGGGGAATCCCGAGCGCCCCGAGGCGTCCTGGCCTCACCTTGCCGGCCCCAGGCTCCCATGCTCCGCCGCCGCCACGCTGGCCGCGCTTGTGGCCGCTGCCGCTGCCGCTGCCGCTGCTGCTGGTGGTGTTGGTGGCTGCCTGCGGGGCGGCAGGGAGCTCCCTCGAGTCCGGGCGCCTGGGTCCCAGCGTACAGGTCACCCGGCTGCTGCACGCGGGACCCACGGAGTTCGGCGATATCGAGGATCCGCAGACACGAGGATTCGAGCCCAGCGCCCTGGGTCATGGTCCGGGTCTTGCTTCGGGTCCCAGCGCAGATGGCGCCCCAGCTCCGGGCAAGGAGCGCAGGGCGCGGGCGGCGCCGGTGGCCGGTTCGGCTTCGCGCGCGCAGGTCTCGCTCATCAGCACGTCGTTCGTGCTCAAGGGGGACGCCACGCACAACCAGGCAATGGTGCACTGGACAGGAGAAAACAGCAGCGTAAGTGACCTCCGTGCGCCCCCGGCCCTGCCCGGACACCTCTAGATACTCAGGGAGACCACCATAGCCCCCTACTTCCGGACCACCCGTGGTCACCCCTGCTGGGCATTCTTGGCGACTTGGGGGACGCGAGTCACCTCGGCGGCGCCCCTACTGGCTTCTGGCTATGGGTTACTTTTGGAAGGGTACTCAAATTTGTGAGACTCGGTCTCGCTCATGTGGCGTTCCCGAAGATCTGGGGACCCCATGTGTCCCTGGCTTCTAGATCTGGGCTACGGGGAAGTCCCTAGAGTCTTCGGGATGGGGCAGCATGACTCCAGGTCCTTGAGGGCCACCCAGCTCTGTGCCGCGTGGATGGTGGGTCGCCCACACACTGCACTGCACTCAGCGGCTCCAGTGTGCACCTCTGGAATTGCTGGCTCTGGAATCCTTACGACCCGATCTACGCTGATCTTGGGGGCCAGGATATCCCTGTCAGTTCCATGCCCTGTTCTAAGACTCTTAATTCTAGGACTGTTCCTCCTCGGTGTCCCACAGCTGTCTTTGGTCTGCCCGGACCTAGGAGTGTTTAACGTTGTTTAACGTTGTGAGGGCTTTAGCTCGGGCTGCCAACTCCCTGCCCTTCTCCCATACCTCTCCCTCTGGCTGGAGAGAGACTTCCAGCATCCTTCACCCTCTAACACACCCAGATCTAGGATCTAGCCTCCCCCCCCCCCCGTTCCTGTTTTGGTAGTGTACCTCAGGGGCTTCGTTTTTCCTGGTTAAAGGCCATAGCCTCTCCCGTCCCTTCTGGGCAGTCCCAGGTGTATGCACACCAGGTTTGCAAATTTGTGCTATCCAGGGAAGTGTGTTTTCATGAAGAGGGAGCTAGGAATCCCTTCTCACTGGTCTGCACCACTGTCCACTCGCACTTTCCACTTATCCCCACCCCCCCCGCCCCCCAGCTGACTTCGCCTCTTTATCTCCCAAGTTTGGGGGAAATACATAGGGCCAGAGTCCCTGCATGTACTGGCGGTGGAGTGGACGGGTCTCCTAATTTGGTTGTCAGGGGCTGCAGACACTTTTACCCCTGTCCCCTCTCCTAGCACTCTTGGTGACTGCCAGGAGGTTTCCATTTGTGCTGGAGAAGTGGCCTTGGCTGGCCCAAAGCCCAGTCCTGCTGGCTCCTCCCCCACTGACTGGCTGCATCCAGGATGCAGGTGCCTTGCCTGGTCCCTAGTTAATGGCATCTCTAGGAAGACTAGCAGCCTTCGGAGGGCAGAGCTAGTGCTGTGGATGCATCTGGCCAGCAGGGGGCAGTCAGGGTGCTGATCAGAGTGTCTTACAGAAGGTGGGTGCTTCTCCTAAGAAGGGTGTGGAGGTCCCCCCCCCATCCTTCTCGCCTGAACCTTGAACAAGCCCTCAAGCTTCAGGTGTATCGTTGGTCCCACTCTTTTGGGGCTGGCTAGTACCTGAAGATAAACTGTGTCCCCTGTGCCGTAGGGGATTCTTCAGGACTGAGAGGCAGCCAAGAAACCAAGAACTGAAAGGGACAGAAACACATTGAGAGTAAGCTCCGTGCGTTTGGAGTGTTGAGGTTGTGGATCCAGCTGGCTTACTCTTGTCCCTCTGCCTCTTAACTTCATGGGAGAAGGGTATGAGAGAGGAGAGTGAGACACTGTGTGGGGGAGAAGGAGTCACAGGTAAGGGGGCCAGCTGTTTCTAGGATGGGTTGGTGGCCCCTGAACCCCATCTAGGTTCAGAGCCTGGCCCCTGAGTGGCCTCCTTGGAGAGTTGAGGATGGGGAGTGACTGGCCAAAGAATTGGAAAGGAGCCTTGAGGGACCCTCTTCTGGAGCCATGGTGACATGAGGGCAGGTGTAAAATGTGGACAGTAGGGCACAGCCTGGCACGTAGCCAACACTTAGCTGAATGTGTGTGGGACAGCATGGACATGGTGCCCGGGCATCTGACTCAAGCCTTCTCCCGCCTCCCCACTCATTACACTCAGCCCTGGGTCATAAAGGAAGATGGGATGGGATTCTTTCCCGAAAACCCGGCCACTCGTGGCTGGGGATGCTCTCAGAGGCTCCCCTTGCCCGAGAAAACCCAGGAATGGAGAAAGAAGGGTGAGGACGGCCCGTGAGAGCTGCCTCAGTAAACTGGTCCCTTTAAACGTGGTTCTCTCAGATCTGATTGTGCACAGCACACATTCTTGGCATGTGAAGTGTCTTGGAAGTGCACTGCTCCCCCCATGCTCAGTGTGCAGCCCCGGGGACAAAGATGAGAGCCGGCACTTGGCAGTTGGCTGTACCTCTTGCTCGAAGCACCGTGTCTCTGTGAGCTTGGACGAGAAAGGAGCAGACCCAGGGACTCGTTGCTGAGCGCTGTCGTTAGGAAGTTGCCTTTCGGCTGCTTGCCCCTGCCCTCTCTGCAGATGTGGTCCACAGCCGAGCATCTGCGCTACCATGTCAGGTGCTTTTCAAAATACGAGCGTCGGGGGAGGGGCACGCTCTCAGAAATGGCATTAGCGAGCATCCCGCTAAGGGATGGGCTGAGGGATGGCGGGGACTCAAGCTGGTTCCCAGACAGTCCCTGTCACTGCAGCTCGGGGAACATATGTGAGTTTTCCTTGCAAAGGCTCGATTCTTCCCGCTCCCATGGAGATAGGGAAGGGGACTCTCTTGGAAGTTCAAACAGGGCCTCTCCAGCTGACGGTTTAGCTGTGGCAACACATTGTTATATGCGAGATGAATGCTTCATGGGAACCGGCCATGGTTGCCTTTTGAGAGACTGCAGATTGGGCTGTGCCCACAAGGCCCTGCCTCTCCACACTGCCCTTGGAGGCAGTGAGGTTGTACAAAGGCAGGAAATAGACCACAGTGCTGGGCTCCACCTGAGGGTGGTAGTTTCTTGTTAGCCTGGTAGGAGTGTGAGGTACTGTTTTCGGGGTAATTGCTTACTTAAGCACAGTCGTTCCCCCCACGCCCCAATCCTCCCCACCCCCCACCTCCGGCTTCTTCCCACAAGGGACTTGCATTGCAGCTTTGACTCATGGTTCAACTTGGATGTGAGCTTCCTACAGCCAGGTCCAATCTCTGTTCCTCAGGCTGACCATTTCCCTCCCTCCCTCCTGCCTCGGGGTCTCCCAGTAGTGGTGGTGAGTGTTCACAGATAATCCTGGGCAGATGAAGCACACTCCACACCAGGCATCTGGTTGGACTCCCTACCTTCGTCATTTTGTATAAATGCAGAGAGCCCAAGGCGGGTCAGAGGGTGGGTTCTCTGTGCTGGAAGATCTAGGGTAGCCTATCTGCCTCAGTTCCTTGTATAGAGAAATCATAGCTTCTGCCTGAGTTATATGGGAATTCTGTCATGACCCCCGCTGCAGGTCAGATTCCTTGAGGGTAGATGCATTAGTTTGCTCTAGTTTTGTGACAAAGGACCATGACAGTGTGGGCTCTGGACAGCAGGCTCCTTTTGTGCCTTTCTTTCCACCTGGGATGGGATCATTCTTTCTAATTGGAACACGGTATCATTGGGTCAAGGCCACCTTGACAGACGCATTATAATGGAATCACTGTTAGACACTCTACTCCAGATCTACCCAAGTTTGGAGGTCCTGGATTAGGACTTCAATTTATGAACTTTGGGGGAGGGGCTGACACAATTCAGCCCCCAAAATCAGGGAGTAGGTCTCACTTGTCATCCTCTGAACATAGCACCTGGAGCTCAGAGCCATCTGGTGGGAGAGACGAGGTGGACGTAAACAGGCAGCTACAAGAAGGGCATCATCAGGGAGGCTGGTATAGAAGGGGTGGCCTCAGGGCTGGCTCAAAGGATGAGTCGGTGGAGCAGATGAGAGAGGGAGAATGTTCTATCGGGAGTGACAGCCTGAGCGAGACCTGTGAGGTAGGAATTTGAAGGTCACACCTGCCATATAGAGACATCGAATGCGTTGTGTGGGAGCAGAACCCTGAGGAGAGAAGTGGGGAGGACGGGGAAGTTTGCCCGTGCTCCCCAAATGTGCAGCTGAAGAGCCTGTGGCAATGTTGGGTTGGTGGATAGTTAAGCTTTGGGACCTGCCAGGCTGGGTGTGTCTCAGGCTCACCTTGTGGCCTTGGATCCTAGGACAGATGGAAGAGATGCTCTGGGCCTTTGTCTTCACCATGGAAAGGGGGGACTTGCCGGTTTGTGGGTTGGTTGTACAAGGGTCGGTTTATCCATGTGAAATGCACAAATCAGAGCATGAGGTGTAGCTAGACGTTAGCGTGACACCCAGCCCGGTTGTGGCCAGAAATGAGTGCAGGGTTGAGGCCAGTGAGACTCTGTACTGTTGAGGTTGTGCCTGGGCTGTGTTGGGGAGAGGAAGTCTGAGGGGGGGGTGTCCAGGTAAGGATGAAGGGTGTCCTGTCAGTCTCTTTCTTCAGTGCTGGGCTCTGAGGCTCCAGGTCAGTCTCCACCCACTGAGTCCTTCTGAGATCTGAAATGAATGGGTTCTTACCTGGCACAAAGCTGCCTTATAGCCTTGCTTCCTACAACTGTGGTTTTGTGGTATCCTGGTAGAAGCATCTCAATGGCTCCTGGGCATTGCAAGTTCCTGAGTTCAGGGCTCCGGGGAGCCAGTCTCCAATTGTTCTGGGGCAGGAGCAGAGGCCTGGCTTCCCATGGACGCTGAGACTGGCAGCCTGTAGGCACTGAGCATTTGTCTTTGAAGCCACTACCAAGGTGTTCAGTGGCCACCCAAGTGAGACAGATACCAAGGATGCTGTGGCTGATGGGAGTGTCTGTCACATAGGCTGTCAGGAGCTTGCCACTGGCCTGTGAGCCTGTCAGGACCTTAAGTCTAGTGTCTGGATGAAGAATGAGGAGAGAGACGGAGATGCCTGTGTCATGTGACAGGTGACAGCCACAGAGCAGTGTGCTGTGATATAGGTTCTGTAGGAGCAAACCACAGGGGCACACTCTGGGGGCCTCCTGTTCTGTGCTGAGGGTACCCCAGGGTCCTGTGCTGAGGGTGTCCCAGGGCCTTGTGTTGAGGGTGCCCTGGGTTCTGTGCCATGCGGAGTGACATTATATGGAGGGATCACAGGTGCCAAGGGACCCTGCCAGACTCTGTGTGAGCATGACCATTTGTATCCTGTATAACTTTCTTCCCAGGAGATGGGGTGGGGGAGGGACTCTGGTGACATTGAGAGCCATTCTTGAGGGCAGGGGAGGCAGGCTGCATTTCCCCTTGGGCCCAGGCTGACACTCAGGGAAGTGAGAAGGCTTTGCAGCCTGTCGGATGATGTCTTCCCATGTAAACACTTGACGTCTAGTGGGAGCATCCCAAGAACCCCAGGGCCTGCAGTTCACAGAGACTGGGAAGATGAAGGGGTACAGATGGGGTTTGGGGAGAGAGGGGACAGCTCATTTTAACTGTGGAGGAGCCTGAGGAAAATTAAGTCAATTGACCAGGGCAGTGAGCTAGGTGTGGGGAGCAGCAGAGGCCTGGGTGGGAGGGGGCATTTAGGGCTGACGGGCCTGCACCACCCCCCTCCACACACACACACACACACACACACACACACACACACACACACCCAGTGCAGGCCTCCTGAGTCAGGAGCTCTTTCAGGGATCTCCTGGCTGGGGTCTGAGGGAGACTATGGGTTCTGGCACCACCCACTTCCACCTCCCCCATCGGGCACCTTCTTTGGCTGGAGGTGGACTGCTGCCTTCCTTGGCGGTCTCCAATGTGAACAGGTGTGGTGTCACTGTAGATCAAGGTTCCCCCGCACTTTGTGTCACCTCTGGGCATCTCAGGTCTGATCTGTTCTTGTCCCTTCTCAGGATCCCTGATGGTCCCCAGCCTCACTCTCCCAGTACCTCCCACAGACCCTAAGGTCCTATCCTGCTTAGTTCTCTACTGGGTGACCCAGAGTCCAGAGACCTGCCTCTGTGCGTGCGTGCGTGCGTGCGTGCGTGCGTGTGTGTGTGTGTGTGTGTCTGTGTGTCTGTGTGTCTGTGTGTGTGCATGTGCGTGTCTGTATGTCTGTGTGTGCATGCACTTGTGCATGTGCCTGTGTGTGTGTGTGTGCATGTGTGTATCTGCATGTGTGTGTATGTGTCTGTGTGTGTGCATGTGTGTGTCTGTATGTCTATGTGTGCACGCACTTGTGCATGTGTGTGTGTGTGTGGGTGTGTGTCTGTGTGTGTGTGTGGACTGGGCTGAATGGAGGCCTCTTGCCTTTAGCTCCTGTGTGCAGGACGTGCATGGCCAGGAGGGCCACAGGAGCTATGCTTGGGAGCCTCTCATGCTCTTCTAGAGCCACTGAGCTCCGAGAGTTCGAATTCTTTGAGGAGGGATGAGGTGTCTGCTCCAGGCCTTGCCAAGGACTGTCGGCACTGGGTAGGAGGAGACTGGGCATGCAGAGTGTGAGCTGGTGTGAGTCCCCATGTGGCGGGACCCATGGCAAGTGTCAGCAAGGGTGGGAGGCTGAGGGGACAGTCACTAGTGTGAGCTCCTGTGTGGTGGGACTCATGGTCTCCTCTGAGCCTCTGACCCCCGGGGAACCCTGCCCTGTCCTTCAGGATGTCCACTTGTCTCCCCATTAACCCTGGGCTTTCGGGCCTCTCCACCCCCCGTCACTGAAAGTGTTTACCCTTGTACCCTTGTTTTCTTAGGCCTCAGTTTCCTCATCTGTAGCTTGAGCGGCAGTGCCAGGTGATTTCCAAATCCCTACCCACTATGGACTCTGTGCGTACATTTAATTTATTCATACTTTATTTACAGACGTGGTGAGCAGGGCTGACACACACAGCCCCCTCTTCTTAATGCTGCTGCAGGTGCAGGCCTTAATGCCCCAAGGCTCCAGTGTGGACTCCAGCAGCAGGCCCAGCCAGGCTCGCCTCATCCTGCTGTTCTTCTTGAGTGAGGACAGAACATCCCTGAGCCGGCTTGGCAAAGCATGGAGAACAATTCCTGTGTCAGGCTGGTAGTCGGCCTGAGTACCTGTGTGGAGCCCGGACAGCATGGGTGGAGTCTAGACAGTGTGTTGTCCATGTCCTCTTCCACTCTGCGGTTTTCCAAGACCCTGCACGTCACTTCCTCGTTCTTTCTTTTCTGGCACAGTGTAGGTCCCAGGCCCTAGTACCTATGCACTCAGCTAATATTTGCTGAGTGCTTCTTGTGTACCTGGCAGGGTCAACTATCAGGGCTGCAGCGTGGAGCCCAGTGAAGCAAAGGCCTTGCCTGGTGAGATGCTGAGTGGCGACAGAATTCTGCCCAGAGTGTCCTCAGGGCTGTGTGAAGACGTGGGCAGGGGAATGTGGTAGGACTTCCTGGAGGAGGTCCAGATGGAGCCAGTCTGAAGGATGAGGAGAAGAGCCTCACCTGGCCTGAGGAGGAGATTGGAAAAGTCGGGATATTGAGGCCAAAGGGATGTGAGGAGCTGAGAAGCCTGGAGAGAGTTCACAGGCAGAGAAGGGAGATGTCTGCCATCAGGAAGCCTGGCTTGGAGGTGCCAGGACAGCCCTTCAGCAAAGTTCCTGACACACTTCACACACCCACTCCTGCTTTAATGAAGGGCCTCTTTAGTCTGTAGTTGCAGAAGGTTCCAGAGCGCATTCTAAAGAGGTCATAAATTAGCTCGTCCGTGCACCCCCGTAAATTAGCTCGTCCTCGTACCCCCGCAGGGTTAGAGTACAGCCTGTGGCTTGCACAGACCTCTCCAGAGTTGCCGTTACTCCATGATGATGAATTTCCAGTCAGGCCAGGTCTTGCCAGGGAGTGATGTAAAGGAGCACAGAGTTGGAGCACCTGGTAAACCAGCTGGGTGCCTTCATGGGTGCCTGAGCTTACAGGCCGCCATACTCTAAGAGGGGCTTCCTTATCAACCCTTGCCAGGGGCCGACTTTTGCTTCATCATCTTGATGGCCTTCTCTGGGTCAAGGGAGGCTGAGCCCCGAGGGTGTAATGATATCTCTAGGACTGCTACACAGGGCCATTATCTTCCCTCTGGAGGTGCAGGGAGCAGAACCGTGTTCTGCCCCTCAGGACTTCTAGTCTTTAAAACGTGGGTAACGATCTATGTGTGTTAGGCTGATTTTTGGCCTGGGCATTATGGGCATCCGCAGGGTGCATGCTTGTATTGGATCATTCCATGGCTGCTTTGGCTATGGGAAACCCTTTCAGGCCTTCCTGGACCTGCCCCACAAGGCTGGAAACTGAAGACGCAGACGTGTGGCTCCCCCAGTCTGTGTAGGTGCTGGGTGATGATGATGGCAGGCACTGGGCCTTTTCCGTGACACCCAAGGATCGCTGACACTTGGCAGTCCACAGAGTGCTCATCACTCTGAATCCAAGTAAGCTCCCTCCATCATTTGAACATTGACTAGGGCTACTGGAGGGAGAGCAGGCCCTGGAAAGCTAGAAATGAGAACTACAAAGTCTGCCATTCTTTGAAGGTGGACAAGCTCCTTCCTAGTTTGTGCTTCTGCAGCAGTTGGTTGCTTATTTGCACAGAAAATTACAATCATTTAATTAGTTTCTCCTCACACCAGCTCGAAGGTCTTAAAATAACAGCACTCGCCTTCCTTACTAATTTTCTTACAGAAGCGGATGATTTGCTCCAATGTCGAGCTAGCCTCAACTTGAGCACAGCACGTCTCTTGCGGACGCCATTTCCTGATGCTCATGGATAAATTGAGTTCAAATGAAATCAAGAAAAGAGCCCAGCCAAGTGCAGGCCCCTGTGTGGCTCAACCTGGAGTCCGAGAGTTCTTTTTGAGTTTTCTTGCCCTTGTGTATATTGTGAAGTATCAGCATGGGTACCATGGCCGAGGCACAGAGGAGAGGTGGCCTCTGCCAGTGAGGGCCGCCTCCTGCCTCTGCCTCTGATGTAGTTTGACTTTATCAGAGCATTCTTCTCTGCTTGCATAGAGTTCTGGATTAGGGACAATAGGGTGACTAACCGTAGCCGCATCCGGAAGCCTGTGCCCCCTCATTGTAGAGACGATACTACCATGTCCTTTACAGCTGTCACCGATATGCATGCAGTTGTCCTCAGGGCTTGCTGGGCACAGTCATTAAGGGTCCTGGGCATGACTGGAATGTCATTAGTCCTGAACACAAGCTTTCTCTCTCTTTCTTTTAAAAATATAAGGAGTATTTTAGGGCCAATGAGATGGCTCAGCAGGTAAAGGAGGCAAGCCTAAGGATCAGGGTGAGATCCCGGGAGCCTCTGACCTCCACACATGTCACAGCGTGCACAAAGGCACACACACACACACACACACACACACACACACACACGCACACACAGACAACAGAAGTGTAGGCATTTTTTAAATAAATATTTTTCTTGACTGTGATTTGAATTGTGGTTACATAAGATTTTTTCGTTGTACCTATTTTTAAATGCACAGCCCAGCAGCATTAGGGCACTTGTGTTGCTGTGCAACCACCCCCACCTTTCATTTCCAGAATGTTCCCCCCGCTGAAACTCTGTCTCTATTAAGTGCTAACTCCCCCAGGCCTGGTAGCCATCACTCTGTGAGTTTGACAGCTCTGGACCTCTCGTGAGTGGGAGGGAGCTAGAGTATCTGTGCTTCCGTGATTGGCTTGTTAGCCTCGTGTCCTATGTTCATCCATGTTGTGACATGTGGAGGCATGTCCTCTTTGGGGGACTGTGTAATACTTCATTGAATGGATGGACCACATTTTGGTCCCATTCATCAGATGATGGATGTTTGAATGGTTCCCGCCTTTGGCTAATAGTGAACAAAGCTGTGAGTGCAGACCCACAGTGACCTGTTTAATCCTGGCTTCAGGTCTCTGGGGTATTGGTTTGGAAATAGAACTGCTGGGTCATAGGGTGACTGTTTAACTTCTGGATTGAGCACGGACTTGAATGGGAGCAAGGTCCCTTTTGTGCTGCCTTGAACTTTGACACCTGCCAGGTTGGTGTATGGCTGCAATCCTTAAGAGAACCCTGAGAGTGCCATGGCTTGCCTGTGCCCAGGAAGGAGGGTAGCACAGCTGTTGCTGGAGCCAGTGTGCTTCTGAGACTCAAGATAGAGGCTGCTGGCAAGCCCAGGACATCTACATCCATCGCCTGTGTGATACAGGCCTGGACTGGTGTGGTGCTGGGCCAAGGGTGGGAATCATGGAGAGCTGGGCTGGTGTGGTGTCAGGCCAAGGGTGGGAATCATGGAGAGCTGGGCCGGTGTGGTGCTGGGCCAAGGGTGGGAATCACCATCCTGAGGTGGAGGTTTCCTCCAGGTATTGTGGAAGCTGCAGGTCACATTTCAAGTTCATACCCCCGCCTCTTCCTCCTAGCTTTTAGGCATTTTTCCCTATTGACTTCCTTATTGACCAGCTAAGTAATTCAATTTTCACTCCGTAAAAATAAAGCACTCAATAAAAATCCCTATGTTTTTCTCAATTTATTCCCATCAATACCTCTTAACCCTGTTGGAGTTTGTTGTCTGATTTATCATTTGATGGCTGAGCAGGGCATTTGGGTGTTTGAGCCCTGCAATCCAAATACCCATCTCTGTGATTTGAGGCAGCTTCTGGGTACCCACCTTCCTCAGAGTCAGGCCCTGAGGGGAGCCCTGGCACAGTGTAGAGTTTCCTGGCCTCATCTTGGCAAAGGAGTTCCTACCTCTCTGTGCCCGTAGACTCCATCCACCTCACCTCTGGAGAAGAGCGAGGGACTCTCTTGGAATGTGGATTTTATAGTTGTTGTAAAATGAATAGGTATAAAAGAAGCCAACTCTTTGTGAAGTTATCAAAACACAACTAATCTCTTTGAAAACATTTGATAAGAGGCATGGGGGCTGTCATGGTTTGGAAGCTGTGGTCAGTGTAAATGCCGTTCTGAGATGCAGGACTGCTGTGACTCACCCAAAGTGATGGTGGCCGCGGTCCTGATGCTACTGCTGTGACTTTCTAATGGAAGGAGCCACCTCATTTTGTAGTCTGTGAAAATAAAGAAGTTGTTTCTTGGGTCACGGTCATGGCTCTGGAAGAGCCAGCAGAGAGACACATGCAGAGAACTGGGCTGGTGTGGTGCTGGGTCAGTGGTGGGAATCCTGGAGAACTGGGCTGGTATGTTGTTGAGCCAAGGGTGGGAATCATGGAGCACTGGGCTGGTGTGGTGCTGAGCCAAGGGTGGGAATCATGGAGCACTGGGCTGGTGTGTTTCTGGGTGAAAGGTGGCAATCATGGAGAACTGGACTGGTGTGTTGCTGAGCCAAGGGTAGGAATCATGGAGAACTGGGCCTCCAAGGAGGCTGTCCTCCAGTACGTGGTAGATGCTCAGTTAACATCTGCTTATGATGTGATACGACAGGAGACCACTGTCCAGAGACCCAGCTACTGAGCTCCTGTAAGCACAAAGGAATCTCCATTTTATGCTGGGAGGCCCAGGCTACATCTCTGTAAGGAGAACAACTAAGAGGGAGACGTATGAGTCTTACCCAAGAGGAGCCAGGCCGGAGGGCAGAAGCTGCCTGCCTGCTGTCGGAGGCTGTGCAGCCAGAGTACAGCACAGGCTGTGCCCATTGCCAGACCAGCCTCGGCCTTCCTGCCTGGACAGGTCAGCCAGGAGCCAGGGTGCTCCATGGAGAGAAAACCCTCGCTCCCAAAGGAAGTTGGGATGTTTAAATAGTGCCCTTGTTCTCAGCCCCATCTCATTTACGACAGGCAGAGCCAAGCAGAAAACCCAGGGGACACAGCTGCCTAGCCTTTGACAAAGAGGGTTGACAGAGATCGCAGACTGTGGGCAGGTGGAGCCGCTGGAGAACTTTCTGGAAAGAGCAAATGGGAGGATTTGGGAGCTCAGGGTTAGCAGGAGAGAGAGAGAGAGAGAGAGAGAGAGAGAGAGAGAGAGGGAGGGAGGAGGGAGGGAGGGAGGGAGGGAGGGAGGGAGGGAGGGAGGGAGGGAGGGAGGGAGAGAGATCTTCCACACAGAGCACTTTGCTAATTCGCTTATCTATTCCACCGCCTAACTACCCAGTCACTCTCATTTCTTCTGGGGCCCTGCCTTGTGGTCAGCATCCAGGGGATACTAGCTTTGGAAGTCTGGGGATCCCTCTGGGGAGAAGCCCCTCAGATGACCTCTGCATGTGTCCGGGGCCTTGGCTTCATTCTGTGTCTGGGAATTGATATGCTACCTCTAAAAGGCTGAAGAGGTGCCCTTCTTAGAGGCCCCTCCTGCCTCCGCCTGTCCCATGTGTCACCCCATCCCACCATGCAGCCTGGGTTAGGGGGCCTCCTGTGCTCTGATGTGCTGGGCTGTGGTGTTCCTGATAGTCTCCTTGATGGGGGTGGCTTAGGTGGCTGTGCACACAGCTCTGAGGAAGGGATCTCTCCCCTGCATCACTGGGCCTCAGTTTCTCTACACACTAAGGTACTGTTGCCCCTGGACCATCAGGGAAGGGACTGGCCACACAGTTGTCAGAAATCATAATTTTCTGGCTTCTTAAAACAGGGTTCCACGTGGTTCCGTTTTCTTCCCATTTCCGGGGTTGCCCACTTAAGTGAAAGGAAGGCCCTCGGCCCCTCATGAAACACTCATCTCTAGGGTCCATCTCTGCAGAAAGCCTTTCTCGTTGACATCTGGTTTTACACAAGTTTCCTGATCTGAGTTATTGCTGGAATGCTACCCCTTAAGAGCAAGCCAGAATTTCTCTCCCTGTCGCTGGAGGCGGAGCAGAGGCCTGGCAGTGAGCAGGAAACCTGAAACCCCATGCTTCTGGGGCTGGTGTAGGGACAGGACCCCTGAGCTCCGTGCTGGTTTTCCCTGCTCTTTCCTTGCCCGAGGCTCTGGGTGGCAGCCACTGGTATAGGGGAAGCTGTGGCACTGAGGTGGCCTCTCTCTGGCCTGGCTACTCCAGCTTGGCATTTGGTTCTGGCCACCTGAACTTGTGAGCTGGCGTTGGGGGGCTCTGATGCTGTCTGTCCATGTGGCATGGCAGGGAGACCTATTGTCCCCCTTTTCCAGGGCAGGAGAAAGCCCTGCTTCCTACTCTATTTCCAGAGGCCTGTGGTGGGGGTGCGGGTGGGGGAGTTACTGTCTGCTGGAGACTTTGAGCGTGGCCAGACAGGAAGAGCAGTGCCAAGGCTGATCCACTCTGCCCTCCCCTGTAGACACACTGTGTGTCAGACTGGCTTTAAGGACTTCCTGAGATCAAAGATGCCAAGACCCTCCTGGCTTGCTTGATTCAGTCATGTGTGTGTGTGTGTGTGTGTGTGTGTGTGTGTGTGTGTGTGTGTGTGTGTGATGGGGTGGGATGCCACCCATAAGAACATGGGAGGCTGCTCAAGGGCCCTGCAATGGGCTTTTTAGCACCCATGAAGTCACCGGCTCCCACCTGTGGCTTCCTTAGCTCTTAGTGTGTCTTCAGCACTGGTTACTTGGTCTCCACCTCAGCTCTGCTGCCCATGCTCTTCATGACTCAAGTTCTTCCTCTAGGAAGGGCCCGAGGCTCTGCTTCCAGGCCCAGCCAACACTGCTCACTGGGCGGGGTGAGAGGCACGGAGTGGTTCTGTGCCTGGGACACCTGCTAAGCATGACAGCATTGTGTGTTGCTGCCTGTGTCCCCGCAGCCATGAGCCAGGTGACTAGGTGACAGCTCTGTGCTCTCCCTCCATCCAGGGAGCCTGGCCTCCCCTCCCCTGGGTTTCCTTTCATTCTGGTCTTTGCAGGACCTTGTCTCCTCCCACTTGGGGGGGTTCTTTGGTCTTGACATGGAGCCTGTGGAGAGAGAAGGAGGAGAGGGTTCTGAGACTAGCCAGGAGCAGGGCGCACAGTCTGTAATGCCAGGAAAGGGTGACAGGCCGGGACACCTACCCCTGCGAAGACGCCTACCCTGCCTGCCTCGGTGGCCCTGCTGCCACACTTGCCGGCGACCATACTTTGTCCTCCTGGTTATGCAGCCTCTATAAGCTGATGACCTCATCAACTTTGCCCTGTTCCTCAGGCAATGCGGCTGACCGGGCCTGACAGACCTGGTGGAGGCCGCGTCTACCGGGCACTGTGCTGAGCGACCATCACCCACGCACACACTGCCCTCTCGCCCACCCTGTCACTCCAGGGTGACACTCCCAGTCCGTGAGGATTTGATCTTGTGTCTGTCACCACGGTCCTCTAGGCTTCCTCCAAGGTTCTGACTGTCCCACTGTCTGGGTGGCCTATGCTGGGGGTCTTTAGACTCTTGAAGAAAGGGGGACTCTCTTTGGGAGAAAGAGAGAAAGAAAACTGTCTGTGAGAAGCCTTGAACCTCCTCTGCTGTCAGAGGGAGGCCTGTTGGCTCACCTGCCCTCTCGCGTTGAAAAGAGCCACTGTGGTGGAAAGGACCCTTCATGCTGGAGCCAGGGACGGCTGCCTCCCCGGGTGTAGTGGCTGCCCCATCCCTGTGGAGCTGGTCTGTGGGTTCTCAGACGGTCCTAATCTGGTTTTTCTTGTCTCCTGAGCTCCCTTCCAACCTGTGGGGTCAGGGTTGGGCATGACTGGAGAGGGAGGGGAGTGCCAGGTGAGCCCTCCAAGCCGCCCGTCTGCCAGGGCTTGGCCTAATTTGACTTTGACCCAGACGGTCGGTGTTTCAGCCCTAGTGATGTGTCTGTAGGAGCCGATTCATCCGTGAAGCTGTGAGGAGGATGTCCTGGCCAGACCCTTCACACCAGGGGGTGACATGGCTGGGTTGGTATCTGCCTGCCTGAGGTTACAGCCCAGTGGGAGGGACCCATGGTGACCTGGGCACGGGTGGGCAGGAGCTATGGGGAGGAGGCTCTGAGGCAGAGGCCCAGTGACTGTGTAAGGAGTCGTGTGTGTGTGTGTGTGTGTGTGTGTGTGTGTGTGTGTGTGCACGCACGTGCTGGTGCATATCTGCAAAAATATTGTGATATATAAGACATTATAGAACTGTGGCAGGGAGAGGACATTCAGGAATGACGTCAGGCTGGACCCTGCTCACCATACTTACCTACCTGCCTTCTGTCTACTGGGGCCCATGTTCCTGTCGCTGACTGGATGCTGGCTCACAGGTGGCCACTGTGACCATCCTACCCGTCTGCATCAGGCAGATGATGTTTGGCCTCCCTGAACATGGTCCCGGTAAAACAGGCGTATGAGGTATCCTCCTTAGAAGATTACCAGGGCTGCTCTCTATTCCTTTACCACCTCTTGGTCCTCATCCAGGAGCCCATGGCTGTGGAGACTTTCAGTGAGTCCAAGCACTGTGGTGACCACAGGACCTTGAGAGGACTGGCTGGCTGCACTTCTCAGAACCCTGCTGGCTCATGGCGGAGTTGAGTCATGGCCACAGACCCTGTTTAAGAAATCTCACATTTCTGCATATTTTCCTCAAGGAAATAAATTCTGCACTGAGCCCCTGTTCTACTGCAGGAAAGAAAATCCCCAAGCCCCCTGCCTGGAGGGGTCTGGAAGTTTCTAGGGTGGTGGAGGCAAGGAGGGAGGAACTGAGGAGGGCGTATCCTCAGGGCAGGCACTGACATGCGGTCATCCCTTACACTCACTGAGGCAGCTTTTTAAAGACTGTGGTTCATTCTTGTGAAATTCCAACAAGTGCAGACACACCCCAACGGCCATCAAGAGGGAAGCAGGTGTGCTGAGGTGGGGGCCACTTCCAGAAGGGGCCATGTGTGGCTGAGACTCCCTCCATCCCTAATCTTCTAATCCTTAATCCCTTCATTCTCTCTCCTCTGGAAGATATTGAAAGGGGGACTTTTTTTTTTTATGGTAGTGGAAGCAGATAATGACTGCTCTCTGGTCTTGGTCTGTGTAATTCTATCAAGAGTGTCCTGTTATCTGGGTGGGGAGCCCCTACCTGTGGCCCCGAGTTCCCAGCAGCTTCCCATCTATGTGGCAGTGGCTGTGTAAGTGTGCATGTATGTGCTTGAGTGTGCGTGTGTGCATGTGTGTGTGTGTGTGTGTGTGTGTGTGTGTGATTCTTATGGAAACTGAAGATGGGTGTGGGGTACAGGGTTGCTCCTGAGAGTGTCATTCGAGGCCCCCATCTCCGGGATGCTGCATTCTGTCTCTTGGTTCTGGAGCCTTCCTCTTCTCCCAGTGCCTGCGCCCCATACTCTTGACCCTGACTGGCTATGTTCTGGCTGACAAGCCCATTCTTCCCAGTCAGGTTTCAAGTTAGACACATGCTTCCACATCCTTCTCTGCTGGTGTGCCCTGTAATGTTGTCCACAAGAGCAGGACTCTTGGTCACAGGTCACGGAAGCCCAGCCTCTGCTAGCTGAAGTGAGGGGTTGGAATTCACTCCGAACTGAATCACCCCTGTGCTGGCTTCAGGCATGTCCGCCTCTATGGCCTCTCATGTAGGCACCAGTCCAGGTCCCTCAAGCTGTCTGGACTCTGGCTCTCTGTATTTTGCTTCCTTCTGGAAGCCCTAGGCCACTCTGAGAATCAGGCTAAAGATGGCCGCATGCCCCGAGCTTGTCAAGAAGTTTACAACTGAAGCTCTGGCCTCCCTTGAACCCTTCTTGTTGGCCAGAGGCTAAAATGCTGGGTGAGCAGTCTGGACTCACAAATCCACCCTGAAACCACAAGCACGGATTCTGGGGGTGGAGTTTTGTCTCCATACATAGATCAAGTACCCCTAATGGAGCAGGAGGGTGCTCTGAGCAGAGTGCTCTGTGGGTAGAGGGAGGAGTCGGAAAGACCTGAGCCACCACCTCCCACCTCTGCTGACTTCTTTACTGAGGGTCATCACTGCTCTAAGATAATGCTGCTCCACCCCAGTCACCCTGGGTCAAGAGGTGTCAGCTCTGGGCTGTGACTGTTGCTGGAAAGGTGGCTCACGAAGCCCCACAGTACCCTCCATACTTGGATTTCACGGTGTGCCCCTCGTGGTCCCCAGATCTGGTGTCCTGGGGTTACTTGGTCCAGGTGGAGGACACTCACAGGTAAAAGAAACATGTCTGCCGCCCGGTGGCTGTCCTGCCTGGTGTCTCTGTCCTTTGGATCGGCAGACTCTGTGGATTCACTGTGATGACAGGTCAGAGGGTGACGTGCAGGTGGGAAGACATGTGTGCCCATGGGGACCTCTGTTTCCTGGTCATGCAAGGCGGCCCTATCAGAAATTGTTGGGGGATTGTGGCAGGCACTGAGTGTCGTTGTCATATCTCTGGAGACAGGGACCTCGAGATCACCTCTGTTTATCATCATACATTGATGATGTATTTCAGCAGCTTTGGGTACACCCTAAAAATCAGAACCCAAAGAAATTGAGAACCCCTGCATAGGGCTGGGGAAGACTGCCTGTAAGGGGTTCTGGAGCCTGGTCAGAGCTCCCATTGCAGAGTTGAGAACAGCTTGTGAGGAGATGGGGGATTCAGCAGGGTTCAGCCTCCAAGATTGGACATGCTCTCAACCAAGTCTGGTTTTCCCAGGCCAGCACCTCTTCAGAGGGACCTAGAGAGGCTGGAACACCCATGGGACAGTAGTTCCGGGTCTCAGGAGACAGAACTGCCCACAGGCCTCTGGGAATTTTCTTCCTAGTTCCCCAGAAGAGCTGTGAGGTTTCTGCAGTGAGTGAGTGAATGGGCCTCATGGTCCCTGGAGGTGGGGTTGTTTCCTATGCCAGGAAGCTGGCTGGGAGGTTTTGTTTGGGCGCCTCCAGCCTCCAGCCTGGCATTAGTGATTGCCGAAGTGTTTATAGGAAGTTGGAGTGGAGGTGAACCCCAGATGGGGATCCTTATGGAAAGCCAAGAAGGAAACTAGGCTCTGCCTGCCAGGGACAGCTGGAAGGCAGATCCATTCAGCAAACACCATGTGGGCACTTGCCATGTGTGTGGTGGTCTCCAAGGAGCAGTACCAGGGCACTCACAGGCCCTTAGAGTTTCCAGGGTGCTTGGAGGGTGACCACTGGGAGACCCCAGACACCGGTGGTCTACCTCTTGCTGAGCCAGCACATTCCAGTGTGTCTGGTCTTTGTTGAGAGGCGAGGTCAGCATGGCTGGGCTTGTGGAGGATGAGGAGGCTGCAGCAGGGCTGCTTGTGTAAGGAACTTGAGAAGATCTAGAGCTGGCAGGAGCCCACAGCCCCTCACCTGTGGGCATCTCTGCATAGGAAGCTCAGAGAAGATGGTGTGGACTTGGTGCTCAGTGGTGCTGAGCCTCTGCCGAGAGGCCCTGGCTGCTGGCCCATGGAAGAAAGCAGACGTTAAAGGGAGATTGGCTTCCTCAGCCTTGGGAAGGGGAACTTCCTACCTCACAGAACACCTAGGTCATAGTGGGTCCGCCTGGAGCTGGGGTGTGAACTCTGCGGGCTTGAGGCTGCTGCTGCAATGGGCCGCATAAACAATGCAGGTGTGTGCTTGTCTATGCTGGACGCCAGAAGTCAGTCATATTGAGCCAAAGTCAGTGGGGGGTAGGGTTGGCTCTTCCAGAGAGAGGTAGGTGTGTGTGTGTGTGTGTGTGTGTGTGTGTGTGTGTGTGTGTAGGATCGGTTCAGCTGCTGCAGATCCCCTAGTTTCTGACCCTTTGACCTTTCCTCTCATTTCTTGCCTCTCTGCTCCTAATGTGACAGGCCTCTTTCTCATGATAACCTTCCTGGATCCCTCAGGGAGGTCCCTGTGGTGACAGCGGACAATCCCACTTCCCCACTCCACGACCCTCAGCGCCATCCACAAGGCCCCTCAGTAGCGAACCTATGCGTGACTCTGGGACTTGGCTGTGGGTGTTTTGGGGGGTTCCTGTTCTCCTCCTCCAGCACAAAGTCGAAAGAGGTAGTGACCGTGTACTCTGGGCTCGTAGCTCAGGTGGTCCACCATCAACACTGCAGCCCCTCTGAGGTCTTGATTTGATGTCATGTGTTAGCTTGAAATCCTCCAGAGGCTTCGGATCCTGCTATCTCAGGAGTGGGCCTACCCTTCTCCTCGAGGCCATGGCACCTTTACCCCTCTTCAGCCTCCCACTGACCACTTCTGGCAAGCCTCTGCCCTCCAGGCTGTTTCTTTCACTTCCTAGCCCCTGGCTTCCCTGCTTAGGTCTTCCATTCTAGAGACAGCATGGCCCACCTCGCTGTCCTTTTGTGTTCCGTGACCACTTTAAAGTACAAAGACTAGTTCCTACCATGGCAGTGGGCACTGCGGTCATCAGCAGGTGGCTGGGGACAGGGCTGTGCATGGGCACAGTGGAGAAGCTGCAGGTGAACCCAGAGGAAAGGGGCTTACAATGATTGTAGTGCGTGTGTGCGTGCGTGTGCGTGTGCGTGTGTGTGTGTGTGTGTGTGTGTGTGTGTGTGTGTGTGTGTGTGTGTGCTCATGGAAGCCAGAAGAGGGTCTGAGAATCCCTGAAGCTAGAGTTACAGGCAACTGTGAGCTGCCTGACGTGTGTCTTAGGAGCCAAGCTCAAGTCGTGTAGAAGAACAGGAAGCACTCTTCACCACCCAGCCATCCGTCTTTCCAGAACCGTAGAAAGGATAACGCCGTTGGCTAGGCCTGGCTCTTTGAAGCCTCTCTGCCCAGCCTCCACCTGTGGCCGTGCTTTGGCTCCACAGAACACCCAGGGAAGCTGGAGACTCGGCGTCATCTACTTGTCAACACTGAGGCCTTGGGGCTGCTGCGGCATCTAGAATGGCAGGTGGCTCCTGGGTTGGGGGAAGGGAGTGGCCTCTGCACCTGCCGCAGACATGTCCAGAGCCCGTTGTGAGTGTCCCTGGGTTACTTCCTGCTCAGCATGTGTGACAAACATAGAAACAAGGGAGTGAGACAGTACGCAGCTGTTAAATAGGAATCAGAAGAGAACCCGTGTTGGATAGGGGCCATTGTGGCCCAAAGGGTCAGGAGAACACCAAAGACAATGGTTTTTTTTCACCCCGTGGTTGTATGTGCTTTGGGGTGTGCAGTTGAGAGCCTGGGAGAGGGGACATCTGGCTGGCATCACAGGGACATAGATCAAACCTTCCTCTGCCACAGTTAACAGAATGAACCTAGGCAGGTGGTGGCCTCCGAGGTCTGGTTTCCCTGAGTGTAAATGGGGCCCTTGGCTATGTGTGAGGTGCCCATCCGGCCTCCAGAAGTCCGAGGACTTGCCCTGGATGTTCATGTTCCTGGGGACTTGGCTAAGCTGAAGGTCACATTAGACAACTGGAGAAACCCTGGTGAGGGTGCCCATGCTCTTAACCGCGCCTGGCTAGCTGCCTTGCTGTGGCCAGGTGTCCCCCACCCGTGTGCCAAGGATGGATCCTAATGGTTCTTGCCCCTGCCTCAGAGCAGGAAAGTTTCAGATGCAAGCCTGCTTTCACTGTTAGAGACCAAACTATTTCCCCAGAAAGCTGTTGATCATGCCACACCCTATCCTAAGTTATTCCATGTTGTGTAAAATGTGAACTTATCGCTATCCAGTGAGTTCTAAAATTGTGGAAGGACACACGTGTTCATCCGTTTCTGTCACAACAGAATCTCCTGAGGATTGGTAGGCTGAGGAGTTTTTCTTTCTTTGTGCTTAACTTTTCATGGACATTAATTATAGATATTGACTCCAGCCCAGCAAAATAAGTCCTCTCTCCCGAGACTGAAGGCATTTAAAGAGGGTTCCCTGTTGAACCCATGGAACTCTCACCCTGGGTGGGGTGGGCTGAGGAATTGAGGACTGTTTGAGGGCATGGCAGACCTGTCCTTGACCCCCCCGCTCTCCCAGACCCCACTTGCCCTGAAGCCCTCCTGCACCTGATTTTTTTCATGCCCTTAGAAGGTGACCAACACTCAAGGTAATGAGGCTACATTGTCACGATGATAAGAACGTGCATCTCATCCCTGTAAGCCACCCAGCATCCATCTGATTGCTTCAAAACAAATGCACCAGCAATGTTTAGAGATCAGCTATGGCCCCCTCCAATCCCAGAGGCGGGAGTCTGAACTCGCTGAACCCGCGCTAAGGCTGCAGATTGGAGGCCTGATGCTATTGTGTCCTGGTTGGTGGAGGGAGCTTTAATGTGGAGATGCCCACTGTTGAGGACGCAGGCTCAGTGCTACGAGCTGTCCAAAAGCAGAAATCGAAGCTGGGGGGGGGGGCAGCAGGTGACAGCCCACGCTCCCGCCATGTGGGGCACGTGTTAGTCATGGTGTAACATCTGCCCATCACCTGTTCTGCTTTGTACGCTGGTGCCTAATTCAAAGCGCTGTGCGCAGTAGGCCTCCCTCGGGGTAGGAAGTGAGTGTGGCACAGATCATCAGAGGGAGAGGGGCCTGAGTAGTCTCCTGGTGCCACATGGTGGATTTTCAAACCAGTTTTCTGGAAATATCCACGCATCATTCACTTAGATGAGTAGGTTGGTTCAGGCAAGTGGATTGGCTGCTTTCTGGCTTAGGGGCAGAGGAACCATGGCTATTTCCCCCGTTCTGGGAAGCTCTGTGTGCAGAGATTTGTGTCAGGGGCTATTTTTGTGGGTGTGGTGTGACTGCTGTGGACATTTGGACGAGTGTTCCTTCCCACCACAAACGTGGGCTCCAAGCAGTGGCAGGAGGCAGAGAGCGAGATCCAGGGACACTTCCCGCACACCCATGTTGCTCTTTTTGTTTCCAAACTGCTGTAGAAACTAAATGATTAATTAAGTGGCACCCACACAGATTTTTTTCTTTTCAAGAATGATTTTTTTTTTAAACAAAGCAATGCTCCAGTGGCTTGTCAGAGGAGGGGTGCGGGGAGAAGGCTTTAATGGTCTTAATAAATCACAGTTACGTGCGCAGATGCATCAGGCAGAGGAGGCGCCTGATTAAGCATCTAATCGTGTTGACTGAGCTGGCCACGCCCTCCCCCCCCCCCCCCCCCAGGATGTGAGCAGTCCCTGGTACTGCTTATTGCTTGCCTTCCTGTTGCAGAACCAGGGCTACAGAGGAGTCGCTCCTGACCTTTGGCAGCCAGCCACCTTCTGGTAACTTCTCGGGGCCTTACACCAAGGTGGATATGGGAGCCACCTTAGTTCTGTCAAGGGGTGGGGTGTGCAGCCTTCGCCCCTGGTAGCGTGGCCAGAGGCACAAGGACTCTATAGTGACGATATGCGTGGCTAGTCCTTCCTTGGCACCCTCCCAGCTCAGGTCTGGATGATCAAGTGTAGCTGGGGTTGCCAGGTAGGGGGTGGCGCACATCTTTAATCCCAGTACTTGGGAGACAGAGGCAGGTGGATCTCTGTGTTCAAGGTCAGCCTGGTCTACGGGCGGGGGGGGGGGTTCAGGACAGCCAGAGCTAATCAGAGGGGGAAATAAAGAAGTGTAGCTGGGGTCATGTGAGGGTGACCCCTAGCCACTGACCAATGAGCACAGCTAGCGACGTAACGCCGGGTGCAGCTGGAATGTACCAGGGGTTTGTGCTGGGCTGCTGGTTCAGGCGTGAGGGACACAAGGAAGACATACCACAGTCTGCTGAAGTTGGAAAGGCAGTTTCATCCAGAAGAGGGCCAGCAGCTTCCTGGAAGGGGGAAACTCTCATGGAGGCTCGGGGGATAAGGGACATTAAGTTCCTACTTGCCAAGTTTCTTCTGAGGAAGCAACTCAGACAGGGCCTGTCCTGCTTCAGTGGAGACCGGATCTTACTGAGAAGCACCGCCATAGACCTACAGACAGAGACATAAAGCCAGTCACTACTGTGTGGAAAAACCTAGAATAACAACGTGAAGGATCTGGAGCGGTAAGGGTAGATCTGGGGAGGGGGCATTTCAGAGCCAGAGGTAGGACAAAACACGACAGTGTCGTGACCCAGCAATCTCCCTCTGAAGCATAGTTCGAAGCTCATGCCGACATTGTAACATGCACATGAATTCTCTGCCATATTTGAATCACCCAAAGCTGGCAACAACCCTAATGTCCAGCTGTAGACCCGTGGATAAAGTAAACTTGGGAAGCCAGGTGGTGGTGGCACACACCTTTAAAACCAGCACTTGGGAGGCAGAGCCAGGCAGATATCTGTGAGTTCGAGGCCAGCCTGCCTGGTCTACAGAGTAAGATCTAGGACAGGCACCAAAACTGCACAGAGAAACCCTGTCTCGAAAACCAAAAAACCAAAAAAAAAAAAAAAAAAAAAAAAAAAAACCAAAAAAAAACAAACAACAACAACAACAAAAAAAACCACCCCAACCCCGCCCCCCCAAAACAAACTAAACTTGGTATATTCACACAACAGACTATTATTTGGTCATGGGAGGGGGCAAAGTACAACAGTCCCTAAAACATGGCTGCACCTCGAAAACCTCATGCTGAGTGAGTCACGGAAGGACACATAGCGTTTGATTTCCTCCTTATGAAATGACTACAATGGAAAGTCTGTGGAGACAGGACGTGGGCTGATGGTTGCTTTAGCCTGAAGGAAGTTGGGGGTCAGCAGCTAAGGGTGAGGCCGTGGAATGCTCTGAAGCTGGTGTTGTGGGGGGGGTGGTCTACAGATGTCCTCAGAACCTTGAGCTCTCCCCTTGGATGGATGAGCTCAGTAGTGAAGTCTCTATGAGGCTATGAAAAGAGAGGAATGAGGAGAGACCAAAGGGCGGTGGGAAGGGGCCACCTGCTGAGAGACGCATGGGCAGAGAGCAGAGCTGGCAGAGCAAAGGCAGACACAGTGGCCGGGTACCCAGGGCTCCTAGGTTGGGGGAGGGGCCCTGCAGAGGAGCTGCAATGGCGAAGGTCGTTCTTGCTCCCTCTCATTCTGACGTGGCTCTGTGCTGTGAGAGCCCCGAGTCTCCACTGTGGCTGTCTGCCCTGGGTCTCTCCTGTGGCTCTCCACCAGGAGGTCTCTCCATGGCTCTCTACTCTTCTCTCTGCCATGGGTTTTCTGCTGTGGCCACTCTACCAAATTCGGGGCTTCACCCGAACACCACCATAGTGAGAAAGTTGTGGCTGTGGCCAGTCTGAACTACAAACGGCCTCTTTAGGCATGACCTCTGAGATGACCGCAGCCCTGACCTCTGTATGACCGAGGCCTGGAGGGCCCTGTGGCCAGCCAGAGTCTGCCCCTAGGCCTGACCCCCTGGCTTCCACATATCCTTCCAGACCTGGGATCCAGGGCAGGATGTGGTGGGGACATGAAGCATTCCATGGGTGCCAGCTAGAACATCCCTGTTTGCTCAAGGGTTAAGCTGGTTGAGGGTCGCCTGGTGGAGATTTATGAAGAGGATTTATTACTAACAGGTGGAGGGCACAGGCATTTCTGGAGATCCAGAGACAGCCTGCTAGATGACTTGCAGATAACGAAACGCAGTGGCCCCTTCCCCTGAGACCCACTAATCCAGAGGCCATCTGTCCCCATGAGCCATTGCTCGGGTTAATATGCAGAGACATGCAGGTTGCAATGTGGACATAGCACACAGGGAGGGCAAGAGACTGGTCCTAAGTTCAGGGTTCCTCCATTTTTTTGGTGGTAGGGGGGAGACCCCTACTCCCCAGACCATGGCTTGGAGGATATCTAGGAACTCTGGGTATGGCTCTTTCCTGTTTCATTTTCCTGAGCTGGTCTTGTCCCTGATTCTCAGAGGTCTAACTGCTTCACTAGGGGATGATTCATGGACTCGGGTTGAGGGGAAGGGAGTCGCCTTCATGACACACATGCCCCACACCTGCTCAGGCCCGGAAGTCGAGCATGCCTGTTTAGCATCTGGAGCTAACCAGGCCTTAGCTGTATGTTTGGTCCCTTCAGACTGTACAAGACTGACTCTTACCCTGAGTCCACCCCTTTTCTGACTGAAGGTGTCCCCCAAACTCTCTATGCATGTCCAGGGCCTGGTGCTTATATGCTCTTTGGCTGTGCACCCCACTGTGAGGGTGGAGGTGAGAGGTATCTGGTTTTTTACTCAGATTCTCTGGAAAAGTGCCCTCAGCACCAATTGGTGACCAGGTATGAGGGTGAGGGACGGGTCAGTTAGAGTGGGTGGTGGCAGGGGCACTTTGGATCTTCTACATGGCCAGGGAGGAGGAACCTAGAACCCCTCACTTCGGGGAGGCTGTGGAGGCTGGGGACAAACCTCCTTGGGTTCGCTCCTTCCTCACCGTCACCTTTCTGTCCTCATAGTCTGGGGCTGAAGTTCAAGACAAAGGTGAGGCAGCTCCAGCTTCTTCTCCCAAGGCCTCTCTTGACTTCCAGATGGCATCTTCTCCTGGGTCCTCACAGCATCATCTCTTTGTGGCTCTGGGTCCTAAACTCTTATGAAGATGCCTGTGGATGTAGGCCTACCCTTGTGACCTGTTACCTCAAGGCCTCGGTAAAGATGTTGTCTAGTTCTGGGGTTCTGGGGTTAGCTTCAGCCTGTGGATACGAGGAGAAAGCAGAGTCCCCCGTTGTCTTAGTTACTTTTCTATAGCTATGAAGAGACACCATCACCAAGGCAACTTAGAAAGCATTTAATTGGGGGGCTTGCTTACATTTTCAGAGGGCGAACCCATGACTGTCATGGTGGGGAGCATGGCGGCAGGCAGGCAGGCCTGGTGCCAAAGCAGTAGCTGAGAGCTGACATCTTATCCACAAGTTGGAGGCAGAGAGAGTGAGTGAGAGAGAGAGAGAGAGAGAGAGAGAGAGAGAGAGAGAGAGAGAGAGAGAGAGAGAGAGATTGGGCCTATCACGGGCTTTTGGAACCTCAAAGCCCACCCCCAGTGACACATCTCCCTCAACAAGGCCACCCTTCCTAATCCTTCCCAAAACAGTTCTACCAGCTGGGGACCTGTCATTCAAATATCTGAGTGTGTGTGGGGACTCTCATTCAAACCACCACACCTGTGACCTGAGAGCTGGGGCTGGGAGCTGAGGTGGGACCCAAGCCTCAGACTTCCCTCGTCCCCACCGCATGCTGGTTCTGTGACCCATCCGTCCCTCTCCGTCCCAGGCTTCTCAGCAGCAGGCAGCAGGGTTACTGCCCACACAAGTTGGCAGTAAAGAGGTCGGGGTGAAAGCAGGAACATGGCCTTGAGCCAGCTCCAGGAAGAACTGAGGAGGACCTTCTTATACTATCTGGGGCAGGAAGCTGGTGGCAGTTCTGTGGCCAGGGCTTTGGGCTAGCCACACTATTTCTGTGGTAGCTACAGATTCACTAGACTGGGGCCAAGAGCTACCCACTAGGGGCTCTCTGTCTATATGACTCAGGGCCACCTCCTAGGTCAAGAAGACCCATGGATGCCTCTCGCAAGGGCCAGCACCCCTGCAGCTGGCTGGACATCTATCTACCTGTTGCTCAGGTCAGGGTCAAATACCTGTGCCTGTGGCATAGAATGCTCTGGGCAGGTCCCTGAAGGAGCTTGGTGTGAGGCCTCAGCATTATCGGCCTCTGAGGTCCTTGGGCTCTGTGTCTCCTTTGGTTTCGTCCCTTATGTCCTCCCTGGGTCTCAGGTCAGGTCTGCCCATGGGATTTTCCCTCCTGCTCTCTGAGATCAAGAGGCAGGGAGCCTCCTCTCCACAGATGGTCCCATTTCTTCCGCCCCCACCCCCAATTTCCTCCATATAGGATCTAGCAAAAATATGGCTACCCCCACCCTGATAGGAGTCCCTCACCTGGAAAGTTCAAAGTGCCAATCTCCCCCACCCCCAGATGAAGGAGGAGCCTTCTCCCCTGTGTGGGGGCTGAGAGCATTTCTAGAAGGAACTTCCCTATATGGGAAGATTGCCTTTCAGCTCAGAGAGCCTTGCTGAAGGGGGCCGGTCCTCCAGGTGCTGGAGGCTCTGATGTCCCTCCTGGGAGCCTGGGCTCCTCCTGGCCTCCAGGCTGGATCTCTTTGCTTACTCCAAGGGCACAGAGGATGGCTGGCCCTTCAGGTAGATTGTCTAAGAGCTACCGACAAAGGTTGGCTGTGGTGTGGTGGCAAGAAAGGCCGTCTCACGGTCACATCTGTCACTGAAGTGGGGACAGTGTCACCATGCTCCTATGGGAGGGAAACAGACCCCAGCATCACAGTCAGGATCTCCAGTGAAATGAGACTGTTGGAGGTAGGTGGGGAGAGAGACATCATACCTACGTCAACTAAAACATTACGTGTATGGGTGTTTTGCCTGCATCTGTGTCTATACACCATGTGAGTGCAGTGCCCGTGGAGGTCAGAGAAAGGGTAAGGTCCTCTGGAAACAGAGTTACAGATGGTTCTGAGCTACCACGTGGGTTCTGGAAACCAAACCTCCATCCTCTGAAAGAGCAGCCAATGCTCTTAACTGCCGGGCCATCTCTCAAGCCCCAACACCCATGCTTTTGTATTTGTGCATGGAAAACTTTTGTGGGTAGTGCCATCCTTGGGCAGGTGGTCCTGGGGTGGATAACAACACCCCAGAGTTCTCCCATTTCCCTAGCATCGAGATTATGAGCAGGCGCAGTGCTGTTTGCCGTTTTTTTACTTGGGGTCTGGGGATGGAGCGCAGGTCTTTGTCCTTTAGCAACCGAGCCGTTGGCCCAGCCCTGTCTCTACTTTTCTACAGGCAGGTTCACAGGGCCTAGGAACCTGTGTCCTCATCGCCACCCAGGTGCTGTGAGAGATGCCACTGCTTGGGTCCCCTCTGCCCTCTGATAAGGGCGGGCTTCAGGTGTCATGGGGATGCTCGGGGTTGAGAAGCCGAGTTTAGATGCTGTCCTGGTTAGTTTTATGCCAACTCGACGCAAGCTGGAGTCATTTGGGAAGGGATCCTTTCAACTGAGAAAGCACCTGTGCATGCCTGGCCTGGAGGCAAGTGTGTAGTGTGTTTTCTTCATGGGTGATGGATGTGGGAGGGCTCAGCCCATTGTGGGTGGTGCCATTCCTGGGCAGGTGGTCCTGGGCTGTACAACAGAGGCCGAGCAACCCAGGAAGTGAGAGCCAGTCAGCAGCGCTCCTCCATGGCCTCTGTCTCAGTTCCTGCCTTTGAGACTCTGCTCGGACTTCCTTCACTGATGCACTACAATCTGAGAGTTGTAAACAGAGAGAAATCTTTTCCTCTCCAAGTTGCTCTGGCCTATGGTGTTTTATTAGACGGTGGTAACAGAAACCTTAACAAGACAGGTGCTGAGGGCACAAGGGTAGCTTGAGAGGGCAATGCTGAGGCCACTATCCCGCATGTCCTGGGGCTAAGCATGGAGAAGGGCTAGAGGATCACAGGCTGCGGGTCTTGGGGGTAACTTTGGGATGGCCCATAGGGAGTTGTAGGGAGAGGCCTCTAGCAAGACTTAAGAGGAATAAGGAACAGGGAGAGCCATCTGATGGGTGGGAGGAGGGTGGGTATGCCCTGGTGACGCTGCCGCCTTAGCATGGGGAGGCGGCAGTGGTCTGAGCCAGTGCAGGGCCAGCTCTCTGAGCTTATTTCTGGGTGCTACTGGTTCCCGGGGCCCATGTCCTGGTGCGCTAGTTAGTGAGTGGCAGGTGGCCTCATTATGCCACAGCCTGGGCAGCCCAGGATGCCCATTCATTCTTTTCATCATCTCTCCAGCCCCCCAGGGTTCCCATGCAAGCTCTTAATTTGCTTCTCTGCCAAGCCTCATGGTCCATGACCTTTAGACTTAGCTGCTTGCTTGGATCTGGATCTGTGCTGGGGCTTTGCATAATGTGTAACCCACCCCCCTCCCCATTCCGAACCAGCTGCCATGCCTCTGCAGGAGGGGGCCCTGCTGTGAGCTGATTGCCTGCTCTTCCTCACCCTGCTTTGAGTCACTGTGGGCTACCATGAACTCCATCTGTGGGTGCCGGTGTTGTGGGTGCCCCAGGGACCTAGTCCATGTCCAGTCAGAAAACTGAAAGGCATCAGCCGAGACAGGGCCAGGGGCCAGGATGGTCAGGGTCCTGGTGACTCCTGCTTATGGGGCGGTCCCTGAAACTGCTTTGTGCCAGATCCACTCTGCTTCCTCTGGTGCAGGTTAGCTGAGCCTGGGGAACCTGACTCCAGTGCCTGTCTGCAATCATGGCCTCCCTGACAGCTGTCCTAGCTAGGAACAGGTGTGGTCCTCATAATCCAGGCAGTGAGAGATAGATGTCCTCAGGTGCCTACAGGAGACACAGCACCGAGGCAGTAGGAACGGCCTGGCAGAGGCATGCATGGCGAGGTGAGCTGCTGGAGCTGGGCGGCGGCGGCAGCGGCGGTGGGGGTGGTGGGGGTGGGGGTTCCAGGCAGCCCAAGGGCTCCCTGGGGTCTGTCCCTGAAGTAAGCCTGTCCAGGGTTCTCACAGGTCAGGGGGGATATTCAGGAAGTGACCGCTCTGGGCCAGGTAGGTGGTTGGGGATGCGGCAGATGTTTGCCTGGGACGCAGGATGTGAATTCTGAGGGCCAAGAGCTAGGCTCTGGGGGTGGCGGGGAGGCAGACATGGGTGCTGCTGGCCTCCTCCTGGGCTCCAGTGACCTCTCTGCTCTGAGCCTCGGTGCCACTTGGGGATCTAGATCCAGAGTGTGGGGGGCGGGCACTCATTCCGCGGTTGGTGGTCCTGGGCTGGCCTCCGGGAGGTGCTCCATACATGCGCCTCTCTGATGATTGCTCTTGATGCTGCTCACACCACCCTCTCTGGCGGTGCTCAGCCCTGTCTAGTGTGCACTCAGTGGGTGGGGAGACGTGGACCTGGTGAGAGGTCAGGCTCTGGTGTGATCCGCAGAACAGACCCTGAGTCTGGAGCTGCGAAGACTCTGGGAGATGCAGCCCCGCTCAGGGCACTCCAAGGCCAGGCCTGGTCCCTTCTGTCCCGAGGGAGGTCTCTGTGCCCACAAAGGCATCTCTGGATGTCATGAACATGGGGTGGGTGGTCAGCCCTCTAGGAGGGAGAGAGAGAGAGAGAGAGAGAGAGAGAGAGAGAGAGAGAGAGAGAGAGAGAGAGAGAGAGAGAGAGAGTTAGTTCAGGGCCTGGCCCCTGCTGCAAAGCGGGTGGGTCGTACCACCCGGGTCTGTGGGCACCTGCAGTGAGAAGCCCTCAGTGGCAGGCATAGGAAGCTTAGGTGGAAGTGAGGGCCCGAGGCAGAGCCCCGCAGAGCCAAGAGGTCCCTGGCTGGATGCCACAGGCACAGTTTGTGGCAGGCTGTGTTGTCACTGCCGTCATTGAGTTGACAGACAGGCGTAGGCACTGCTGAGCCCACGGGAGTGATCACACATCCGGAATCTTCTCCTGGGCTCCTGTCTGTGTGAGGCGTCCATCCAGAGCCTGAGGGCGTGGCGGCAGGAAACCCCGTAAGATCTAAAGAGGATCTAAACAGGGTGCAGCCGTAAAACACACACACCGGTTAACACGTGCCTGTGCACTGTCCTGGGTGTGGAGCCACACAGGCACACTCGTGTATCCACACGTCAGTGTGCACGTGTGTGCGCGATGGAGACGAACCAGGGAGCGAGTTGGTGGACTTGGATTCAGTTGGCGTTTTCAATACGGAGGCCACAGGAGGGTCTTACTCTAAAGGGGCCAGAAAATTCTGTGAGGGAAGAGAGGGGCTGGGGGAGCCTGGGGCCCAGCATTCTAGACATCAGACCAGCAGGTTCAGAGACCCCGAGGCAGGCATGCTCTGAGGATGTGGGTACCAACGGTGTGTCATTGCAGCAGGACTGTCAGCTGGAGAGATTGTTCCCTACCAGGAGGTGATAGACAGCAGGGCAAATGGCCCAGGCGAGGGGCACCGGTGTGAGCATGCCAGCACCCTGGCTTCTGCTGGTGCCCAATAGCCATTGTGGTTTAGACTTTAATCCAGGCTGACTTCCCTTAGGAGTAAAATGCTTCTAGCATGGAGACCTGGCCTTGGGGAAATTGCACAGTTCGGCTAGGGGCCAGACTCCTCCGTGAAGGGCAAGAGGGCCACGCCTGGTTTGTTTAGCTCACGACGTTCCCCCTCGGTGACACAAGTTGCAGGTGGCTATATTTAGTTCCTGGCAGAGGCAACAGAGGAGTCCGGGGCCTCGAGTCCAGCCAGGGACAGAAATAGAAAGTGAAGTTTCTGCTGAGCTACAGATAACAAGATGATTTCCACCGTTCTCTTTAGTAAATCCAACTTTAACAGAATTGATTGCAACAAAAATAGATGGCCCTTCCCCGACGCTGGAGAAAACCTGCAGCCCAAAGGGATTCCTGCTTCAAACGGTTCTCCTTTGTGGTTGGGAAAAGGGCTTTTCTTCCAGCGGTTCTGTGGGCTAACACCAGATCTCTCTAAAAGAGGTACCCTTGGCTGCTGGCCTCTGCCTACCACAGCTGTTCCTTCTAGGAGGACCCCGCCCACTTCAGCTTCACAGTCTGGCAGGAACAACCAGCCTGAGCCCCAGACCCTGGTTCTGATCTCAACACCAAGGCTGTTATTGCTTTATCTACCTAGCCACTTCTCACCAACACTTGCCATGGGCAGGTGTGTGCTCCAGGGCCACTCCCGGGCTGCATGAGCAAACCTTGTGTTCACCACCATCCCTAGAGGAAGCTGCTAGCGAGGGGAGAGTATGTAGTTCTGTGTCTTACTGTTGAACCTCTGTTTTCCCATCTGGAGAGTGGGAATAACCTTAGCATGCAGAAATCCTGTGTAGAAAGCCCCCATGGGACCATAGGAAAATACACCCCGAAGGCAAGTCACACATATCTTCTTGTAGGGGAATTTCTTCAAGGCTGGAATCGTGATGCTTTTACAATATGTATGTCTGCTCTGTAGCCCAGGCTGGCCTTGTTTCTTTTCTGACACCCCCCCCCCCCTGTCATTACTAGAGACCTAGCCAGTGAAAGCAATGGGGCCCAGCCTACAATCCTGGTGGGACCTCCCAGACTCAGCATGGTTTCTCAGGCGAGGCTGCGTTTGCAGGGGCAGGATGAAATTATCATTACGGTGTTCTTCCGTATGCAAGATGACCTAGGAAGAATAAACAGTGATTTTATTAAGGTTTGGATGCTGGCCCTTGGGAGAAGAGGACTCAATTAGATGTAATTGGAAGAGGCTTTGCGGTGGAGGCGTGTTCCCGTGGATCCCACACAGGGATCCCCGGGGCACCAGCTGCTGTCGTCCTAGATCCCAGTCTGCATGCGCTCGTGAAAAGTCACAGGTGTGTTATCCAATGACGTCTCAGGAAGCCAAGGCCCTGGTGGAGGAGGTAGCCAGGGAAGAGCCACAGCCAGACCGTTCTTCCCAGTGGCCACCGAGGGGTGCCGTTGGCACAGAACAGCTAGGTTGTACTTGGGTGTCAATGGGACTGTAACCTGGTGTGTGTGTTTGCACACACACACACACACACACACACACACACACACACACACACACACACGGTGAGCTTGGGCTAGCCTCTTTGTGTCTGCATCATTAAATAGCAGAACTAGGTGTGAGGGCTTCCTCCTGAGCCTGACTGGATTCGATCCCCTTTCCCTCTGTTCAGCCCTATGCTTCAGTCTTTCTGGGGGAAGAGACAACCCCCTCCTCAGTGCTAACAGCACAGACCCTCTCAAGTTCTGTGTGAGGTCCACTCTGACTTCATGGCCATACTCCATATGACTTGACCCGAGGCCCTGTACCAAGGGACCTCCTCTCTGGCAGTTTGGGGGTTCAGGAAACAGGCACCCTCATCCTTAGTCAGAGCCAGCACCAGCTCTGGGTTCTTCTCTTATTCACTGAGAGTCTTTGTTGGTATGCTCAGCCAGCTTTCCTTCCTTCCTTCCTTCCTTCCTTCCTTCCTTCCTTCCTTCCTTCCTTCCTTCCTTCCTTCCTTCCTTCCTCCCTGAACCCTTCCCTTCTCTAGGCAGTAGAGAGAGAAGAATGCTAGTGTTCCGTCCATTTTCTCCTCTTTATTCAGTCCAGAACTCCAGTCCATTGAGTGGTGTCCCCCACATCCAGGGTGGTTCTCTCATGCTGTTAACCCTCTCTGGACACACACTCACAGACACCTCAGAAGCCTATCTCCTAGGTGACTCTAAATCCTGCCAAGTTGACAATGAGGCTGAACAATGACACAGTGATTCTCCAGAGCCCAGCACCGAGGGACCCACGACAGGACAGCCCTCGCAAGGTCTCTTGTCCGTGAAGCCTACCTACCTGCCTGGAATCCTCTAGGCTCCTAACCAATGGCCACCCTAGAGACCATGCATCTACTTCTGCCTTTCTTGGTCTTCTGGGAGGAGTTCTGGGTTTTTTTTTTTTTTTTTTCAATCTTCCTGACCTTGTGCCCTCCCTTGGGTCAAAGTCACTATCCTCAGGCTGCAGACCCTCAGCTCCTCAAGGGAATTAATGAAGACAGTAAGTAGAAGCAGCCTCCTGGGAGTGGCTGGCGATGCTCTTGGGGCAGGACCCACACTTGGCCCGGGAAGCAATCACGTGCCGCTTGTGAGCTAGAAGGCTGAGAAGTTCTGAAAAGAACACTGGCCCTTTCCCATGTGAGGAGCCAGACAAAGGAGCAAGGAGGCTGCCTGCCCTTTGATGTCTTTGTCTTTTGAAGTCAAAAGCTCAGAGATTCATCAAAGAGGGTGAGCCCCTGCCTCGCCTGTCCCTGTCACCGAAACTGCTCTGGTAAAGGTGGGCACTGGGAGGCGGGCTTTGTGCCTGGCCCCTGTGGGAAGGATGGGTGGCTTTAGTGCCACAAAAAGGGACCCAGTGTCCTGATGGGTGTGAGCTCTGCTTTCAACTCTGGGCCTTCAAACTGGAGACAACATGTGTTCTGGATTGTGGTAATGGTTCTATCCTGCATAAACCAGGTCTAATGGAGCATGCCTATAATGCCAGCATATGGGAGGGAGAGGCAGGGGGATTAGAAATTCAAAGTCATCCTTAGCTATATAGCTAGTTTGAGGCCAGCCTGGGCTACATGAGACCTTGTTTAAAAAGATGACAAACGAAAAAGCAGGGAATAAGGTCCAGGCAGCCGTGTGCCTCTCTGATACCACAGAGCTCCCTGCGTCCTGGAAGCAGGGTGCCGTGGCCCCAGGTCTGGTCCCTGGCCATGCACAGGCTTCACCTGCTCTGGAGGAAGGAGAAAGGGAAGCCCTCCAAGCCAGACCCCCCTTCTAATCAGGTTTTACTTCTCTAAGAAATGTTCCACCTGCAAATTACCTTGACGAGTCTTTCCTGGGGACTCATAATTTGTTTGATACGTAACGTGGTGTCAGTCGGAATGAAAGATAAACTCTAATTTGCTGGGAGCGCCGTGCTGCTGGAGTGAGGGTAATTAGAGTGATTTTCCTCTCCTGATGCTGTGACATCCCCCCTCCCCCTCATCATGGAGGTCGGTACCCGTGACGAGGGCTGCAATCGAAGGGTGCTGCCTCCTGGTCTGGCCACTCCAAGCGGTCTTCCCTGGTCCAGGCTGATTCTGCACACCTCTCAGTTGTGGCTCATTTAGAATCTTACAGCTACAACTTGTAAATGCCTCCCTGGAGGGGCAGCTGCGATCTATGAGTCTCAACCACAGGGCTCATGGCCTGGGCTGCTGTTTGCAGAGCACCTCTGTGGGTAGCTGTTGACAAGGAAAGTCCGTGTTTTATACCTGCCTTGATCCATAGTTACCAGACACCATGCAGAATACTCAGCTGACTTCAGTTTCAGATAAACAATGGACAATTCTTGGAATAAGAACATCCCAGATATTGCCTGGGGACAGACCTAAACTAAGAAATTATTCAGCGTATTTGAACTTGAAATTCAAATATCTCATGGGCTGCATGTTAAAAATGATTCATTGTTTGTTTGAAATTCAAATTCAAAAATCGCATGGGACACACTTACCTAAAAACAACTCTTAAGAATCTGTTGTTTGTTTGAAGTCCCGGTTTGCCCATACCTCTGGTTTTTGTTGGCTCTTCCTGCAGCCTGGATCCATGGCTCCCTCAGTTGCTGCCCCAGGGTGTCATCCTTCCTGGGTGGGGTGGATCCATCAGAGTTGATGCTTCACTGAACTGATGTCCCAGGGGAGCTGGAGGCATTGAGACACCATGTGGAGGTCCTGCTGGCCTCACTAGCTAGGGAGGCCCAGCTCAGCCCACACACCTGCCCTTCTCCCCTCTGCCATGAGAGCCTGCCTCGGCTCTTTCTTACTGCCCTCTGTGTTATGCAAGTGGGTAGCTTGTCGCTGGCTGGAGTGGCCAGGGTTTGATGAGTTGAGGGTACCCAGCTTTGTCCCAGCTTCTGCCTCTCTGGAGGCTCTTTAGGTCTGCTATGGGTTCTGGTTGGTGCCATAAAAAGTGCCATCTGTTCTACCATGAGCTTCAGGGGTTCCTGGGCCATATTCCTACTCCAAATGCCTTTTCAAGCTGAGGAGTGGATGAGGGAGCAATTGGCCGGGTGAGTTCAGGGATGGGTCATTGGGGAGCTGTGGGTCAGCTGGGTAGAGGGTCCACTCGGTCTGCTGTGGTACTCAGATACAGCTGGACAAATGAGACCCGATGGTGCCTCTGGCCTCAGTGGGTGCAGCTGGACTGTCTGGGCCCCAGGAGCACTGTTCTAGTTGACAGGCACATTGCCATCTGGGGGTGGTGGTTCTTTCGGCTGTTATAGCACTGAGCATCCCTACCCTGACCGTAGCGGCCATATTGGTTCTGTGGGCTTCTATCCACCCTCTGTGGCTGGGTCTCAGAGGAAGGTTAAGTGGGTGCTCCTCTCTGTGACCTTGAACCACTCCTGACTCTTTAGTTGAACCCGCACTTCAATCCTGTGTGCCCCTTCTCCATCTCCTCCCCGGCTCCCCCTGCACCAGCCAACTGCACCTTTCCTTCTTTCCTTCCTTCTGTCTCTGTGGACAGATGTCCTTCCTCTGTTCTGTTTCTGGAGTCTGCTCCTTCTTGAGACCCAGTTCTGACCCAGTCAGCACATGGGTAACGCTTCCCCCAGTGCCCACACAGACTGCTCCCCTCTTCTCCCAGGACCTCAACCGATGTTTTGTTGGTCCCGTATCAGAGTTAGCTCTAACTATGTCTTGCTTGTCACCCAGGAGGCAGGCCCATGCCCCATCAACCCCAAATCCCTTCAGGGCCACTTGATGTGAGCCTGGCAATACTGGCAGGACAGAGGACTCCAGGAAGCCCAGGGTAGTGGCCGCAGCCACTGTGAGATCCACAAGATGCCACCCTGGGATTCTCTGAGCAATGCCAGCAGCAGCTCGTCTCTCAGAGTCTTCTGCTGTGTGAAGTCTGAGGTCCCCTCTGAGTGTGCACTTTGGGGGCCTTGCTCCATCACTGCTCGGAGAGTTTCCCTCCTGCCAAAGTGTAGTTAGCTGCTGTTTGGCGTGGGTGATAGTAGCAACTGGAACTGGTGCATGCTGGGAGGCTGGAGTTCAGTGAAAGGGGTGTGGCTTGTCCTTAAGGGACACACAGAGCGGATGTACGATCACACTCAGGGCTATGGTCAATCCCAGTGAAAATACCAGGATCAGCAGAGGGGAATCCTGTGTGGGCAAAGCCCAGAAAACCAGGCACCAGCTTCTAGAATCTTCTCACAGACGAGTCGCATAGGACATATCTCGTCCCCGTGGCCGGGGACCTAAAGAAGATGCTGTGTGCAGGGTTACCTTCTGCCCAACCTTTCAGGCTCCCAGAAGGAAATCAGGTGCCGTGGGCACAACCTTCATTATCTATGCAGCCAGCAGGGGCACAGGGAGACCCTCCTCCCTGCTGGGGCAGACACTGTGCCCAGTTCAGGTTCTTGTTGCCTGCTAAACACCAGGGCTCCCTATGGAGAAAGGCCACTTGCTGTGTCTGTGGAAGGCCGTGGAGCCCACCCGTGAAGCCTGCTTTCCCTTTGCTAGATGCATGCACGTGTGTGTGTGCGCCTTTCTGGAACCGAGGCAGGGCTGGCAGAAAGGGGGATTCTAGTGTGTGCTGGGCGTGGGCTGGGCATGGGCTGGGTGTGCTGAGGTCCACGGTCAGGAAGAAAACACTCACCCTCTGCAGTGTGGAATCGACCTTCCCCACTCTGCTGAGCTGCCTGCCCCTGCCTCTGTTCCCACTTGAGTCCCTGGGTCGGGAACAAGAGCTTGGACATCCGAAACACATGGATAGGAGCCTCTTGAGAGTCAGCCCCTCCTCTTGGCATACAGAGTGGGCCCTTTCCTGGCCTTGGAGCTTGTGGCACCCCGGCTCTCCTCCTGCCGCCCTGCTGGGGAGGCCCTTATGCTCAGGGAGCTGGGGTGAGCTCTTCTGACTCTCACTGAAGCCGAGAAGCTCCATGCTCCCCAAGGACAGCCTGCCCTTTCCGTGGTGGTGTGCTCCTCCAGGAATGGCTGTCCATCCTTGATGGAGGCCTCAGCTCCCTCCCTGCTCCTGGCCGCCACACTGCATGTTAATTAATGGTGCAGCAGGAGTTGTGCCAGACCCTTTCAGGGCCTTGCATTCCCAGGGGTGATGGAGAGGAGGGCGAAGACACTGTGGGTGTTGGGCCTGGCCCCACATCCCTGGCTCTGAGCCCCAGAGCCACATTGAGCCACTGGGGAGCTGTGAACTCCACAGACCCCCCTTGGGGCTGTTGCTGGGACCACCTCCCTCCTCTGCCCACCCACTACCCACACTCTTGTTAAACACTCAAGGAAATCCTTTGGAGCAATTAGGGAAGTGTGGAGCCAACACAGGCTGCCCCAGCAGGCTTCGTTCTTGGTGGTGGTGCTGTGGGGGCTGGCAGGGCTGGGAAGGGAACTGGGCCCTTTAATATGCAAGGCAGAACAGCTAGGATGCCAGAGCCAGGCTCTCCCGTCATTGTCGGCCTCCTGCCCCTCCTTGGCCCACTGGGTGGGAAGCCAGGGGAGGAGAAGCAGCAGCCATGGGAACCCAGGTGGCTGCCCATTTGGGCCCTGTGAACTCAGCAGCTGCAGACAGGTGCAGATGGTCAGGGGGAGTCTGGCCCCGGCCCCCGAAGAACCTGATGAGGTCTGTCTACTGTCAGGTGGCTGTAGCAGGAATCTTAAAAGTTCTCATTAATAAAAACAAACTTGGAGCCAGGTATTGGGGTGAACGCTGGGAGATCAGAGAAGCAGAACAAGCCACAGCCACCTCACCTTTCCAATTCCTCAGCTGATCCTGTTTCCTCAGACTGGATGCCTCTCAGCTGAACTGTGGTGCTCAAAAGCCTAAAAGCGTAACCGGCCAAAAGCTTCTAGTTTCTGGTCCTCACACTTTATATATCTTTCTGCTTTCTGCCTCGATCCCTGGGATTAAAGGTGTGAGTCACCATGCTTGGCTGTATCCTTGAACACACAGAGATCCAGGTAGATTTCTGCCTCTGGAATGCTAGGATTAAAGGCGTGTGCTACCACTGCCTGTCCTCTATGTTTAATATTGTGGCTGTTCTGTTCTCTGACCGCAGATAAGTTTATTAGCGTGCACAATATTTTGGGGAACACAATACCACCACAGGTGGCCATGGAGGTTGAGCCTGTTCTTCACCTCACTTGGAATCCCACAGTCACCCAGTGGCAACTCCCTTCCAGTTTGCCATGTGACCCTTGGTCCCGTAGCTTCCCAACAGGGCCTCCTTTCCTAGACGCGAACGGAATGGCAGCAGTGAGCCTGGTCCTGCCGAAGTGTGCTGCCGAAGAAGTGGGAGGATAGCTCACCAGTAACTTCACGCCATATGGTTGCCATCCTTGGGCAATACTGACAGAAGCTACATGCAGCCAGGCGGAGATGCCAGGAGGAAGTGCCAGCTCCTTCAATGGCCTCGAACTCTGGGACCCAGCCCAGGCCTCTCAGGGTCTGACTTCTGAGCATCCAGCCACATCAGTCAGGACTCTACACCACCCCTCTCTTTCCTCGGTGGAACCCGCATTCCTGCCTCTACCCCGAAGATGCCAGGATCCGGTGGTCACCATTGTGTGACACTATTGGGCTCCCTCCTTTCTCTTTGGTACTCTGAGAAGACATGCCTGTTTTGTTTTGTTTTGTTTTGTTTTCCCCCAGGTGTCCCTAGAAAACCCACCTCTCTGCAGCTTGGATGACAGCTAATCTTGCCAGTGCCTCCGAAGCCTGGGAGTCAGGCCTTGATGTGCCTACCAGAGGGCTAGTGGGCACGGAGGTCCCTTTTAGGTTCTGGGCAGGGCAGAGACAGCCTGCACTCTGATACTCTCGAAAGTGCCTTCCCTGGACTTAATGGGCAGGCTCCTCTGTGTGTCCCCTGATGCTGGGGTACCTAGCACTGAGAGGGCCCAGAGGATGCTGTGTTGAGGGTCAGAACTCTTCTCTCCCCCGGGTGCTGCCCACCCTACAGCCATACTCCTTCCCTCCAGGCTCTGCCCCAGTAGAGATGTCTCCTGCCCCGGCACCTGGCACTTGCCCTGCACCAAATGAATGCTCAGGGGGATCAGCAGACCTACCTAGGGCAGAGCCATCTGCAGAGCTAGGCAGATGTCAGGCTGTGGGAGTACAGGTATGACCCTGATGAGGTGTCAGGGGGACCCTAGTTGTTCTCTAGGCTCCTGTCACCCTGTCAGCAGTACCATTCATTCGTACTATAGCAGGACTGAGCAGAGGCCATGGCGCGTCAGAATGGAGGGCGTGGCCTCCCTGTTTGGACTGTGTCTGGTAGAGCCTGTTGTGGCTGCTAAGGATTACTGAGTGAACACCACCCTCAGTTTGGATATACTTACGGGCGGCTCTGATGTTCCTGGGGAATGAAATCATTACAGGTCTGCAGCCCAACACTTGAGCAGATTCTCAGAATGAACAAACAGAGTCATATTTGCCCCCAAACATTCCTTTCGAAAGTCGCAAAACCTACTTCTTCCATACTTGCTCTGTGAGTTTGGAAACTGTGCATGGCCTGTGAAAGAAAGCTAAGACACAGACTCGTGAGCCTTCAGTAGTCCCTTCCTATGTTTTTTTTTCTTTTCTTGGCACATTTGTGATGGGCATGGTGTTAGGAGAGCTGGCAGGTGGCTCAGTGCCCCATTTTGTTATAAGTGTGACTGAGGCTGGGAAGGGAGCACGGTCTGGAGGCCAGGGGCAATCTGGCTTCACTACTCTGGAAGAGTCAGGCCAGGCCATGGACTTTGACCCTGGAGGACCATTGTGAGAGCACTAGATGGTGGTGGGGTGTGTAGCTGAAGTTTTCTCCAGTCCTGCCTGGCCCACGGTCAGGACAAATCTCTCTCACCAGCCAGTCCCGCAGCCACTCAGACCTCACCAAGTAAACACACAGAGACTTATATTACTTAAACTGTTTGACCTAATGGCTCAGGCTTCTAGCTATCTAGTTCTTACACCTTAAATTAACCCATTTCTATAAATCTATACCTTGCCACATGGCTTGTGGCTTACCGGTAATTTTACATCTCGCTTCCTCCTGACTCAGCCTTCATGTTCCCAGAATTCTCTTCTTTCCTTGTCCCTGCCTATACTTCCTGCCTGACTACTGGCCAATCAGTGTTTTATTTATTAACCAATCAGAGCAACACATTTAACATACAGAGCATCCCACAGCAGGGGTGGGACTTCCTGAAACTGAGGCCCAACAACCAACCACTGTTGATGGCTCTATTACCGAACGAGGTTGGGACTCTGCCCGACCACAAGGAGCCCACCTGAACTGCTTGGAAAGCTAGCTCTTCCCGAGAAAGTGTTCCCTGGGAAGGACGCCAGAGACAAGGACAGCCACGGAGGCCTAGGCACCAGGAAAGGTTCTCAAGGTTTGCCCAGGGACAGCTGAGCAGCCCACTGTGGCCCCCAGCCAAGGAGCTTCCCCAAGCCAGCTATCATCCATAAACTGGACAGTTTTATGATTGTTCGAGTTCTTGGAGGAGCTAGATAAGGAGATGGTTTGAGGTGGACCCTGGTGTAGTGGGTAGCCATTCCAACTTGGATCTGGAAGTTCCAACCCCCATTGAGACTCTGGCAACTGTCACGCCTACGAGGCGGGGCAAGGGGAGGCGCCGGGGGACCCGAGAGCTGGATGGGCCAGCGCTCTCTCGGGGCGCTCTCTCGTGCCGGGACGCTGACCAGTGCAGATTGACTGTGTAGAGCTCCGGAGAACACCGTTGGACTGCATTACACCTTCCCCAGACCCTGCGACCTACCCATTACTTAATTTGTGAGTTTCGCCATTAAATAAATATCCTTTTAACTACGTGGAGTGGCCAAAATAATTTCTCCAATACCCTGGCCAGCTGGAGAGTGTTCTATATCTGTGAGTTGAAGGGACAGGCTAGGTTCCCCTTCTGGTGATGTCCAGTAACACCAGCTGTGCATCCTATCTGTGAAGGTTTTTTCTTTTTCTTTTTTTAATTAAGAAAATTTTTATTCATTTTACATACCAATCACAGACGCCTCTCTTCCCTCCTCCCACCCCTCCAGCCTTCACCCACCCACCCACCTCTCATTCCCTCCTACAAGAAGGTCAGGGCTCCCATGGGGAGTCAGCAGAGCCTGGTACATTCAGTTGAGGCAGATCCAAGTCCCTTCCCCCTGCATCAAGGCTGTGTGAGGTGTCCCACCATAGGTAATGGGCTCCAAAAAGCCAGCTCATGCACCAGGGATGGATCCTGATCCTACTGCCAGGGGGCTCCTTAAGTAGATCAAGCTATATAACTGTCACGATTATCCAGAGGTCCTCGTCCAGTCCCGTGGAGGCTCCACAGCTGTTGGTCTAAAGTTTATGAGTTCCTACTAGTTTGGTTCAGTTGTCTCTGTAGGTTTCCCCATAATGACCTCGATGCACTTGCTCATAGAATCCCTCTTCTCTCTCTTCGACTGTATTTCTGGAGCTTAGTGTTGGCTGTGAATCTCTGCATCTGCTTCTATCAGTTACTGGAGAAAGGCTCTATGATGACAGTTAGGGTATTCACTGATCTGATTACTGGGGTAAGCCAGTTCAGGCACCCTCTCCACTATTGCTAGCAGTCTAAGCTGGGATCATACTTGTGGATTCCTGGGAACTTCTCTAGCACCCAGTTTCTCCCTATCCCCATGAAGTCTCCCTCTGTCAAGTTATCTCTTTCATTGCTCTCCTACTCCATTCCTGTTCCAGTTCGACCATCCCATTCCCTTATGTTCTCACCCCCTGTCCTCAGTTTACCCACGGAGATCTCATGTATTTCCCCTTCCCACGGTGAGTCATTTGTCTCTCTTAGGGTCCTCCTTGTTAGCTAGCTTCTCTGGAGCTGTGGGTTGTAGTCTGGTTATCCTTTGCCTTATATCTAGTATCCAACTAAGAGTGGGTACATATCATGTTTGTCCTTCTGAGTCTGGGTTGCCTCATTCAGGATGATATTTTCTAGTTCTATCCATTTGCCCTGTGCAGGTTTCTTAACTTCTCTGGGCCTCTAATTCTTCATCTGTAGAAAGGGGAGGTGGCCTATCCCTGATGGCTGCTCACAAGTATTGGAGACCATGTTCAGAAGAGCTCTCTGACCATGTGACCTGGGCTAACCTCTGGCTGGTACCGCTCTCTTCTCTCATTTGTAATTTTCCTCCTTCAGGCACACATTTATGTGTGATTTGTACTATTGTGATATTACAAATTGTGCTCTGGTCAGACACTGTGCAGCCTTGGGAGACAGCTCCTCCTCACGGCCTCAGGAGTGAGGCAGCTTCTGTTAGGCCCGGATTAGTTTAGGCTGCTCAGAGATAGAGTGCTGGGAGGTGATACTTGGGGCTGGAGTAGCCATGACACCATGGATGGACCTAGGTTGTCTCCAGAAGCATCAAGGGCCCTTCATGTATGTATATTGCACCCTTTGGGCCACAGTGTGTGGGAGAGTGTAGTGTGTATCAGTCAGAGCATCTGGGTAACACCGCAGTAACAAACATTCCCAATTCTCAATGACGTAAAGTGCTATTTGCTATTATGGCTCATGAAGCTGTGGCTTGGCTATCCTGTCTTCATGGCTTTTTTGCTTAGTTGGGGTCACCGGCTAGGTCTGAGTCCTCTAAAGGCTTGAATAACTTAGGGTTGCCAGATCCACCCTCTCTATGCAGCCTTTCCTTGGGGCTCTGCCCCTCTCCCATCACAGTGGCCCACAGGAAGCAGCAGCTGGCATGCTGCTGTGCCTTCGGGCAGGTCACAGAGCTGCCTGGACCCAAGGGAGGGGATGCAGCCTTCTCACCTGCCACAGCTGCCACGTGTGACAGCTCATGGGGCCAAGCACCGTTGTGAGTTGACCATGTCATCTTGGAGCCTTGTGGATATGCTAGGAGATGGGTCTTACTGTAGTCCCGCTTTACAGGTGAGGAAAGACAGGAGCAGAGGAGTGTGTGCTGAGACCCTGCTTTCTCCTCTCTGGTGGGAGCAAACTTTTAAAGAACACATCCTCTGAGCCAGGATGCACAGGCCTTGTTCTCAGCAGGTGAGATGGAATGTGTCTTCTACAAGAAAGGAGCTGCAAGCATCTGGTCACCTGGGCTTCATGTCTCTGCATCACTTTGGTCAGTAAGTTGTGGTATTCTTGATCCAAAGCCACATGGCTCCTTGGTCCTTCACAATGGAAACTCTTAGCTCTCCTGGTGTGGTTTCAAGAGCCAGCTTATTCCAGCCAGTACATTGAGAGTCTTAATAAAAACAGCATGTATGTTTGCCTGTTTCCGTAGAGACCTCCCAGGATTTATGTCCCAGACATGTGTCTTGGATCCTGTGGAATGGCATCGTCCTGATGTCCCCTGATAGTCTGCAGGTCTTCTGGGCAGATGTGGTACATGTTTGTATCAGTGGAAGAAAGGATGGGCTTAGTGGGTACCAGGATGCTCATGGTGAGGGTGCCAGGTACCGAGGCCAGAGTCATAGGCAGCGCAGGACCAGCGGGTTCTCTCTGCTTTGCTGCAGAATGGTGGAAGCCTAGGCTTCCATCCAGGACAGACAAACACTAGGACACCAGATCACCTTGGCCTGTGGGAAGGCCAGAGAGTACTGGGACGGGAGCAAACACAAAGCTCTTGTCTCCAGCTGAAGGCTAAGTGGTTGGCAAAAGACAGAGCTCGTTGGACACCAGTTTCTTCATTTACAAAATGAGACAAAATTCTAGAAAACTAGGAATAAAAAGATGATGAAAAGTGAAAGATCAGAAGAAAGTAAAACAGAAATCTTCTTGTTGATAGCCTGGATGCTGGAAGAGAGAGGGGTAAAGCTCTTAGGAAGAATGGTTTTCAATCTAATGCGTGGTAAATAGCCAAATGGCCAATCCAGCGATGCTCACACCATGTAAGAACTCACAAGGCTTAGGTGGGAATATCATTTTGACAATAATCAGTAGGAAAGGGGGTCCCGACAAGAAATGAAAGGAGGGGGAAGAGTGAAAAACCTGCCATAGGACAATGTAGGAAAAAATAAACAGGAACTCCAAAGGGGAAACGTCACGCCAGTCCAGTTTTGAAATTGTCTGCAAGTTCATACACATAAATGAGGGATTTCGCCTCTGAAGGGTCAGCCCTGGGAGGCTGGCGAATGAACCAAAGGCTGCTTCACGATTCTGGTGAATTAGTGATCGCCCATGTTCAGAATCAATCTGTGCGTACAAGCCAGGTGGGAATGCAAACATGATCGAACCCCACAAAGCAATGGCTACGAACACCTTAGGCACAGCTTGCCCATCTTCTCAATGGAACCAGGATTAAGAGGTAACAAAATCAGCAAGAGGAAAGGTGGCCACTGGTAGGAAGAGTTAATGTATATCTGGGGGTCACATGGGAGCCAAACCCTTACGCTTGCACATGGCAGATTAACAAACACAATATGGGAAATATATTCCCTAAACACACAGGGCAAGTTCCTGAAGAATTAAAATTTGAGAGATAAACCTTTCTGTGAAAGGAGATGCATAATGAATATCATTATATATTCAATTGCTTTCTATAACTACGGGCATTTGTTACTTGAAGTAATCATCTCTTCCCAAAAAATGTAAACAACTACTGAATTGAAAACTTTAAGATAAAGAAAAGAGAGAAAATAATGGGTCCGTTAATGTGATAGATTTCCACTGCGGCTCACACTAGTGTGAGTATGTGAACAAGAGTATGCTAGAGTTTCCGGGGTGGATGTGTGGCTTCAGGTGTAGCTTGATCCAGGGGCCCAGTGACATCTCTAGAGCTTTGTCTCTTTTGTTTGCACAGTCTTTGGGCTCTGCTATGTGAAGGGCTTTTGTTCTGAGGGTAGTAAGGAGTTGTATTTAAGGGGTGTATTATCTGGAATGAGTTCACTTGTGCCAACATGGTGGCCTCTGTCCCTCACACCTCCTGCTTTCCTGTGATGCTTCTCCCAACATGTGGCCCACATTCTTATGTTTACAAGATGGCAGCCGCACCTCCTGGCATCCTGCCCACATTCCAACCCCCAAATATGGGAGAACACAGAGGGAGAAAAATCTTTTCCAGAAAGCTTAGGCCTTTGAAACAACTTTCCTACCCAGGGGCTTTCACTTATGTCTCATTGGCTGGAAGTGGTTCCATGGCCACCCTAGAGCAGTGTTGCAGAAAGGCACGTTAATCAGCCAGTGCATTGCCTTTTGGACAAAGGCTGATTGCAGTTGAAGGATGGGCAACCACACTCTGTGGCAGAAGACTCGCAGTACCAACAGCGCTATCCAGTATGTCGACAGCCTGGCCCTTGCTAGGTAGAACATACTAGTCATTTTGCCTGCAAGGTGGAGGGGGGGCTAACAAGGCTTTGGGGTACCATCTTTCGTGCAGCACTACCCTCTGCAGGAAGCCTGTCCTCTCCACCCTGAGACACCTTTTGAGACAAGACCCCAGCCTGGGAGGCCTGGCCCCTGTGGAGGTAAGGGAGCTGGCCAGCTGAGGCCCCGAGTGGGCATGGCTGCAGTCTTCCTGGCTGAGGGAGCAAAGGCCTTGAGCATGAAACTCTGGGGAGGAGCTGTGTGGCTAGAAAATAGGTAGTCATGGAGACAGAGGTGGGGTGACGGGCTTGGACGGAGCAGGGCAGGGGCACAGGGCCTGCAGGCGTGTATGCTTAGAGCGATCTGTGTGTGCCAGGGGGCCACGCCAGAGCTTCTCAGCCCCTGCTCTCTGTAGAAACGTGTGCGCATGTAGATGTGTGCCTGTGGAGGCTGGAAGTCAGTCTCTGCTCTTGTTATTTGAGACAGGGCCTCTCCCTGGCCTGAAGCTCATCCATTAGGCTAGGCTGGTTGGCCAGTGAGTGAGCCCGGGGACCCATCCGTGTGCACTGGGATTATACGCACACATCATCATGCCTGTCTTTTTACCCAGGTGCTGGGGCTTCAAACTCAGGTCTCCATTCTTGTGTGACAAGGTACTTTACCTGCTGGGCCATATCCCCAGCCCTGGCTGTAAATATCTGTGTGGATGAAATTTTCCATGGAATATATATTTTTATAATGAGAAGAAAGGACTGGAACAATTTTACTTTTGACACTAAATATTTTCCCAAATGACAATAGCCTAGCCAGTTGCCTTGTGTCCATGACATCCTAAGTGACAGCCATTTGTTTTCTGGGATACCTGAGGGGAGATGGGTGTGGCTGGTGTCATTCCAGGTGCAAGCTAGGTCATGCCAGGCATGCCAGGTCTTTCCTTGCCTGTGCCCTGGATCGAAGAGGTTTCTATACATTAGAAACAAAAGTCCACAGCTGGCCCACGGCTCACGCTCACAGGCAGTGCCCTGCCCGAAGATTTTGAAACAGGTATGGAAATCCCCTGGTAGCCCTGGGTTTCAGCATCACTGGTGATGGATCCTGTCCTTGTCAGCATTCTGGACACAGACCCTAGCAGCCTCAGCCTGGAGTCCCCCTACTCTAGGCTAAGACCTGGCAGCTTTCCCAGGCCTTGAGGTCTCTGGAGGATCAACAAGATGTACACTATCTTGTTGTACAGCGTATGAGCAGTGTAGCCCACGACACGTGACCTTCCCTAGCACCAAAGTCAGGCCAGCCATCCCCAAGAACGGGCCATTCTGTGCTCCCTGCCAGTGTTCCCTCCGGAGCCTGTGGGGCAGTAGCCATGCCTCCTGCAGCCCTGGCCACTCTTCATCCCAGCATTGTCGTGATAGGCACAGGGCTTCTGTCCAGGGGGACAGTAGTGAGGACCTCCGAGGCTGAGCTGGGAGCCATGGGAAGCAGAGCCATGCAGACTTGCTCATTTGGGTTCCGGGCAGGTCACAGGTCACAGGTCACAGGTCACAGGTCACAGGTGTAGTGGGGAATGGCAGAGGTGTGGGCATGTCCTGAGGACCAGCCCCAGGATGACAGAGGCGGAGGCTGTGTTCCTCTTGGGTGGTATGTGATTTGTGCATACCTGGCGGATGGAGCGCTGGCTTCTAGGCAGGCTCTAGGCAGGGCTACTCCAGGGGACCATGGACCTGAGGTAGGGGTCCTCTGTTTTTGCATTTGTGGGAGATGCTGGAAAGCATTCTAGGGGGCCATTAGAGTGTGGATATTGGCAACACATTTAAGCTAACGATACCCCAAACAGAGCTTAGGACGCCACATCTGTGTTCATTCAGCTTGAACACTGGGCTGGAGCTGTAGGACATGGGACGTGTTTACCCTTCCCTCACTGTTCTGTTGTTCTTCGTATTGCTTCTCTAAGGCAAGAGGTTCAAGTTGAGCTGGATGTGCCCTGTAGCTTGGAATCGGGTGGAGCAGAATAGGCTTGAGTACCCCAAACTTCTGCTTAAGACATAGTGGGGACACTCATGGACAGGGAGGGCCAGGAAGAGTCAGCCCCTGGGGATGTGGGGGTGAGAGGCTCCCTTACTGTGCATCTTGCCTCACAGGGAATGGAGGTGCAGGTGGGTCTGGGAAGGGTACCGAGTGGAGGCCCCAGGGCAAACATCATAATGGGGGATTCAGGGTCCATTTTGTGGGAAGAATAAGAGGTTGAGGCTGGCCATTCTGGGGCTATGTGGGATGCTAGGTAGAGGTTGGGAATCTTTCTCTTGGGGTTCAAGTGATTCTTCTGTTGAGGCCCTAGCTTCCCCAGGCTGACCCGCTCTGGCAAAACTGCGCCTGTCATCAGAGGCCATGGTGGGTGACCCATCCTTTAATAGCATACAGTAGGTAGCAGCTCATGAGGCCTGGTCATCCTGGGAGATTTGAACTTTACCTTTTAGAATGGGACACAGGAAAAGCCCCTATACCTTATGTGGAGCTCTGTCCTCAGGGAAGGGAAACTTCTGTCCCTTAAGTGTGGGCTGTGCCCCAACTTCCTGTCAACAAAGGCATCCTCGATGGCAGGTCCTGATGTGACAGTGAGGATTGTGTTTGCTGTTGAGGGACCTGACAGTGTCTCTCTCCATGTTCTAGCCTGACAAAGAGGGGCATCATAGACTCCCTGCTGAAGGACTTTTATACCCTCTCTGGCCTCCTTTCTTCCCTAGACACATCCAGGACCCCCTCTGCCTAGGTCAGGTCCCAGGCAAGACAGCTTTTGGTGTCATAGCTTTGGGGTGCTCCTGTGTCTCATGGGTTGAAACTGCACGTGTTGCCGGGACCTGGACCATAGCTGGGTCCCAAGGTCAGTGTGGTGACCTTGAAAAGCCATTCTGGAGGGGTGCTAAGGTCAACTCTGAGTGCTTTCTGGGTGAGTTCTACTCAAGTACTGACCTAGTGCCAGCTGCCAACCCCTTCTAGAGACTTCTTTATTAATCTTTAAACTAATTATTTTCTAGAGACTTCTTTCTTGCTTGTATTCATAAGAGGCTCAAGGAAAGAGGCTCTTATGAACTAAGGCACAGAAAGGTCAAGGAGCTTTCCATGGGTCACCCAACTAGCAGTGGCTGAGCTGAGCTTTGAACCCAGGCAATTGCTTCTGGAGGTCATAGTAGCTACCAGTGTGGCCAGCACCTTTCCTGAGAGCCACCAAGGCCTTGGCATAAGTAACCACAGAGCGGGAGTTGAGTTGACAAGGGCTCCCTTGGAGCAGCCTGGCACATGGATCCCCATCCTGGCACTGTTCTAGATGTGGCTCACGTGATGGGGTCTCCCTCATCTTTATGATCACCACTGGCAACTTGTGGCCCATGCTCCACATGGACTTTTGGTGTTCACTGGCCAAGTGAGGATGCCAGCCCCAGCCGTTCCCCAGCATCACGTGGGATGTGGGTATCAGTGCCACTATGGACACAAGGCTTGGGTTGCCACTCAACATGTTAGTGATTTGCACCTCAGTGATGAGCTGGTGACCATAGGAGCTCAGAAGAGGATGTGAAGGGCAGAAGCTGTGGCTCACACCATCCTCAGTTCCCCCTTCTGACCCAAACAGTAGATTTGAGCAGGTGTGTGTGGAGGAATTGACTGAAGGGTGCATGGATGAGTGGATAGAGGAATGGATGAATGAGTAGGTGGGTGGGAGCTTTGATGAATACTATCCTGGATGCCTGTGGACCCTTCTGCAGGTTCAGGGTGACTCTGGGCATGCCAACTGCTGTGGGGGACATGGGCTCCCTGACTGGATTCAACACCAGTAAGTGGTCTGTGGAGATGTTCATTTTCAGGGATCCAAGTCGAGAGTTAATTTTCCAGATCCTGTCAAGCCTTAGAGCTCAGCGGTCAGGCTTTGTTTCTGTTCCCTGCAGGCTAGAGAGATCAGCCTTTCAGCCTCCCAGAAGCCTGCCCCGGGTGGGTCTCTCTGGAAACAGATCTTCACTCTCTTGAAGGATTTGGGGAAAAGAGGTGAGCAAGGCTAGGGAGTGTCTCAGTTTGCCTAGCAGCCTTCAAAGGCTCTGGTGAGTCCGGCAATTGAATAGATTCCATAACATCAACACATCACTCCCCAAATCACTTGATCACAGGCTCCCTGGATCATTTGTCTATCATCACATATGGTACACTGTCTTCCTCTGCCTGCCTGGATCCCTCTGCCAGTGCCAGGTGTTGTGATGGGCTGGGCTGGGGGGAGCCTCTGTGTTCTGTCCCTTCCAGTCTTCTGTAGCTAGCAGGTGTCTACTCTGTTCTTGAATGCTGGTTTTTACAGGCAGTGCCTTTCATGCAAACTTCAGGGCCCAGGAGAGCTGCTGATGCCTTTGTGGTGAGCCTTAGGAGGACATGGGTCTCCCAGGCAGCCCCCATGGGGCACCATGAAGGTCATGAATGTGTCATATTTAGATGGTGGGCCAGACAGACTGTGTGGCTTCTTGAGGACATGTTTGTTTTTGCCAGGGATGGCCCGCATGGCTGAGACCCTGGGGTTGCACTCATGCAGTGCAAATCATGCCATGGAAATTTATTTCCTCTCCTTGCACCCCACCTCACCCCGGGTTTATGAAACATATGGATCCTTTTCTAAACAATCCCTCAAAAGCTCTGACTTGCAAATTAGTTTCTTGAGTGATCACCTGTATATATTCTGCATTTAATAAACTCAGTTATTAAAGAAGAGGCAATTGCTTATTCGATTACAGCGGTTGAGGAGCGAGGCTCTGCAGAACACTGCCGTGGACCCAGGGCTGAGCAGTAATAAAGGAAGGAAGACAACCTTGAACTGGCCTTGGCCTTGGCGCATTCCCTGGAGGCAGAGAAGGTGCCAGAAGGCCCAGCGAAGGTTCCAAGGTCCTTGCAGGGTTTTTGGGCATCCAGCCTTGACTTCTGGCTTTTTAAAGCTGTCTGTGAGCGCAGACTGAAGATATTCCCATCTGATTTGTGTGGATTTGAGGGATTGCATTATGTATGAAATGCAATTTGCATTTCATTCCCGAAAAAAGAACAACATTGATAAATACATTTTATGTGTATACAAAATAGATTCGGGGGAGACATTGGGGTTCTTGGAAAGGAGGTGCATGTAAGGAAATTAGCTTCATAGAAATGGTGTTAGCAAAGCAGAAACAGGTGATGCAAACTCCAAGAACACAGCGGGAATGCAGGGTCAGACATCTCCATCCGCTCCACCAAGCCAGCCTATGCACAGCCTTCTGGGATTATCTCACTGGCTGCCTCCTCCAGGAAACCCTCTGGATTCTCATCTTGGTTTTGAATCCTTGCAGCTTTCTGGGCAAAGAGCAGCAGCAGATGCTGTGGTGTTGTCTGCTCCCTTCTCCCCTCTCTCCCAGCTAGTCATCCACTCACCCATCCATCATCTGCCAATCATCTATTAGTCTATCCATCTCCAGTCTATTCATCAATCAGTGAATATCAATCACTCTACCAATCATTTATCAATTTATATCTACCAATCATTTATATATCAATCTATCTACCAATCATCTATCTATCTATCTATCTATCTATCTATCTATCTATCTATCTACCAATCACCTATCAATTTATCTGTCAATCATGTATCTATCATCTATCTGTCATGTATGTAGTTATGTATATAACAATCATCTCTCTATATGGCAGTTTACTATCTATCATCTATCTACCTACCTACCCACCTACCTATCATCAGTCATCTATCATTCATCTATGTAGCTATGCATCTATGTATCTATATCTATATATGCATGTGTGTGTATGTATGTATATATGTATGTATGTATGTATGTATGTATGTATGTATCTATCTATCTATCTATCTATCTATCTATCTATCTATATGTTGTGGCCTAAGGCTAGAAGACCACCTTCTTTAGGCATAGTTGGGAAAGGACACTCAATACCCCAAACCCTGCCTGGATGACACATAAAACTCAGAACATGCTGTACCAGGCTTTTTCTTCTAGGCCACAAACTAGCTCCCAAATCTTGACACAGAGACTTATTATTAGTTTTGAATACTCGGCCTAGCTTAGGCTTGTTTCTGGCTAGCTATTTTAATTTAAATTAGCCTGTTTCTCTTTATCTACCTTTTGTTGGGAGCTTTTTATCTTCTTTCTGTATGTCTTACTTTTACTGTTTCTCATGTCTGCTAGCTAGCATCTCTCTTGTTCCCTTCTCTCTTTCCTCTCATTCTTCCTTCTCTCTCAAGTCTAGATTTCTCCTCCTATCTATTCTCTCTGCCCACCAGCCCTGCCTATCCTTTCTCTGCCTAGCTATTGGCTGTTCAACTTTTTTTTTTAGACCAATCAGGTGCCTGAGGCAGGCAGGGTGAAACAAATGCAACATATCTTTATATAATTAAACACATATCCTTACACTGTTAAACAAATGCAGTATAAACAAAAGTTGCACACCTTTACATAGTTAAAGTAGTATTCTGCAGCATAAACAAATGTAACACATGTTGTAGAATATTATTTTAATTTGTTTATACTGTGGAACATTTGTTTAATGATGCAAATCTGTGTTGCATTTTATGTTGTATTCATTTAACTCTGTGAAGCTGTGTTACAAGCTTTGCTTGTCCAAAACACCTATTTGGTCTAATAAAGAGCTGAACAGGCAATAGCAAGGCAGGAGAAAGGATAGGAGAGGCTGGCAGGCAGGGAGAATAAACAGAAGAGGAAGCAAGAGAGATGAAGGAGTGAGAAAAGTAGGGGCCAGCCACCCAGCCACCCAGCCACCCAGCCACCCAGCCACCCAGCCACCCAGCCACCCAGCCACCCAGCCAGCCATGGAGTAAGAGTGAAAGTAAGATTACAGAAGTAAGAAAAGGAAAAAGTGCAGAGGCAAAAGGTAAATGGAATACTTTAAGTTAAGAAAAACTGTCAAGAAACAAGCCAAGCTAAGGCATGGCATTCATAAGTGATAATAAGTGTCCATGTATTTATTTGGTGGCTGTGTGGCCACCCCCAAAAGAGCAAAGAATATAAAGAGTAAAAATAACCAACTAAAAACACATCTTTGCCTAGTTAAAATAATATTCCACAACAACACACAACTATGAAGTCATCACTGAGGAGTGCCATCCCTTGCTACAGAGCAAGAAAGGGACAGTCCCAGCTTCCCAGGTTGTCCATGTCCTTCACTCTCAGCCTGGCCATGGGCCATGAGGCTGTGACCCCACCTGTGCGCTATGGCCAGCTGAATGAAGGGTGTTTCAGTGATCTGAGGGAAGGAGGCCCAGCAGGCAGGCTTGTAGTGGTAAAGCAAGAACCCGTTCAGGGTCACCCTAAGGGCCTGGTGGGCTCTGCTGTCCCACAGAAGGGATGATGGTCTCTCAGCAAATATTTACAGAAGCTGTGAGTATGTGCCTCACTTCAGCTGGGAAATGTTGATCTGGGGACAAGGTGGGGCCTGTGAGAAGCTGGGAGGGCTTTCCTTTCCTGACGCCTTCAGAAGCCATTGCTATTATTGGGTTGCTGGCTCCTTTGGCATCCCCACCTACCTTTATTCCTAGAAGCAGGGTGTTAAATTCATGGATGCGTGTTTTCAGTTTCTTTGTATAAAGCACCTGCTTGGGTCTTTGGAGAAGCCTCATGAGAGAACCCCCTCCAGTTCTGAGGGCCAGCTCCAGCTGGAGTCTTCCCCTCCCACCTACCTACGGGAGATAGACAGGAGACTCACAAAGCTGGAACCTCCGGAGCCCCACAAGGAGCCTCCAATTGCCTTTCTCTAGAGCCCTGAGGACCAGGGTTGGTGTTCCTTCTATGGGGGAAGAAAAGAGGAGAAAATAATGCAGATTTAAGGCCTCATCAAGCCCCTCTGTGGATCCTGGCTTTTCTTCCTTTCAAAAGCATCAATTTCTTTGTTAAGTGTATTCATTCACAAAGAGACAGGTTCCCTCATGACAATCTGCTCAAATACATGCTGCAAATTTGACCACAGTCGCCTCATGGCCCTCTCCCATCCCCCTCCTAACAGTCTCCTCCCATGCTTTGTGTACATGTGCACACACCCATGTATGTAGTACCTAGGCTCTCCATGTAAGAGAAAATTTGTAATACTTTCTGTCTGAGTCTGGCTTATTTCACTTATCATGGTAATCTCTCATTCTACCAAATGGAATAATACATTTCTCTGTAAATGACATAGTGTCTTACTTTGCTATGGCTAATAAAAAAAATCTGTGTATACATATCACATTTTTTGTTATGCATTCTTATGGTAATGACATCCACTCATCTTTATCTTTTCTTCTTTTTTTATATAGTGGAAAAATGGAATTTATTTCAGCTTGCAATTCCAGATTATAGACCATCATTGTGGGAGGTCAAGGCAGAAACTTCAAACAGCTAGTCACAGCACACACATAGCATAGAGCAGAAAGAAGCAAATGTACAGATGCTCACTTGCTCCCCATCAGCTTGACTTCTCCACTATTATACAGTTCAAGACCCTGTGCCTAGGGAATGGTGCTGCCCACAGTGGGCTGGAATTCATCCTTATCTTTGATGACCTGAACTTAATTGTGGGTAACAGGTGAGTTGGCTGAGGCCTAGTATCTGGATAGGAAGGAGACAGATAGACATCTTCTGTGTGTGGACTTGTCCGTGACCCATTAGTGAAGGCAGGCCAGGGCTAGGTATCATCTTGGTCAGAAATGGCAATGATTTGATGAACCAGGGTGCTCCTGTGAGTGAGGAAGCTTAGAGGGAACATAAAGGAGGCACCAACCCAGCCTGGGGGTGGAGTGGGGAAGAATGGGGGGGGGGCTCCCAGGAGGAGGGGGCACTAAGTGTATCTCAAAGCTCTTGTGATGATGCAACCCTCAAAGATAGCAGCCCATGGTCAGGGGAGAGGACTTGGGTCTAGGGTGCAGAGGATAACGTGGGGGAAGGGAGGAGGGAGGTAATGAGGACACATTAGGACCGAGGGAAGGAGAGAGCAACAGGGCTGGAGGAGGTCCTGAGGGATCTCGAAATCATTCTGATGACGGCTGGGGGTTGACTGGTTACTGGGGTTGAGGGAGCAGGTGGAGGAGGCGATGGCAGCAGATTCAGAGTTGGTGTCATTGGGATCCCCTTCTCCCAGGCCCTGAGGGTAACTACCTGGTAGAACTGACCTCCTTGTGTCCGGGTGACATCATGGCGCTCTGGGACACTGAACTAGCAAGACCTGGGGTGGGTGAGACAGGAAAGCGGCCGGTTGTAGAGGAAGGTAGCTCTGTGAGGGCTGCGCTGGCTGCGCAGGGCTGAGAGGTGTTGCTGGGGACCTACTGTTGGCCACAGCCAGCATTGATGGTGTTCTAGGGGATTTCAAGAGACAGGTCTTCATGCTAGCCCCTGCCACATGGGAGAGGGACTTAGGTTGAGATGTGCTCTTTACAGACGGAATTAAGTTAAAGACTTTTCAAAGACATCATCTGAGAAGGAGCAGTGGGAGACCTACACAGAGCAGGCTAGGAGAGACAGAAACCAGAGCATGGGTCTCCAGTCCAAAGTGAACCAAAGGCTGAGAAAATGTTTGAAGCCATGAAGGTCTGAGGCCTTTGTTTTCCTACAGACTGCTGCTGGTCCCTTAATAGTCTCTCTCTCTCTCTCTCTCTCTCTCTCTCTCTCTCTCTCTCTCTCTCTCTCTCTGTCTCTGTATCTCTCTCTCTCTTTCTCTCTCTCTCTCTCTAATCTCATGAACTCTAGGCCCTGATCCCCCTGCCTCTACCTCCTGAGTGCTAGGATTACAGGCATGCTCCACCTGGCCTTGCCCAGCCCCTTAGTTTCTTCCAATGAGTTGAGACTGGGCTCCAGAGCTGAGAGGAAAAGACATGCCTGTGTTTCCCAGGCCCTGTGTGTACTGCCCTGTCCTCAGTCCTAGCAACCAGTGTGCTTTTAAATCATACCCAGACATCTGCCATGCTCAGGGCCTCTACCCACCCACAGGGTCACAGTACACACTGTAGAAGCTGAGAGCATGTGTGTCCACACCAGAAACACATGTGAGTACCGGCTGGCCTGCGGTCCTCTCAAGTGTGGGCAGGACTCTGCCCTGCTCAGAAAGGGGGCAGCCCACCCCCTCAGCTAGGGCTCTACCTCCATCTCCTGGAGTTGGATATTTTTAAAGACACGTCTGGCACCTAATTGTTGCTGAGAAAATTGTGGCTTAGAACACTTAACCTAAAATTAAAATGTGCCGTTTCACTGGCAAAGGAATCTTCCCAAAGCCGCAGTTCCCTTGAAGCCACTGTCAAGGAGGTGAGGACCAAAATAGTTCCCTTTCACTTCAGCTAGGCTCCCAGAGGAGCCTCCAGACTGGGAAGACATCAGGGAAGGAGAGGTTCTGTTCCTGAGTTTTAGCGCTACACCCCTGGAAAAGCCAGTTCAAGGGCTCAGCGGTTTCCCTTCTAGACACAGGACGCACCAGAGGGGTAGTGGTAACTTCTGTGCTCCCCGATATCCAGCCATGCATCCATTCATCCATTCGTGCTACGTGACTGGCTCATACACAGAGATGTGAAAGACAGCCCTTGCCGAGGGATGGGGCGTTTCCATGACTGCAGCTAGTGGCTTCTAGACATCTTTCCAGCCAGCATTGTCCCCACTTCACTTTGGGGACATTGCTGCTCTGCTCCGAGCACCTCCACCATTTTGTCATTCTCTCGGAGAAAGAGCCAGAGAGCCTTAGTGGCTCACAAGGATCTAAGGATCGAGTCCCTGTATCTTTTGATCACATCTTTCCTGTATCTCTCCTAGCCTCCCTGGCCTCCACTTTCTACTGCTTAGTGAGCTGACAGGGCACTGTCTGGTGGGTCACCTGCTTTTTCTTTGGCCTGGAAATGACCTTTCTTAAATAGCCCCAAAGCTTTTCCTCCTCATCTCCTTCACGGCTCTGATGCCACCTCCTCATGGATGTCCTCTGGCAATTCTAAAGTGTTGACACCCAGGACCTCTTCTCAGGCAACTTCCTGATAGTGTTTGCTCAAGACAGTTATTCCCAATGGGACACTAGGTACCTAATCAAGCCTCTGTCTTATGGCTCCTCTCCAGAGCTCAAGCTCCATGAGGGCAGGGCTCTGCTGCTTGGTTCATTGTGGCCTCCCCCATGCTGGCTTTGACAAGTGACAGATGAATAGAAGGCACCAGTGGCCTGAGGTCTTGGGAGTGAGTGAGTTTTTCCACCTGGGTGGGAGGAGCTGAGAATGGACTGTGTACAGAGACTGGGGAGGGGAGCCCGTGTTTTGAGACGAGGGAGGGATGGATCCTGGGTGAGGCCAAGGTTGCTGCACAGGTCCTGGAGTGGGGCTGGGCCCTGGGTGTTTGATGAGGAGCCTTGGTCCAGCCTGGTCCAGAGGCAGCATGGAGTTCTCTCCTCTTCTTCTCCTCCTTCTCCTCCTCCTCCTCCTCCTTTTTCTTCTTCTTCTTCTTCTTCTTCTTCTTCTTCTTCTTCTTCTCCTCCTCCTCCTCCTCCTCCTCCTCCTCCTCCTCCTCCTCCTCCTTTTTCTTCTTCTTCTCCTCCTCCTTCCTCCTTCTCCTTCTCTTCTTCCTCCTCTTTCTCCTCCTCCTTCTCCTCTTCCTCCTCCTCCTTCCTCCTCCTCTTCCTCTTCTTCCTCTTCCTCCTCCTTCTCCTCTTCCTGCCTCTGCTTTTTAAAAATTTTCCAGACAAGGTTTCTTTGTGTAGCTCTGACTGTCCTGGGACTCACTATGTAGACCAGGCTGGCCTTGAACTCACAGAGATCTGTCTGCCTCTGCCTCCCAAGTGCTGGGATTAAAGGCGTGTGCCCTACTGCCTGGCTCTGGTCTTCTTGTAACTTATAAAAATTACATTCTATTTGTTTGTTTGTTTGCTTGCTATTGTGTGTGTAGGTCAGAAGGAATCTCTCCTTTCACTCTGGAGGTTCTGGGGATCGAATTCAGGTCATTGGACTTGGTGTCAAGTGCTTTTACTCAATTCGTCTCACTGGCCCAGTGTCTGGCCTTTACACCCTGTGAAATGTGCTTATTAACATATGGCCATGCATGAACACATGTGCACAGTCGGAGGCCTTTGAGGATCACAGAAGTCATTCTTGATAACTGTGGATGGGCCCTGTCATCCTAGGTGACTTGGATAGGCCCTTTATCTGGCCACTGAAGTCCATTTAAAAGTCCTCTGCTCTCATCACCAGCTGAAATGTAGTGACGAGTGTGTCATGGCTAGGAGAGGAAGGAGGCCCGCAATAAAGGGGGTGTGGTCTTGTCTTGCAGTTTCTAACATCCAAAGACTGGATTTCAACTGCACTGAGACTCTCAGATGTATTCCGAGACCACCATTATTTGACTACCATTGCAGACCGGCATTGACTAAAAGCCACGTTCTCACTTCAGAGATGATAACACGGGAAAATAAAGCAGGTCCAAGAATCAATTGTCTGTGAGGATAATGGACCATGCAGACACCGCCTGGCACACTGGCTTCTTTGTAAATGTGGGCAGTTGTAGTTTACATTCTGGAGAGCCCGGGGGACCTCGACTCATGTGCACAGAGGCCACCATGGAGGCCAAACCTCTGTGTGTTTGCAGGGAGCTGGCCCTGAGATGGGGCTCAGGACTTCCAGCTGATGGATGCTTAGAGAAGTCATGCCATCTGGGGCCCCCAGCCTGGGATAATGGCAATCAGATCCCATGCTTCAGGGTGTAAGCTGAACTCCCATAGAGGCGGGAAGGAATGCACCCTCAAGGAGAGGTCTGCAAAAGTTTCCAGAGTATTCGAGAGTGCTTCCGCTCCAGTTTCCACCGTGGCTGGGGCTCTCCAAGACCCTTTTCTCTAATCATTTCTACTCACCCTGAGGGCTGGAATTTCCCACCCAGTGAGCCCTGGACTAATGCAGCAGGGTTAAGGGGCTGTGGGTGGAGAGCCACGGATGGAGCCAGGACCTCCTTTCTTGGATTGAGATGATCTGCACCCGTACCCGCTGCCTGAACTGGCTGCTAGAACAAGTATTTTCAGGGTGTGGAGGGGGCTTTGTGTTTTAAATCACATCTGGCTGCCAGCTTCTGATGAGATGCCCAGCATCCCTTATGAATATTTAGGAAGATGCAAAGCAGATGTAAATGCACAATCTGAAACCATACCATAGCTGACATGGCCCGTGTTGGGGGAGGACTCTCCTCCACTCAGTCTTCCCCCAGCCTCAGGTAGCCCATGAAATCCTGTCTGAGGTCCTATCACCAGTCCTATGGTGGTCTTGTTTCCCAGAGCAGACCCTGGGATGAGGCACGGATTTGAATGCAGGCGTGGGGTAGGTGACCTGCTAGCCCAGTGTGCCGTGTCCCTCAGCAGGCAGCTGGAGTTCAGGTCCTGTGGAGACAGTGGATGATGTTTCACCTGGGGAGTGAGGAAGCTGGGTTGCTTCCCCATCTGCCTCCTTCAGCATTGCTGCTGGGGGGCTGCTTCCCTCAGGCACGTGGGTCCTGCCCAGGAGGGCTGAGGCCAGGAGTGGGAGAGACCCAGACAGAGAAACTCAAGGCCAACATGTGGAGTGAGTCTCTATGGAGAGCCAGAAGCTTCCAGAAAGGAGTGGGGCACAACTGGGGTCTCTGCCCCAAATTGTGGCTTTAACAATCTCTTTAAACTCTGGGATCCAAGAGCCAGGCACACTGGCTGGTACTGGCTCTGCCCAGGAGGAAGTATCCCCAGATGGATGGCTACCTCGAGCTTCTAGAAGTAGGCCAGGAGGAGAGCTGGACGTTTCTTGAGTGTCACACACATGAGCCCACTGAGATGTTGCTCCACTAGAGGAAGAGGAAGAGGAGGAAGAGGAGCTTGGGATGGCACTGCATTGCCAGGCAGGGCAGGGGTCCTGGGGGCCAAGGGGAAGGGCTGGGACTCCTGAGGTCGGGAAGCAGAATAGTGACCTTGGTTGAGGCAGCTCTAAGGGTCTCTTGCAAGGGCTCAAGAGTATGTGGCCCCTGATGGGAGAGTAGTGTGGGAGGTCGCAGAGACCCTCCGCGAATACACCAAGAGGAATTCGACACGTGTGGAATCACACCAGTGACAAAGGGCACTCGGTGTCTCTCACCGGAAAGTGTCTAAACGACGGGAGAACCAAGCTGGTGGGCGGGGAAGGAGGCGTTGGACAAGGGGCAGGAGCACAGACAGGGCCTGGCACTGGAGGTGAGCCTTCCTGCCCCAGGGGCCACACGGGAACTCCGGGGTTCCCTCTCGTCTCGCTCCAGTGTGAGGGAAGTGGCAAATTCATGCTGTGCCTGTGAAGGCCAGCAGGGCACATGAGGGAACACTAACCACCAGTGCCCCGTGGCCTCTTTCCCAGGTTGCCCTTGAGCTGGCATGGCAGGCTTGTACCGCTACTCCTCACGATAAAAGTCAACTTTAACGAGGGCCGAGACCCCCCACTCATTCTGTCTGGTTGTGATTTTGTTCGTGGCGTGTTTGTGCCTAGGGAAAGCACTGGAAGGAAAGAGCAGAGGCTGCCCTGGGTGGAATTTTGTCTTAGGACCTAGGCTCGTTTTATCTCGTTTCTGCCACCACCAGCTGCTATTTTGATAATTTCTTTGTCAAAGGGGGCAGAGTCTAGGAGGTCCACGAGGGAGGTCTGAACTGTGTGCTGTCCTGGTTATCATCTGCCACAGCCCTGACCTTCCTCCAAGAGTGTCACCTGCAGCCGGACGAGCTTGCCCTCCATATTGGCTGTGAGTAGATGGCCTGAGACACTGAGGGGAGGTGCTCTTTATGAATACCATGTTCTGATGACATGGTTTTGAGAACGGGCCCCTGTGAACGGGTCTATGCACATGGAGAAGGGGGTGTTTTATTCTCTAATGAAGCCTCCCTCCCCTCTCCCTCATCACATGTCAGGGTGCCCATGGCAGAACCAGAGACATGTGCCCAGGTGGGCAGCAAATCCATGGCCCCGGGTATCTCAGAGGCCAGGAAATGAGAAGACGTTGGAGTTGGGGTAGACAGTTCCCCCAGCAAACTGCTCCTTCTCATTTAGACAGCCCCACAAAATGCACACTAGAACCCCAACTTCAGAGACTAGAAAAATACACCCTGAGAGGCAGTAAGCACAGTGCTGATACAGCAGAGACCCAGACCCAGGCCTCCAAGCCCAGCTGATCCCAGCTCTCCTGGGCCATTCAGGGGACTGGTGGCAGTTCATTAAAGGGGTTAATGTTGTGGATTTGAAGTCACCTTGGGTGAAACTGACTCCTTTCTTGGAAACCATGCGGCTGGCAGGGTCTTTGACTCTCTGAACCTCAAGCATCCCTTTGCCCACAGAGCTCAGGAATGGATCCCTTCATCTGCCAGCTGCATGGAAAGATGAGACAGGGTAGTTTTCTGAGCACTTGTTTTAGTAATGGAGGTCACCGAGGGGATGGAGTTGGGGGTATCTGATACGGAGCCGGGATCTGGCAAGTGCCCTCCACACGTCTACTCTGGGAAGAATAGACAGTACACAGCATCCCTTACTCATTTTCTGAATGGAAGTGGCTCTTCTTTACCTCTCCATTGACCTGGACTTCATTAACTCAGCCCTGTTCCTTCTTGTCAACTGCCAGTTTCTCCTGCCTTCCTGGCACAGTCTCTGCTGCCCAAAGACAGAGTGGTCAGACTGAAATGCGAATCTGTGCCCTTCCCTGCAGGTAGCTCTGAGTCTCAGGTGTGCTGGTTGTGAGTGATCAGAGTCAGGCCCCTTCATCTGTTCGCAGAGCTGAAGGCAAGGACAGGGCGGGCTCATAACTACACTTGCTCTCGCCTCACAGTGGCTCTCCTCGGCACACACCTGTGTTCTCCAATGGAGAGGGATCAGGCTGGCTCCATAGAGATGTCTGCTGTGGGCTTGGAGGCTTGGGTCTGGGTCTCTGCTCCCTTGGCCCTGTGCTCATTGCCTCTCAGCGTGTATTTTTCTAGTCTCTGAAGTTGGGGTTCTAGTGTGCATTTTGTGGGGCTAAGTGAGAAGATGGATGTGTACAGGGAGAGCTTGGGGAACAGCAGACACCTGAAGCTGGCAACTTTTTAAAGCTAGGGTTTTACTCTGTAACACAGGCTGGCCCCAAACTTACAGCAATCCTCCTGCCTCTCAGCCGCCTAACTGCTGGGATTGCCGTGTGCACCACCTCACCGGGCTCACTGACATCTGTCATTGCAGACACATTGTGTCTAATTCTCATTTTTGATGAGCGCCTTTCCAAAATATCATATAATTTTCTAGGGACAAAGGAACAGCCTCATCATGGCTAAGTATGTTCTAGGCTCTAGAATCTAGAGAGGCACCCTCAGGAGTCTGTCTCCTCGTCCGGAAGAAGGAGGAGGGCCGCAGTTTGTAAGCATTTGATGGACGGTGTGCCTGGGATCCAGCAGGTGTCCTGTAAACAGATAGCAGTGGCTATGATCATTAATCTCTCCCTAACTTGGAGTCATCATGAAACACACGAGGACAGAGGCCATAAGGATAAGGGATGCTACAGATGGGTTTGATCCTGGCGTGCTTTCCTACCACATGCATCCAAAGAAAACCTAGCAGTCAACTGTTTGCTCAGTCACCCAAGTGCCCGTCACATGCCAGGCACGTGCTGGGCTCTGGCCAGTTGCTGGAATGATCTGGTTGTCAGGGGCAACTGGACCATGTCAGGGGTTACTTAGCCAGTGCCAGGGGTCCCATGCTGCCTGGAGTCACCACCGTGCTGTTTACAGACATCTTTTCACGTACAGTGAGGTGGCCATGCTTCTTCCCGTCGCTTCCTGCTGCTGCCTGAATGCTGCTTTGAGTGTCTTCTGGTCTCCCACGGCCTAGAAGCCTCCACTGCTAAGTGACCAGTGTCGTAAGCAAAGTAGGGCATCACATTCTCTGAGCCAGCAACCACGGATGCTTTCCAGTGGTGGTGAAGCTAGGAAGCTTTGGTGTGAGACACTGCCGTTTACTGTGCTTCTGGCTAGGAACTGACCCCTCCCTCCCTCCCTCCCTCCCTCCCTCTCAGCAGAGCAAACACTTTATGTCAAAAGGCTGGGTTCCATAACCCATGCTGGGGGAAGGCAAGATCAAGCATGTCCAGGTAGTTTTCTGCCTTTAAGTCTGGAGCACGTGGAGTGCCAGGCAACGCCCTGGTTCTGGGATAAGGAGCTGCCTGCCCAAGGAGGGTCACACCTGTTATTAGAGGGCACTCAGCTCTCCGTGTGAGCCAAGCAGACTGCTATCTGAGCTCTTTCCATCCTGGGACTCTCAGGTCTCTGGACGCTAGGGAACAGTGCCATGTAAGTCTCACTTTGCTGTGGGGTGCAGGGTCCACATCTGGAGTGCTGCTGGGGTGTCCTGGGCTGGGAAAAGGTTACTGCTGCATCCTTTGATTTTTGTGGGGAGCAGCGAGGCCCTCATCCCTTGATGCCTCCAGCCACAGACAGGGAGAGCTGCTAGCCAAACTCCAGCCAGGGACGACTGTCTTGTGACTTGCCGGGCGGAGCTTTATAATCTCTGCGGTTTCTTCCCACCCCAGCCCTAGCTTTCTCATCAGCCCCTCAACTTTCATGGAGACTAGACCTGGCATCTCATTCTCACTCAGGGCCTACCTCCCGCCCCCCTTCCCTCCATGTTCTCCTAGGGATGTTTGCTCCCACCTTCAGACAGAGCTGAGCTCTCAGCTGTGATAATGATGCTGGCTGTGGGGGTGGGGGGCGGGGGTGGGGGTGGGGGGGGCGGTGCAGACGGTGCACTCTGTGCATGGAGCCTCCCCCATCATATTAAAAAAGAATTAAAGCTTTACAAAAACGTGAGACGGTGTCACATTGAAGGCCAGCCACAGACAGGAGAGCTTCCTAGCAGCGAAAGCAAAGAAGGAAATACGCGCAGAGGAAAGTGAAGAGTTGCTCAAGAGAGCTCCCTGGACCCCAGTGGTAACTGAAGGCTGTAGGTCCATCGGATAGCCCTGTGATGGACGCAGTCTGTTTCCTTCAGCTGTTACAGCATCTCAGATGCAGCTTGAGGGATTAATCCTGGAGCCAGCTTCATAGGTGGTATCTGCAGAAATCAAGACCCCAGTTCAAGGTCATGCTTTTCACCACTCCAGAGGACCCAGTCTGTGCAGGTCTTTAGCAGCCAGGGAGGCACATGGGAGGGGGTGGGTGCTGAGAGAGGCCACCCACGGAGCTGGCTTATTCCTGGAACAGGAAGCATTTTGAATACTCAAAACCTGTGAGTGACATTTGTATCCACAGCTAGTTAATAGGACAAGATGAAAACAAAATTGGAAAGCAATGTCTGTTTATGTGCATTCCAACTCGTTAATTCACCATATTGTATATTGCGACCTTCAGCTGAATGTGTAATCTCCAATGGGTGGGGGTGGGGTGGGGTGGGACTGTTCCAGCTAGATCCCACCCACAGCTGAGACTGAACTTCAAACTCCCTGCCTTTCTTTCCCAAACGGACAGGGCCCAGTTTCTGTAGCTGCACTTTGTAGCCCAGCCTGAAGCCAGTGCCCCGCACCTAGGCTCTGTGTGCCCCATCTGATTCACAGAAGGTGCCTGACCAGGGCCTCAGAAATGATCCAAGGAGGGAATACTAGTTGAGGCCGCTCTTGCATCTCTCAGGAGGCTGTTCTGAGAGCTTCATTAGCGAAGGTGTGTAACAGCCCTGCCGCACAGGCTGCTGGGCAAAAGGCACGTTGTTTGGAACCTCTGAAGTTTTGAAGCTCAGTCACATAAAAGAAGGCACGTTAATAAAGACCCAGCACGAGAGGGCTATGGCTCCTCACCGCCTTTCCCTGCCAGCCTCACGGCTGGAAGCAGAACTCCAGGTCACTCTCGTGATGGCACCCCCCATTCCTGCCATCTGGCTGCTGTTGCCATGGGAAGTCATTATCTTTTGGTAAACGTTCCCAGTCCCTGTGAGCGTGTGGCAAGTGTGCAACTCTTTGGGGAGCCCCGATGCCCTGCTTTGGGGACTTGGGAGCCTGCTTCCTCCAGCAGTCCCCTGCACCACGTCTGAGCTCGCTGGCCTTCGAGAAGCCCTTCCTGTCTCTGCCAGTCATAACAGGCCCCCGGGCACCTTTGTTTCCTGGCCACCGTTCTTGCAAACCGAGGGCATTTTCACTCCTATACCAAGCTGCCAGCAAGGGTGCGAGGGAGCCGCTCCACCTTCATGGCAGCCCAGAGTGGATCTCAGGGTTCTGAAGTCACCAGTTCTTCCTTCTTCTGCCCTCCTGCCTGTCTTTTGGGATCTGCCTGTGTGCCGGTCCTACCGCCTTCCCATAGGACGAAAGCCAGCCCTTGGGGAGGAAGCTCCCCGGTCGGAACCAACTTGATTTCTCCTCGTCCTAAGTGTGTGTCTTCAGCAACAGGGTCTCCCCAGCAAATTTTGGTGGGCAAGCAAGAGCACTCCATGTGATGTGTGATTCTGTCTGAGTGCCAGGCTCAGAGACTTGGAGTACTTAGGAGTTAGGCCATGGGCAGTAGTGACCTTTGCTCCATCCCGTTTCCAGCAATCTGGGGGGAAGGATGGCAGATACAGAACTCCAGGTCATGGCCTCGCCGTTCAGAAGTGGGTATGTCACGCCCTCCTCTAGAGAGAGGGCCCAGTTTTACGAGTTTGCAGACAATACTTTATCTTCAAGGAATCTTTTAAACAAGCTACCACAGTGAATGTGCTCAGATGGTAAAGCGCTTGTTTTGCGATTGTGGGGCCCGACCTGAGTTTGACCCTCAGAGCTTGCATTAATAAACCGGGTGTGGTGGTGCAGGAGTGCTATCTCAGTGCTGGAGAAACGGAGGCAAGGGGGGGATCCTTGGGGCTCACTGGCCGGCCAGCTCGGCCTAATAAGTGAGTTCCAAGCCAATGAGAGACCGTGCCTCAAAAAGCAAGGTAGACAGCTTCTGAGAAATGAAAGCCCAAGTTGACCTTTGGCCTCCTCATGCCTGCACACGCATGTACACATGCAGCCAGCACCCTCCCCCCCGCCCCGCCACCCCCTCCGCCACCCCCCCCCTCTCCCAAGCCAAGAAAGATACTCTGTTACTGATATTGACACTTGACTGAGAGGAAAGACAGTAGCTTGTAATTTGGGAGTGTTCATCCAGCATTGCTGGTGGCCTGGATTTGTGACCCTGCTGCTAACTGATTCAAAGAGTAGAGGACATAAGGGCTTTGCTCTTCCCAGGTATGGTCACTGCTTCTGCAGGCTTAAAAATGTGTTCTTGGGCTGGAGAGATGGCTCAGTGGTTAAGAGCACCGATTGCTCTTCCAGAGGACACAGGTTCAATTCCCAGCACACATGGCAGCTCACAACTGTCTGTAACTCCAGTTCCAGGAGATCTGACACTCTCACATAGACATACATGCAGGCAAAACACCAATGGACGTAAACTAAAAATAAATACATTTACAACTGTTTTCTTATTTGGAGGAAAGGCTTTTAAACTGTGCATCAAAGCTGTCGCTCTGCACTTTTCAGCCTCTCCCCACAGCTTTGTTTATCCCTCAGGATCTGGTGGTGGTGGTGGGGGGGGGGGCGGGTTGTTGAGGGCTCTAATCTGGACCATGACAGCAAGTGCCTTTATGAAAATCAGTCCCTGCAGTGGGCCTCATCTGATGGTTTCAGAGAGAGAGAGAGAGAGAGAGAGAGAGAGAGAGATAGAGGAGAGAGACTCGGTTCTGTAGTGCTGAACGCTTGGGATGAATGAGTGGCTAATCTGTGGAAATCCCTGGGAATTGGCCCGACTTATCTGCCATGTCCACAAGATGCGCCCTGAAGAAGAGGCCAGCCGGGCCGTGAGGACTTGAACCTTTTGTGCACCCCAACATGCTGGAGTCCAACAGTGTGACACCCTGCTGGGATGCAGCCTCACTTTTTCGTTTTTGGAGGCCCTTAGGGACAGAGGAGAGTGAGGGCTGTGGGCTGCATGCATACAATGGGAATGTGGTCCCCACTCTCCCGAGGTTGGTGCTCAAACGTCAGTGGTGGCAGAGCTGGAATCTGGGGGACCCTCGTCAGCCTGCCTTCTGTCTGTGCTTTCCCTTTCTTCTGAGATCATGCTCCTCTCAGACGGGGCCCTCATGTCACCCCCTCTTTAAATCTGCACAGCCTCCTCACAGCTCCTGTCTCTTGACAGTCTCATGGGAGCTGGGGGGTGAGGGCGGGGGTGGGGCAGGGTATGGTTCTGCCCATCACAGGGGCCTCCGCCTGAGCTCTTCTTGAGATCCTGTTTCCTAGACAGGAGCCCTCCCTACTTCAGGAACCTTCCCTTCTCTCTCTGGGTTCCCATGCTGCTGTAACACCCAAAGGGTCACTGACCAACTCATTCCTCCCCTCTGGGGCTGCCACTGAGGTTAGATTGGGAGACACTGGGTTCAAGCTAACAGTAGAAAATACCTGTCCAGTCTGTACTTGTATAGGTGACATACAGGGGTCTGTCTTTCTCCTAAAAAACAAAACAAAACAAAACAAAACAAACAAAACAAAACAAAAAACCAGATATAATTAGGGAAGCCTGCATGAGGATGCAATTAGGGACCCTCTGTGCTGTAAGGTCCCCCTGGGTCTTCACAGGTATAGAGCCCTCACCAGGACATCCTGATCCTCCTCTGCACCATGTCCTGGTCCGTAGCAGGCCAGGTCTGCTGCTCACCCCTCTGTTTCATGTACCCGCCACTCTCCCTGGCACCGAGGGCAAGCTCAGTAAATATTCATTGACGGAATGAAGCCTCCCGCTGCCTGGAACGGTGCCGGACACCAAGTGGGCACGTGATAAATGCTTGATGAATTGGATGCGTTGAAGTCAGCAATGTGGATCGGCAGCCACTGCCGGAGAGACGGGGGCTGCAGTTAATAAAGCCCTCACAGACCTGGGACATGAGTGAAATATCACAATTTATGTAAAGCTTTTCATTATAACTCTGCAGGGACGTCCCTCCAGTATTAGCATTTTCTAGACTCTCTTATCAGCCGCACTTCAAGGATAAAAGCCGGGGCTGCAGAAGGCGGCGTGGGAGAACAAACAAGAGCTATTTGCGCATCCCAAATAGAGAGGGCAGTGGGCTGGATCTCTACCTGCCTCACCTAGGCAACATTGCTGCTTAGAAGGAGGACAAAGTCTCTTCTAAGGGCTGTGTGTGTGTGTGTGCGTGTGTGTGTGTGTGCGTGCGTGCGCGCGCGCACACACACACACACACACACACACACGCATCTAGGTGTGTATATGCTGAGAGTGGGTGTCCTGCTCTCTATCTTATTTTCTTGAGACAGGGTCTCTCACCATACCCAGAGCTAGGCTGGAGGCTGGCAGGCCCCGGTGATCATGATCATCCTTCCTATGTCCCCAACAGTGCTGGGGCTTCAGGGGTCATGGTCATGCTCTTTTTTTTTTGCATGGGTCCTGGGAATTCTAAGTCAGATCCTCATACTTGCTCAGCAAATATGTTTAACTGGTAGTCCCTCAATGGCATTCATTCTTTTGAATGTCTGCTGTGCTTCCATTGGGGCAATTCTACTCTTCCTGTGGACATCCTGGAAGGGAGGTGTGCAGAAAGAGGCAAACAGCACCTTCTCCTCCCAGTGTGTGGAGGGTTCCTGCTAGTGGCATTAGCCCTGTGCTGACAGAGAACAGATCTTGAAGTCCAATGAGCTTTGAACCCACACTTGGGATGGATGGTCTTTCAGGCTGTCAGGGGTCTCGGAGCCTGGCTGTGGTCACGGCTGTCCCTATACCTACTTTGTAGGCTTTGGTGGCATGTGAGTGGGTACAGTGGGTAGGTGCTTGGTAACTGACTGTTAGTGGTATGTTGGTGCCTGCGTTGAAAGACTGTGGGTAGCCCTGGAGGGCCTGGTTCACCCACATTAGCTGGAGAACAGCAAGAAAGCCAATGTCATCTCCAGGTTTTTTTTTTTTTTTTTTGTGAAATCATAATGTTCTTGTGAGAACTTGAAGCCCCACTCTATGAAATACTCAAGTGTCAAGTCAGGGTTTCTATTGCTGGGATGAAACACCAAGACCAAAAACAAGTTGGGGAGGAGAGGGTTTGTTTGGCTTACACTTTCACATCGTAGTTCATTATTGAAGGAAGCCAGGGCAGGAACCTGGAGGCAGGACCTGATGCAGAGGACATGAAGGGGTGCTGCTTACTGATTTGCTCCTCATGGCTTATTCAGCCTGCTTTCTTTATCTCTCTCTCTCTTTCTTTCTCTCTCTCTCTCTCTTTCTTTCCCTCCCTCCTTCCCTCCCTCCCTCCCTCTTTCTTTCTTTCTTTCTTTCTTTCTTTCTTTCTTTCTTTCTTTCTTTCTTTCTTTCTTTCTTTCTTTCTTTCTTTCTTTCTAAGATAGGATTTCTCCATGTAATTCTGGTGCCTGTCCTGGCTGGCCTCGAACTCACAGAGATCCACCTGGCTCTGCCTCCTGAGTGCTGGGATTAAAGATGTGCGCCACTGCTGTCTGGCTCAGCCTGCCTTCTTATAGAGCCCTGACTCACCCACAATGGGCTGGGCCCTCCCCTATCAATCACTAATTAGGAAAATGTCCTACAGACTTACTTATAACCCACTCTTATGAAGGCATTTTCTCAACTGAGGCTCCCTCTTCTCCAATGACTCCAGCTGGTGTCAAATTGCCATAAAGCTAATCACCACGCCATACTTGATTTGATGTTCTGAACATTGTCTTGTAGAGCATGCCGGCTGTGGAGGGACTGGACTCAGGGAAATGGCACATGCCTGCTATGTGAGCTCAGGGAGGTGCTTCCCTGCTTTGAGCCTCAGTTTCCCCATTGTGCATCAATGTTGTGAATGTTGGTGATGGCTGAAACATGGCAGGCTCAGGGGAGCAAGCCATCTCTGGTGGTGTGGGTCACTGTGGCTCTATTGTGTATTAGGACAGTCATGCCTGCTGCTGTAGCAAACTGCTGCAGCATCCAACACCGTGAACACAGTGAATCCCTTTGTTCTCACATGACCAGGCTCTTCTGAGTAGTGATGCAATCTGTCGGATGGATGGCTTCCCTTTGTTGGAGACCTCTGTGTCTTGCAGACTTCACTTCCCATCAGGACAGACAGAGGAGAACACACCATCTCAGGCGCCTTGGGAGAAGGTGCAAGACCTTCAGATCTGAGCACTGTCACCCAAGACATGAAACATCAAATGGGGCCACATTATGGGACAGCAGGGATAGGGGAAGAGATACTACGGGTACCTGGAAGCTGGTGTCTTTGTAGGCAGTGGCTCTTATCCTTGCTGTGTCCAGTGCCACTTTGGACCATCCCCCTGCCTCCACTTCTGCTGTGTCTACTGGGCTGCAGCTCCTGCAGAGCAGGGCCTCTCCTGTGAGGTGAAATAGGAGATTGGGCATTGCCCTGGCACTGTGCCCACAGGGGCCCCCTGCCCCATGTGTCTATTCACTGGGCAGATGGGGAATCATGGCCTGCCGAGGGAAAGACTAATTCATAGCTGATCAGTGATAGGCCTCCATGCTCCAGGCCAGCATGTCTCCACCACACACACACACACACACACACACACACACACACACACACACACACAGAGAGAGAGAGAGAGAGAGAGAGAGAGAGAGAGAGAGAGAGAATGTGTGTGTGTGTGCATGTGTGTGTGTGTGCGTGTGTGTGTGTGTGTGTGTGTGTGTGTGCATGTGTGAGTGGCTGCAGATGTGTTTATGCAGAAGTGCACATATGTGTGTATGTATGTTGGGTGTGGATGGCAGGGCGGCCCCCTAAGTTGGCATGCTGACTGCAGGAGACAGTTTATTTACTCACTCCTTCCACAGATGCGGGCAGGGCCTGGACTCCAAGCAGGATGGGGAGACTGTGAAGATCCAGGAAGAGAACTGTTTAATTATTCCAATGGGTAATTAAAGATTGGACGGGGACAGGAGGAGACCTCAGACCGAGATTGGAGGAGACTTCTCTGAGGAGGGGACAAAGATATCCAAGGGACCAATCAGAGAAGGCTGAGGAGGTGAGGTGCTTGAAGAAGTGTTGTGTCCCTCCCCCACCTGGGTCAGGGGCATGTGCAGTGTGTGCAAAGATCTTGAGGGTGGAGAGTCCTTGGCTACTCACTGTAGAGTCAGATGGGACACAGGAGGGGTGGAGCCAAGTGCAACTGATGTAGGAGATGGGGCGGGAAGCCTGTGCCGCCAGTGAGAGGATTTTACCGAACTTCAGCAGGAGAAGCCAGGTTCTTTCTGTAGGAGCCCCGTGGCTGAAGAGCCTGTTCTGAAGCCAGTTGTGCTGTGAGGTAATATGGAAGCTAGTTCAGGACTCAGGGCAGGGTAACAAGAGGACAGAAAGCCACCAGGAGAACCCTGGGGTTGGTGACAGCTGGAGGTGAAGCCAGGTGTCTGTCCCCAATGAAAAATCCCTCGTTTCTGCCTGGTGTCCCTGGGATGGTGGATCTTGTTTCTGTGCTTCAGGCCCTAGTCCCTGTGTGGGGTCCGAAGCCTGTGGTCATCCTGCAGTGGTAGAGTGTCTCTGTGAGCAGTCAGTAAACTGAGGCGTGTGGACCGGCTGGGACCTGCCTACACAGGCCCAGTCTCTGAAGGAGGTAAGCAGAGCAGGACAGCCAAGGACTGTCCACAGGTCTTGTGCACAGCCAACCTATGTTCTTGTGTGAGTCTCACCGGAGCCCAGTGATGAGTTCTATCTCAGACGAGAGAAAGCCCATGTGCAGAGGACGGTCACATAGCTTGCTCAAGGTCACAATGTGTAGACATCACAGCTTGTTCCTCCTTGAGTGACTTATGCCCATCATCCTGACTGCCTCCATAGTATGGGTGGAAAAAGCATCGTTCGGGTGTGCAGGGTGGCTGAGATGGGGGTGGAGGGGTTGGGGGACAGGAGACATTTCTCAGGGGAGAACTTGGGAAGTAGTTCTGCCTTGCTGGGGGAAAGCGAGGCCTGATCCTGGCTCTTGGCATTGAAGAGTGTGCTGGAATCATTCCAGTTCTTGGGGAGAGAAGTGAATGGATGGCCCCTCTCATACTTAAATCTAACCCCCCTTACCCCCCATCCCCTTCAAGGCAGCTGTCAGGGCACCTCCTGAGCCCTGTGGAGCTCAGAGGACCTGAGGCAGGGGTGCCACCCAGACTTGCTAACAAAGGCAAAGTGGCAGGTATGTCCACAGGCAATGTGCTCCCAGGGATCTGGCTGGCCCCGAAGGGAGAGCTTCCACCTGCCGCCAGCAGGACACACAGGAGGAGAAGGCTGTGCTGGTTTGGGTGGTCTACAGCTCTCCAGTTGTTGGTTCTCCTACATCTGGTCATCGTGGAGGGAGAGGAGGCCTAGGCTGCATTGGGAACTAACAAAAGCCGGGGCTGGGGGTCTTTGTTGACATCTGCCTGCTGCTTGGTCACATCCAGCTGCCTTGATGGAGCTTGGAGAACCGGATGAGGTCCTGCAGCTGTGGCGGGTAGGATCTGTGACTCCCCTCACAAGGTGATGAAGATAACGCTAACGCAGAGGCCATGCCCTGCTATGAAGTTTGGCAGCATGCTGCATGGCTTTTCGGAGGCACTTAGTAATTAGAAATGGAAAACAGGGCTAAGGAAGGAGGAAGGAAGCTGGTCTGCCTGGACAGCCACAGCTGGCTTCCCCGCTGTTTCTTCTCTGGCTTTTCCTGTTTGGGAGTCAGGAACCTGAATGATGGTGACTAAGGGTTTCTTGACCACACACCTTTGTTTCCCCGCTGATTCCTCCCTCGGCTGGATGTCACACACATTCCCTTTGCCTTTCTGCAATCCCTGGAAGCAGCTTTTAGTCATAGCCCAGATTTCCACTGAGTAGATATTCTAGAATGCATTGTGCTCGTTGGGGTTATTTTCAGTTCCCGGTGAGCTGAGATGGTGTTTCTTCAGCAGGTGGTCCTAAAGAAAGCCCTCAACAGAGGGATGAACATTTGGGGATCCAGGTGAGGCTCACCTCTTGCTTTCTCTAAGGTTGATGGACAGCTGACTTGGCTGGGACAGCAGACTTCTCCCCCAGGATGCTGGACGCAGGCCAACATTTTGGGTTCTGGAACAGGCAGCCTCTTGGCAGGAGGCTGTGAACAGTGCGCACCACATGGTAACGCACAGCTGGCTTTGCACACACCAGGGCTCACTCACAGGGGCTCATTTCTATAGCTTATGACAGTAGCTTCTTGTACAATGCTGACTCTCCACCCAGCAGGTCACACTTGGAATATGGCCCCACTGGGATTTTCCCATTTACTAAAGGTGCATCAGCACAACTCAGTTATTGTCACACACACACACACACACACACACACACACACACACAGAGAGAGAGAAAGAGAGAGAGAGAGAGAGAGAGAGAGAGAGAGAGAGAGAGAGGTAATTTTGGGGGCTGAAACACAGGCCAAGGATGATATTGTGTTGGGCTAGGAGGATGGAAGGATGCTTGCTGGCAGATAGGCTGTGGGCTCTTATACAGGAAGTCTGAGCAAAGGACTACTTGAGGGACAGATGGGAGGACCAAGTGTCCTCTTGGGTAACAGGGCAGTGGCCAGGAGCTGGAGGGAAGGAAGAAGCATGGTTCAAGGGCTGAGACACAAGGCCAAGGGTAAAGGATTTGTCCTGTAGGTGCGTGGCTGTCTACTGATGATGTCTGAGAAGTCGCTGCATGGAACTTGGACTGATCATCTTCGTTCTCCACAAACCGATAAGCAAAGCAATAACGCCGGCCCAATTTCCTGGTTGTTTACGTTCTACTACTGCCTTGGTCCTTGGCACTGCCTGGCTGTGTAGAGTTTGGGTTGGTCAAGAGGGGTGCTGATAACATGACAGCCCAGCCATGCTTGTTGTTGCCCCATCTTCCATTGTCTTACACCAACTGCAGGCCCCCTAGATGGAGACCCCAGAATGGGGTGCTTGGCTGCACAGTCTAAGCCTGTCTTTCCATGTGTACTATGACGTGGACTGTGGTCCTCATGTCCTGTGGAGCTGGGCTCTTGGTTCTCTGACGAAGACCTCCTGTGGGCCAGGCTCCTTGTTGGTGTTCTGTCTGTGAGTGTTTTGTTCTGTGACGTATATGGGTGGGATCTGGGCATCCGTGCCTTGCCCTCCCTGCTCTCCCAGTGGCCCCCATGGATCCCCTTTTCTGTCTGTGCTCCTAGGGCTACTTCCTCTGTTGGTGTTTGGTAGTTGGTTGGTCTGTTCATTTCTCTGCTGGGTGTAACTGGAAAGGCGTCCGTGCACCTGCCTGCTGTTGAGAAGAGCAAACATCAGAATCTGCCACAGCAGCTGGATGTTACGGCCTGGCACTCAGCCCACCTGGCACAAGGTTAGCTCGGGGTGGACGTGGTTGCATCGGGTCAGATGTGAGTGATCGGCTTTGGGATCGGCTTGAACGCCTGCTATGTGTCAGCCACTTCTTACCTTCTCCACCACGAAGGAAAGAATGGATGCCACCTCTGACTTGCAGGTGGGGAAACTGAGGCATAGGTAAGTGAGAACTGTGGCCAGGATCTGAAGATGGTAGGCCTGAGTCGGAAGCTCCTGTGCTCTTGCCTAGCTGAGCTCTCTAAGAAGGACAGATAATGCCCATTGCTTGGATAGGGAGACAGAGGCTGGCTCCCGGCCACATGCTCTGTGCCTGCAAACTCTGTCCTCCTGTGGAGAGGGTGATTCCCATAGGCAGCCTTTGGAGAGATGGAGCTATGGAAATTTCCAGATCACCGCAGTAGGCTCAGCACCGAACAGGGAGCACCTTTGTCAGGGAGCACCTTCCCTAGTCCCAGGAGCCCATCAGTACCTGCTGTGGATCCATCTTCCTGCTCCTCGACCCCCTTGGCCCAAGCATCCTCCTCTGCATCTTCCACTTCCTGTCCTGCTTTCCCCTCCCTACTTCCCCTTCCTTTCTCGCCCTTCTTCGTTCTCTCCCCCCTTCTTCTCCCTTTTCTGTTTGCCTCTAACTACAGCTCCTCCCACCCCTCCTCCTTCTTCCCCCTCCTCCCCCTCCTCCCCTCTTCCACAGAGCAATCCTCATGGCCACCCACACAAAGAGGCGATTGTGAGCTGGAGTCCCACTGAAGGCCAGGAACATGGCGGAGGCCTGATTTTCATGAATGATCAAATGCCCAGCCCGGCCCACTGCAGGCAGCAACCTGAGCTTGGGCGGCCAGGCGGGTGGTTTGCTTCAGGGCTTTGTCTGGGGATGAAGAGCCCCTGGCTGGGAGCCATGTTGCCTTGGCAGTGGGGAGGAGGGACAGGGATGGCTGTTGGGGCCTGTAGGACAGACCGGGTCAGCTGGGCCCCAGAGCCATGAGCCACTCTGTGCAGGGTGGCCCAGGGGTTAGGGCCCTGGTCAGAATCCATGGTTAGGAAAGGTCAGGCGGGCCTCATGTAACCTTTTTTCCACAGTGGACAGGAAGATACTAGAACCAAGTGAACATACTGCCGGCCTGAGGAGGGGTGCAGGGCGGGGTGTGGGGGGTGGGGGGCGCGCAGCTTGGTTATCCCTGGAGACGGCCTCTCCACCATCCAGAGGACTCATTTTTCTGGCCAAGGCTTTGGTTTCCTTATCTTTCTGGTGGACGTCTCGGCCCTGCCCTGCCTGGGTATAGTGCAGGTTGGTCACGGTGGGGACACAAGGCACCCAACACACAGCAGTTAAACTTGAGTGAAAATGACAGACTGGTGCTGATGACGTACGGGGTGGTGCCTGAGGCCTTCTCTGGGGTTGGTGTGGCCCTGCCCTCTGCAGGTCTGTGTGGGACTCCTCCAGAAGGGCCCTTTCCAGCATTGGGTTGAGACTCAGCACCCGGCCCGTCTGTAGGCTCTGCCTTGTCCTCCTGGCTGCAGTGACACCTGCTGGTGGCCAGGCTGCTCCCAATCCTGTGGCTTCTGGGGTGGCACTCCCAGGTCCTGCCTCCCAGCTACCCAGGAGATTGTCTGCTGAGTTCTCCACACTGGCATCCCTTAGGAGCCAGAGTCTCCTGTACCTCGAGTGGATGATGGTTTTTCTCTCTAATGGCTTATCAGTGATGGACCTCATCTGGACGATGGTTTCTCTCTGGAAGTGTGTCAGAGATGAGCCTTGGTGTGGATAACGGCTTTCTCCCTCGTGGCATGTCAGGGATGGGCCTTGCATTTGGCTGGCTCACTCCGATGGTTAACTGAGGCTCCTGAGCCACGAGTGGGCAGCCAGGGACAAGCTCTGCCTCTTTTTTCCAAGGCCCTTGAGTGGGACCTGGTAGGCTTGGGGGAGCCCTGGAACTCTGCAAGACTCCCATTTCCCTTCCCATTGCCTTTTCTCACTAAGGACACCTGTCTCAGTGGTGGCTGAGGCCACTGGAGGACTAATGGATGCCACAAACATAGACTTTAGGCAGTAACTAAGTCTCTTTTAAGCCTCAGTGTTAACTTCCCATCAAATGGGATCACAGTTGCTTAAGCCCCTCAGGATAGTGGGATAAATACTGCAAATACTGATCAACCTCCAAACCCTGACAGAGAACTCCTCAGGAGGCTGGGAGCCCTCTGTGACGGAGAGTAACTTCCTCCTTATTCTCCGTAACTTCATAGTCCCTGACTGTTGGGGACATGAGAGGGCCTGGGTGCCTCTACTTCCCAGTGACCCCCAGGTAAAGTCCACCTGACTGGCCTGGTCTCTGAGGTGCAGGAACAGGTCTCATGACCCTCCCTGTCCAGAAACCAACATCTTCTGCCTTCTGGGGATCTGCTCATGTCACTGAGATCTCGAGATGCCAATGCTCACTCTCTGTCTTAAGATTAGATGACTTCATGCCTCTGTGGACCCCTGGGGACCATCCCCACCTCCCTGGGATGATCATATCTTCTGCCAGGCCCCTGCTCTGTGGTAGGTGGTGACAGCAGGGATTCTACATGCAGCGTGCCACCATGAAGGGCACACTGGCCACAGGAGGAATCATCAAATACCCCTTTACCACAACCCACGCTGGCAGGGGAGCCATGCGGCCTCTGCCAGTCTGTCATCATGGCATGGCCTTGCTTGCCCCTAGTCTGAATGCTACTTTTGTGTTCATTTTATCAGACTCTGCCCTTCCCCCACTTCAGAGGCCCAGCTCAGTCCTTCCTTGGTCCATGACCCTCTCTGAAGGTCAGAGAGTCTGTGGAGACAAGCAACCAAGCCGTTCAGAGCTGACATCTCCCTTCTAAATTCCCAGAACTCTAGAATTCTGGATCCTGTGGCCTAAGCTGGCTTCCAGGGCCAAGATACATCTTTCTGGCTGTATCTTCATCCTTACATAGGTTGTGTGACCTGATTGTGCCCAGGGGTATCACTGGGGAGGATGCAAAAGGGATGGATCTTGCTTATGCAGGCTGGCATCCATGTGTAAGCATGCAAGGCCCTGGGGCTCAGGATGGACTGTGGCACTGAGGGACGATGTGAGGGTGTGGTATTGGGAAGGTGGCCTGGTCCCTTCTGGGATCTTACTCTGGACTCTGGGATGATTTCAGGGGTCAGGACGATTTGAAGTTGAGGGCCAGGGCAGATTTTTCTGGAAGATGCTGGGAGTTTTTTCACCCTCTGCCGGATTAGCAACCCAGATTTGGGCTAGATCTTAACACCAGGACACATCTACAGATTTGAAAGTGGTCGCCATGAGGATGGGAGTGAAAGATAAGGGTGAGAGGAGAACATTGGCTGCCCTGATGTTAGCCTCAGGCTGACCCTAATGTGGATGTCATGGGGAAGGAAGGCCTTGAATCTACTGAATGTCACAATCTGGCTCAGTTTGCATTAGCGTGGGCCTGAGCCCAGCTAGAAGCCACTGTGAGTGGTACTGGGCACAGAAAGCCTAGAGTGGCTGGGACAGATGCGGGGTGGGGCTGGGGTCCGGGAGCAGACAGCGTGTGGGATTTAACAAAGCAGTGGGCTGAGTCAGGCCCTTCCAGTTGTTATCATTGCTGGCTGCTGTCCTCGGTGGTGGCCACCTTGTTAGTTAGTGTGCAGATGGGCAGAAGGCACTCCTAGAGTGATGAGGAGCATCTATCTCCAAGCGGTTTCCGGCTAGGTCCTCGCGAGAAAACTGTGTTGCCCATCAGGTGAGCTGTGACCTATCAAGGGCTTGGACCCCTGTCTGCTCCCGCTTGGCTTGCTTTCCCTTACAAAGCCCGCCTCCAGAGCTGCCTGTCTCTGAGATGGAGCAGCATAAATTGTCCTGAGAGACCCTCCAGCCTGGGACCTTTTCCCCTTCAAAAGCCAAGAACAGCGGGCGGCCTGGTCTATCTTGGTGCCCAGTCCAGGAGCAGAGCAGCTTGAGTTCTTGGGATCTGCCTGTGCTGCCTCCTGCCATTTTTTTCCTCCTTAAAGCTGTGCAGAAGCTGCTCAGGTCTTGGGTCTGAACATTTCATTCACCCTGGTCCTTTCTTCACCTCAAAGCAGTGGAGCCCTGGTGGGCGGGGTCTGGCAGGGAGCTTGTGCTCTTGCTATCCACCTCACTCTGGGGCTCAGTCGGACCTGGAAATCACCTATGGGCTTTATGCTCCCCAAACTCTAGGCTCAGTACCTTCGTCTCCGTACAGTCTAACATGTGACACGCGGGTATCCTTCCAGAACTACTGAATCCAGCCCCAGCCAGATTCCTCTGAACTTTGAGCCCAGCAGAAGTGTGTGTGTGTGTGTGTGTGTGTGTGTGTGTGTGTGTGTGTGTGTGTGTGTGTGTGTGTTGGTAGGGGGTGGGAGGGTGGGGGAGCCAGGTGCCTGCTACAAGTCCTCTACACTTGGAGACGGACCTGGTGAGACAGGTTTTTCTTGTTGGGGACTGCTGGATCAAGACAGAGGGGGTGCGCTGCCCTCCACTGGCCAAGGAAGGATTGGGAGGCAAAGTGGAAGATCAAAGTCACCAGCGGGCACTGGCTGGGCCTTGGGACCATCCAGGGCAAGGGGTTGTCTGAAGGGAGAGATAGGTAGGAGCGGGCTTTCCTCAGAACTCAGGGCTAGGGAGCTGAGGGTCCCTGAGACTGTTGCCCTGTGCTGTGGGAGGTCTTTGTTCCAGTAGCTCGCACACTCTCCCCGATAAGCCTCTCGGAAAGCAGCGCTGGCTCTGCCCTGGATGCGCTTGAGGAGCCTTTTTAGTACCATCGAAGCTCCGTCCTAGCACAGTGCACGTACTGACTACACAGGACCTGTATTGACCCCGATGTACTTCATCCACTTCGCAGATGAAGAAGCAGGCACAGGCTAGAGGTGTATCGTGCCAGCCTCTGAATGCCCATTCCCTGGACTGCCAATATTAATACCACTGTGGTCAGTGGGGCATCTCATGCCCTAGCCAGCTTGTTGCCAGGCTAGTTCAATCTCACTTTGCAGGAGCCAGTTTGCCACCTGAGACTGTGGCTTCTGCAAGATCACCACGCAAAGTAGGGCTTCTTCCCATGCCCTTCACCTCCTACCCCTTCACTCCAGCGTCTCTCTTGAGTTGGCCTCTCCCCTGTCTGAAGGATCATGTGACCTCAGGGACCAAGCCCTTCTCTCTCTGAGTCAGGGGTCACTGGGCTTTCTCCACATTCCAGCACACAGCCAATGAGCTGGCATTCAATGGCCATCACTCAGCTAACTTGTTCACACCACCAGTGTTTGCTTGGTGGCAGCTGTGCCAGGCACCAGGACCACAGCGGCTGCCACGGGAGGAGAGCCCCTGTTAAGGTCATTCACAGTTCTTCGGAACCAATCCTGATGCGCCACAGTCCAGGATTCAAGGGCAGGCCTGACGTCGGCGGCCTGTGGGGGCATGGAGTGAAGAGTTCTCTGGATCTTCCTCCCCAGGGGTGGCAGGAATCCTGAGATTCCCAGCCCCGAAGGAGCCCTGTGTATGTGTCTTTCCACAAGAGGAGGTGGAATGAGGCATTTTGCCTCACATTCCCCCTAGTGCCCCTGGCTCTCGAATGCCCCAAGGCTTGCAAACACTCTGGAGGATGAGGTTTCCCCTGACAACCTTTTTCCCTCAGTTTCCCCTGACAGGGCTCCAGGCCTCTCCTCCTTGTTGATGTAACCAACCGTCTTATTAAATAAGAAACACAGAAACAATGTAAAAGAGAAAGTCGAGAGGTCAGAGCTCAGAGCTAAATCTCACCCTTCCTTCTGCTGTCCCAGCTTCGCGAAAAGAGACCTACTTCCTGTTGGTTAGTTTTTTTTAAAGTATGTTGTTCTGCCTTCTCATTGGTTGTAAACCCAAACACATGACTGCCTCGTCACTGTCTGAATGTACAGCCCCCTAGGTCTTAAAGGTATATGTCTCCAATGCTGACTGTATCCCTGAACACACAGAGATCTTATGGGATTAAAGGCGTGTGCCACCACCGCCACACTCTTGCTATGGCTCTAATAGCTCTGACCCTGAACACACAGAGATCTTATGGGATTAAAGGCGTGTGCCACCACCGCCACACTCTTGCTATGGCTCTAATAGCTCTGACCCCCAGACAACTTTATTTATTAACATACAATCAAAATAATATTTCAGTACAATTAGATTACCACCACATTTCCCCTTTTCTATTTTAATAAAAAGAAAAAAAGCAAAAGGTTATAACTAACAAAAGAAAAACTATATACAAAAGTACAATAACTATATACAATATATACAAGTAATAAATACCTAAACAGGTATTTGACAAATCAGAGAAAATAATTCCATTTTCTATCCTATTTTGGTAAATCCAAGATGTATCTAATGCACTTTCTATCCTAATTAATTTTCAACTATAACTAACTAATCTTCAACCATAACTAACTAATCTTCAACTCCCTCAGAGACCCAAGAAGGGAATAATATTAGCTAACAAAAATAAAAACAGGAAGTGCATGCAAGCAACTTCCAAAAAATTTTGTGAGTTGACAGAAACAGCCAGCTGCCTGGGCAGTCACCTGAGGTTTCTCCGCAGTGTTGGGGCATCATCTTCAGCCTATAGGCTTAGTGTATCTGACAGACTCATTTGTGAAGTAGGATGTACACAAGGTCAACAGTTCAACCTCACATTGGGTGAGAGCAGTCCACGTACCAGAAACACCTGAATTCCACTAGTGTCCTGTCATGATTCAGGATTTTAAATTCTGGAAATTGTTGACAGTTTTTTAATTCAGCTGTCCATTCTTCTTGGCTGTGTATATATGGCTTCATCTCAGCATCCCCTTCTTCTCCACATCCCTCTATTAAATGCCAGTCTACTTTCGAGAGGCATGAGCTTTCAGCTGCTGTTCCATTGTACAACAGAATCCATTGGCCCTCTGCCTGTTAAGCTGCTTTGAAGAAAAGGGCACCGTACCTTTTCCGGATGCGAAGGCCATTTCAGGGATGGGGCCGTATTGTCCTGGCCTCAGAAGATACCTTTTGATAAAGCCATAACCACACTTGTTTTGGCAAGAATCAGTAGTCCCTTGTTTCGTGTTCTGTCTGTCCATTTTGTCCTGTTGATTCGAGGATACTTTGTTGTCCAGTGGCTAACTTTTGCCACAAGGAAAGTTGACTCCTTATGCAGTTTCTTCAATGCCCATATTTTCTCTGAAGTAGATTAGTACTGCCAGGAGCTGACATGTCTCAAAAAAGAAAAATTTTCTAAGTTATTAAAACATTTTAAATGCCATATTCTGTAGATCTCTGAAGGGTTTGAAGATGACCTGTCTAAAACATCTCTGCTTAATTTTTTAAAACATATCTAATCTGACTACAAGTTCTATGATAATGTCTAACTACTAGCTTTCATTTCTTTATATCCTAATAGTTGATAATAATAACATTCAAGGATCAGAAATTTGCATTACATTGTTAAATGGATGGAATAAATACAATTAGAAATATACATATAGCATTTTCTAACAATATCAGTTTCAAATTTGTATACAATATAAAACAATCCAATCCAATGTAAAGTATTTAAAATTAGTAATTGTCTTTTTCTTTTCTTTCTTTTTTTTTTTTTTTTTTTTTTTAAACAAGAACCTTAAATCTAATCTCCTTTGCTTAGCCTTTTTCCTAACCCTTGACAATAACTTGTAACCAACCCCCTAAATACTGAAAATTATCCCAGACCCAAAACCCATTAAAAAGACCAAAAAACCACCCGCCCCACACCACCTCTTTGGGAATGTGGGCGTCGTATTCTTAAAATTGCTTCCTGCTGGGTATGGGCGAAGTTTTCTTTATCCTGAAAGAAAGATTTTAGGTTAATTGTCAAATTCTAGGAGAGGTAACTATATCCTTCATTATCCAGTCTGTGTATAATGCCAAAGTTCAGGGTTTATCTCAAGTCCTTATTCAAGTAGTCTTTGAGACTGGATCATCTCAGCTAGTCATCTCAAATTTGCTCTGAGCACCTTGTAGTTCAAAGCTGATCTATGGATGATGTTTGTCAGCTTAATGATATTATTATTGTCCACGTGGAATTGTTGTTGTTGTGGGGCCCCATCTTCTTTCTGGAGACTTCAGTTGATGTTAGGCCTGGCCTTGATTTCCTGCAGAAAACTGATAAGAGACTCGAACACAAAAACATATATATGCAGCTAGCCTTTTTTCTAGAATTAGTTAGTACTCTATGTGACCATTCATATCTTAACAAGTTTAAAATGTACATATATATATATATTAATCTTGTAAATTTTGATAAAAATTTATACTTTGAGAAAAGTTTAAAGAATCAGAATAGAATCAAAGAGTTGAGATTAGTAATAGAATAGTCCCTTAATTAATTTTGCTTTTGTCCTGTACCATAGCAGAAGATGGCTCTTATTCTGGCATGATACAGGGAGTTTGCATTTTCCTTTTAACAACATGCTTGAGTTTAAAGAAGGAGAGAGCCATTCTCCAACTCCAAAGTCAGCTTTAAATTTTAATTGAACTGGGACTATTAGAAAACCAGTAGTGTTAAATCTTTAGAGAAAAGCAGAAACAAACATTTAGGAAGACATAAAATTTTTTTAGATAATATATACCCATACACCGTTTCATTCTGTTTCTTGGGATAGATGATTTGTCACTTTTCTTCAGTTGTCTCATTTGTCCAGTGTTCTTCAGATTCCTTAACCTTCATTTTCCTAAAAGACAAAAACAAAAACCTTTCCCCAAGACTAATTTTGGGGATGTTCCTTTTTCGCAAGTTATTATCTGATTAAATGAAAAGGCATGTTTTATTGATACAAGTTAGTTTAAATTGGATGTTCATGCTGGTTGATGAACTATCACCTCCTCAATTAAGAGGTCTCTCTTGTTCAAATCGAACCTTTATCAATTTTGATGGTACCCACAGCTTATCTTCTCCTGTGGAAACAAAAGCAAAACCACGTCCCCAATGTAATACATACCCTGGTTTCCATTCTGAGGTCAGCACATCCTTAAAGTATATAGGCTGATTTAATTCTGTAGTTTTTTCTATTATCCAATGTCTCTCTGCAGCTGTTGTTCCTTTCTCATTGGCATTCAGAAAATTCAAAGTTAGAAGAGCATTATGCAGTCTATTTCTGGGGGTTTTTGTTACCCATTTCTGTTTATTTAGCATATCCTTTAGAGTTCTGTTTGATCTTTCTATAACTGCTTGACCTGTAGGATTATGTGGTATGCCTGTAATATGCTTTATATTGTAATAAGCAAAAAACTGTTTCATTTTAACAGAGACATATGATGGAGCATTGTCAGTTTTGATTTGTGCAGGTATACCCATGATGGCCATAACTTCTAGCAAATGAGTGATTGCAGAATCAGCCTTTTCAGAACTCAAAGCAGTTGCCCATTGAAATCCTGAAAAAGTATCAATGGTGTGGTGTACATATTTCAGTTTTCCAAATTCTGCAAAGTGAAACACGTCCATCTGCCAGATTTCATTTCTCTGAGTACCCTTTGGGTTACATCCTGCTGGTAATGGCGTTTGATTGTAGAAGGAACAAGTAGGACATTTCTTTACTATTTCTTTGGCTTGTTGCCAGGTTATGGAAAAATCCTTTTTTAAACCTTTACTATTGACGTGATGTTTTTTATGAAATTCTGAGGCTTCCAGCACATTTCCTATCAATAATTTATCAATCTCATCATTGCCTTGTGCTAGAGGGCCTGGCAGACCAGTATGGGATCGAATGTGAGTTATATATAAAGGATGATCCCTTTTCCTGATTGTATCTTGTAATTGAATAAATAGTGAAGTTAATTCTGAAGCATCAGGGATAAATTCTGCAGTCTCAATATGTAACACCACTCTTTCAGCATACTGAGAGTCAGTTACTATGTTGAGAGGTTCTGAAAAATCCATTAATACCAACAGAATAGCATACAATTCTGATTTTTGAACTGAATTATACGGACTTTGAACCACTTTACTTAAATTTTCTGATTTGTAACCAGCCTTTCCTTCTTTGTTGGCATCTGTATAAAATGTACGAACTCCAGATATGGGTTTTTGCCGTACAATTTGAGGCAAGATCCATTCAGCTCTCTTTATAAGATCAATTCTATTGCTTTTGGGATATTTGCTGTTAATTTCTCCCAAAAAATTACTGCAAGCTCTTTGCCAAGGTTCACTTTCTGTCCATAATTTTTCAATGTCCTCCTTAGTTAATGGTACGACAATTTCTGCTGGGTCTATGCCTGCTAATTGACGAAGTCTCAGTTTTCCTTTGTAAATCAAGTCAGAGATTTTTTCCACATAAGTTTTTAATTTTTTATTTGGTTTATTTGGTAAAAATATCCATTCCAAGATAATATCTTCCCTCTGCATTAATATTCCAGTAGGAGAACGCCTAGAAGGTAAAATAACCAAAATGCAATCCAGCTTTGGATCAATACGATCCACGTGTCCTTCATGCACTTTCTTTTCTACCAAGGCCAATTCTTTCTCAGCTTCAGGTGATAATTCTCTTGGACTATTTAAGTCCTTGTCACCTTCTAAGGTTCTGAACAAATTAGTCAGTTCATCATTTTTTACCCCAACAATAGTTCGTAGATGAGAAATGTCTCCAAATAATCTTTGAAAGTCATTAAGAGTCTGTAGTCTATCTCTCCGAATTTGCACCTTTTGGGGTCTAATTTTTTGTAGCTCTATTTTATATCCTAAATAATTAATAGAATCTCCTCTTTGTATCTTTTCAGGAGCAATTTGTAATCCCCAGCAAGGCAAAATTTTCTTTACTTCTTCAAATATTATTTCTAAAGTATCTGCATTTGAGTCAGCTAGTAAAATATCGTCCATATAATGATAAATTATAGATTTAGAAAATTTTTTACGTATCACTTCCAATGGCTGTTGCACAAAATATTGGCACAGAGTTGGGCTATTCAACATTCCCTGTGGGAGGACCCTCCATTGAAATCTTTTAACCGGTTGAGAATTATTATAAGTAGGCACTGTAAAAGCAAATCTTTCTTTGTCTTTTTCTTGTAAGGGTATTGAAAAGAAACAGTCTTTTAAATCAATAACTATGAGAGGCCATCCTTTTGGTAACAGAGTAGGCAAAGGCATCCCAGATTGTAGAGAGCCCATTGGCTGAATTACTTTGTTAATTGCTCTAAGGTCTGTTACCATTCTCCATTTACCAGATTTCTTTTTAATAACAAATACAGGAGAATTCCAAGGGCTGGTTGATTCTTCAATATGCTGAGCATTTAACTGTTCTTCTACCAGCTCTTCTAAAGCCTGGAGTTTCTCTGTTGTTAAAGGCCATTGTTGGACCCATACAGGCTTGTCTGTTAACCATTTTAAAGGTAGAGCTGTTGGTGTCTTTGGAAGATCATCAGTTATTGTGCCCTGTTCTTGTATAATATGGATGGCTGGTGACCACTCATTAGAACAATATCTTCTAATATTTCTCTCAGTAACATGTGCTAGTTTATGATTTGTTTCTGAGATTGGAGGGATGTTAATCTGAGTATTCCATTGTTGCAACAAGTCTCGACCCCACAGGTTCATAGTTATGTTGGCCACATATGGTTTTAATTTTCCTCTCTGTCCTTCTGGACCTATACATTCGAGCCATCTTGCACTCTGTTTCACCTGAGATAATGTCCCAATTCCTAACAGTTGAACGTTTACCTCCTGAAGAGGCCAAGTTGGATGCCAAAATTCTGGTGCAATTATGGTAACGTCCGCACCTGTGTCTACCAGACCAGACAACAAAACACCATTTATTTTTATTGTTAATTTTGGTCTTTGTTCATTAATAGAAGTTTGCCAAAAAATTTTCTTTATGTTTTCTCCTGAATTTTCTATTCTCTCTGTTTCATCTTCCTGACCAGCATGATTTATTCCAATAGGCATTTGGTTATTTAATCGCTCTCCAGAGCAGGCATTTCCTCTATGGCTGCAGGAAAGGTTTGAACTGGATTTGCACTGGGGGCCTGCCTGAGGCCCCTCTGGGAGTTTCCCGAAGACTGAGGCAAAGGATTACCCTGTCTGTCCTTTGTTGATCTACATTCGTTGGTCCAGTGTTTTCCCTTACCACACCTTCTGCATACTCCAGAAGGAAGGGGCCTTCTGTTGCCATTGTTCCTTGAAGAAACATTGTTTCTGGGAATGACCTGTCTACAGTCCCTTTTCAAATGTCCTTGCTTCCCACATCCAAAACATCTAACACTCCTCAAACCTTTTGAAATTACTTCTCCTACCCATGTATCATCATGCTCATCAGCTTCAACATTAATTGTTTCTCTAATCCAATCTTCCATAGGTGCAGATCTTGCCCTTAATGGCCTGATTATTGTTTTGCATGCTGCATTCGCATTCTCAAATGCCAAAGCTTCAATTATTGCCTTACCAGCTTCTGAATCTGAGACCATTCTCTTTACTGCTGAAGCCAGTCTTTGTAAAAAATCTGTAAAAGACTCTTTTGGGCCTTGCTTCACCTTTGTAAATGACTCAGATTTTTTTCCTGGTTCCTCAACTTTGTCCCATGCATTCAAGGCTGCCGTTCGACATAAAATTAGGGTTTGGACATCATATAAACATTGTGTTTGTGCTGAAGCATATTGGCCTTCGCCCATAAGCTGATCCTGGCAAACTTGTATTCCTTTATCCCTCCATTGTTTTTCTATGTTTTTAGCCTCCTCCTTAAACCAAGTCAGAAATTGAAGTCTCTGGCTGGGTTCCAGAACACCTTGTGCCAGGTCCCGCCAGTCCTGTGGTACTATCCTATTATATGTTGACCAAGAGTTTAACATTTGCTTTACATATGGGGAATGCATGCCATAAGATACTATTGCCTCCTTAAACCTTTTTAAATCCAACATTTCAATTGGAGCCCAATTATTTTGTGTAGCCATTTGATCAGGCATCTGCTGTACGGTTACAGGATAAATTAAGGGTGACTGTGTGAAAACAGGCTTTCTTTCTGCAACCTTATGATCCCGACTTGAAACAACTTCACTGTTAATTTCTTCTGTCTGAATTTTTACAGGTTTAGCAAGTTCTTCTAAAGCTGTTATCCTGGCACTTAAATTGACTATCTTTTTAAATATTAAAATGTGGATTATTATAGTGATAAGGTGCATAATTCCACCAATACTAATATTATATAGTTGTTCCATTGCCAGACTGCCTAAAATTTCGAACAAAAACCAATTTTCTTCCAATGTACACATAAAACCCATATCTTTTTTAAACGTGGAAAAAAATTCTCTTTTAGATAGTTTCCTTTAAAATATCTGATATATTATGACTTACCAAATCTGCGTAGAACAGTAGAAATCCGAGGGGATTTTCAAAACAGCCACCTAGTGTCCCAGGTGTAAATCCAAAGAGAAAGAGAGAGAGAGAGAGAGAGAGAGAGAGAGAGAGAGAGAGCGAGCAAGAAAGCGTAGCTGGCTAAAGTTTAAATGCAGCCACGTGTTCCCTCTTGTGCCGAATCAAGGCTTGGGTCTGGCTTCCTTAAGCTCCGACCACGTGCGTTGGCTTTACAGGCAAGGCTCTGTTCGGCAGGGCAACTCTGAGTTGTTTGTAGCACCGGCTTTAAGCAAGCAGGATTTAAGCAAGCAGCTCACCGATAGTCCAGCCTGAGGTCAAGCAGAACTAGACCCAGGCTCGGACTAAGAAGCCGATCGCCGCCGGCCGCCGCGTGCCACCGCCGCCGCCGCGGGCCGCCTGCCGCCCTTACGGGAAAGCGGACCTGCCGCCAAGCCAAGCAGTTTTTAATGGATTCTTGTCACGTTGGGCGCCAGATGTTGATGTAACCAACCGTCTTATTAAATAAGAAACACAGAAACAATGTAAAAGAGAAAGTCGAGAGGTCAGAGCTCAGAGCTAAATCTCACCCTTCCTTCTGCTGTCCCAGCTTCGCGAAAAGAGACCTACTTCCTGTTGGTTAGTTTTTTTAAAGTATGTTGTTCTGCCTTCTCATTGGTTGTAAACCCAAACACATGACTGCCTCGTCACTGTCTGAATGTACAGCCCCCTAGGTCTTAAAGGTATATGTCTCCAATGCTGACTGTATCCCTGAACACACAGAGATCTTATGGGATTAAAGGCGTGTGCCACCACCGCCACACTCTTGCTATGGCTCTAATAGCTCTGACCCTGAACACACAGAGATCTTATGGGATTAAAGGCGTGTGCCACCACCGCCACACTCTTGCTATGGCTCTAATAGCTCTGACCCCCAGACAACTTTATTTATTAACATACAATCAAAATAATATTTCAGTACAATTAGATTACCACCACACCTCCTTGCCTCAGTCTCTGCCCTCCTGCCCCCCCCCCCCCCCCGAGCACCAGGAGCATCCTACCCACCTAAGAGATGGATCTTGAGTTGTGTAACAAAGTACGCAGGCAGCCTGATTGTCCACACTGCACTGTCTACACCGCCGTTCAGCCTTTCGGTGTGAGACAGGGTTCGAGTCACTGGTTCTCACGTCCGGTCAAATCCCCATCACCCAGCTCGTGAGCTCTTCACAGCAGGCCCCGGCTTGTAACCTTGTATGTGGCTCATCACCTGCAAGGATGCAGGGTGCAGACACTGAGAAAAGAGCCAAACCGTGTGTGGTAGCACATCTCTCAACAAGCATCAGGGGTCATTACCAAGGCTCTCTGGTATGGGCTTGCTGAGTGCATTCCTGCCACAGGCCTTGGCATCTGCCATTTCATCCTCTCCTTCCTTGCAGCCAGGTGTCTGCCTGGCTTTCTCCCCACCCTATCAGCTTCCTTTTTAAAATGGCAGCCCAGGGCCCACCGTGGCTGCTCTGTGGCCCAATTCCCTTCTGTTCTCCTACGTGACGTTCACAGTTGGAGCGGGCTGTGTCTTTTACTGATTGATTTTTGTTTTGTCTTCCTTCCCCAGCCATGTCAGCTCATATTGTCTGTTTTGTTCTCTCTTGTAGCTGCAGCTTCGAGGACCATGTCAGCACATGGTGGGCGATCAATAAATATGTTTTCTATGAACGTGCATGTGTGTGCCTCTCCTCCACCTCCCCATCTCTGTGTGCGCCCCTGCTCCCTTGGATGGGCTGTCATAGGAATAGTGTAGAGTATTTCATAGTGTCGGGAAACACAATTGCAGTCCGGCACTTCTGAACCCCTCATCAGCCGTGACTAATCTCAGCGTGTTCCTCCTGCTGCAGGAGGACCCCAGCCCAGCACTGGGCTTTTTCCTCGGTTGAGAGGGTCTCCGTGCCCCTGGGCCCCTGAGGTGCCTTAGTGCCGTTGTGGGGTATTACTGTAGCAGGTGCTCCTGGCTGTTTCTCCATACGCACACGCGAGAGCTCAGACAGGGTAATAAACAGCAAAGCTAATTTGATTTTCCAAAATGAGTGTCCCCAGAGGACTTTTAAAAATGGAGCTGGCATCGGGTCAGGGAAAGCCAGCCACGACGGGGATCGTCAGTTCCAGAGGGAAATCCAATATTCCAGTCAACGAGGCAGTCCCCGCTTCATTAAGGGAGGGATGGTGACTTCTTAACCTTGTCAAGAACCAGAGGTCTTGGCTTGACTCATGGTTGTCCCCTGCTGGTGACAGTGGTGATGAATGGGATGGTGATGGCCAGGGGTTCTCTGCTTTCTTTGTGTGTGTGTGTGTGTGTGTGTGTGTGTGTGTGTGTACACATGCACACAAGCACACATATGTGGGCTCTGGTGGGTGTGTGGAGGTCAGAGAACAGCCCTAGGCGTCAGTCTTTGCCGCCTTGCTTGAGGCAAGGTTTCTTGTTGTTTGCCCCTGTGTATTCCAGGTTAGCTGGTTTGAGACCTTCCAGGAATTCTCCTGTCTGCCTTCTATCTCCCTGTCGGTGTTCTGGGATTACAGACACATGCAGGTTACTGTGTCTAGCTCTGTGTGGGTTGCAGGATCCAAATTTACGTCCTCATATCTGCATGCCCTGCGGATTTCCTTTTCTTTTCCTCCCCTTGTTCTTTGTGTGTGCAAGACTCCACGTGCCTGTGGAGGCCAGAGTTGACGCCGGGTGTCCCTCTCAACCACGCTCCACTTTAGTTTTTGAGGCAGGTCCCTCACTGAATCTGAAGCTTACTTATTTGGCCAGCTTGACTGGCTGGCCAGCCCGGGGACCGTCCCATCTCTGCCTCTGACCCTGGGATCACAGGCACCTGCTGCCCCTGTCCACTTTCTTGCGTGGGTTCTGGGGCCCGGACACAGGTGCGCATGCTTGACCAACAAGCACCATACTTTCTGAGCATCTCTCAGGCTTGCCTTTTCTGGAAAGAAAGCAATCGTGCACATCTGTGGCTTCCTGACCTGCAAGGGCTGAACGGCCGTCATCCGGGTGCCACCGGTTCCCTTAGCCAGAACTTGTCTTGTCTTCCCTGTTCTCTTTTTGTCTGTACCCTGTGACCCAGTGCACTGCCAAGCTCAGGGCAACTTGCTTTTGTTCTGATAGTTTTAAATTGTTTGTATTAATTATGTATTTATTTAGGGACAGGGTCTCACGATGTAGTCAAGGATTTCACCCTGTTTCCACCACCCTTTCAATGTTAATTTCTGCCATTGGCAGTGACCTCAGTACTCATTAAGTTCCTTTGGGAAGTGGGTGCTCATACATTTTTAGGGGCTCTGTTAGTAGTCAAGGCACCCACCAGGGCCTTGAGCAACAGCAGCATACAGCCGGTGCTCACTTATGGCATGTTGAATCCAGGATGGAAAATATCTTTCAAGGCAGACAGAGTTCAGGCTGGACCAGAGCTCACTCTTTAGGTGGTGATAGTTATATCCACTATGGACCTGTCCTGAGAGTTGCCTGAGACATGGAAGGAAGAGAGGGAAAGCCCCACAGATGGGTATCCCCCAAACCCACCGTACACACATGTATAGGATCCTTCCAAGACATGTGTGCCTTGGGCTATCCTCAGCCTTTATTCGTAAATGGGTCTTGGTGCCAGGGTGGCACACCGGGCATTTACTCACTTGTTCTCTTCATTTCATTTGTTCAAGAGACACCTGTGAGGTCTCTCAGTGCTGGAGACAAATGGCCAAAGCAAATCTTGACTTTTTGCTTTTCTCTTTTGACCTCACGTCCTCGGCTGTGTCCGATGGTTAAAAACCAAGAGTCAGGGCTGGGGAGATGATGGTTCAGGGTAAGAGCGCTTGCTGCGTATGATGACCGAGTTTAAATCCCCAGCACACATTTTTTTTTTTTTTAAAAGCCAGGCGTGTCTTGTAGAAAGCTATAACCCCATTGTTGTGGGGCTGTGGAGACAGGAGGATTGCTGCGGCTTGCTGGCTGCCAGCCTAGTTGACTCCAGGTTCAGTGAGAGACCCCCCATCTCAAAAGAATAAGGCAAAGAAGTGACAGAACCGTACCCCTGACCTTTTCCAACCTCTGCAAATGCACTCATGGGTAAATGCACCTGCAAACACATGTATACTTATAACATATATACATGCACGCACGCACGCATGCATGCATGCACGCACGCTCACACGCATGTGCACACACACACAAAAAACCATACCAAACTAAATCAAACACAAGAGGCAGCTGAGAAACACACAGGCAGTCCTCCAGTCCTCTAGTGACAGGGATGGCAGAGTCCTAGTGGGTGTGTGGGGAGAGGGGTCTTTCCTGGTTCTCTCTCACCCTCTGCGTCCCTGTCTCTCTCTCCCTGTTTCTTCTTCAGACGTTATTCATCTTAGAGTCCCTTGTAGACGCTCTATGGAGGCTGCAGGGTAGGGAAACTTCTTTCTCTCAGTCCGGCCAGGAGTGCAGGGTGCTTACTGAGCAGGTAGTCAGACTAGACACTCACTGGGTCCTTGACCTAACCCATACCTCATTCGAAACCCGCAAAGCTGGGAGCGGGAATGGAGCACATCCTGTGTGTTCAAGAGACAGAAGTGCCCTCTGAGCCTTTCTTCTTCCTCAGATAGGTGCACCTCTCGCTGAGGGGAGAGAGAGTGGAGACCTGCAGGGCAGTGGGGCTGGAACGCTTGCCTGTCAGGAGGCACAGACCAAGCAAGCCGATCCTGGAGGCTGTTAGGAGCCTTTCCTAGGCAGAGGCTGAGAGATCAGAGCCCAGTGAAGGACTGTAGCTGTAGAAGTCAGCAGAAGTCTGGGCTGGGGTGTGGCTCAGTGGATGCCTGAGGTTTACATTCCCAGCATCACACATACCAAAGCCAGAATGACTCACTGCTCACTGGACTCTGTTGTTCTCAACCTGAAGTCATATAGCTTGTGTGGTGGTGCCTCTGAGCCAGTCCGCTGGGGAAATACATGGAGGCTTTGCGTTAGAGACACCTGATTCCAACCAGTGGTGACCCGGGGATGCGTCTGTCTCGGACACTGTGACCCTGCCTGGCAAAGTGGGAATCAGGCTGACCTAGATAATGAAGTGAGCTTGTTTGTCCCATTTTATTACATTTAATTAATTAATTATGTTGTGACAGGGTCTTGCCTTGTGGCTCAGGCTGGCCTAGAACTCTTGATCCTCCTGCTTCAGCCTCCTGAGGGCTGGGACGCCAGGTGTGTACCATCACACCCAGCTTCTTGTCTCAGTTCTACCTTGTTTTCCTTCAGAACTTCCTTCTGCTAGAACCCATCCTGTCGGGAGGGGGTAACTGACTAGGTCTGAAACTAGATGTGGGGTTAGTTGGCCTCCCATGGAGCTCTGTTACCTGTGAGATCTGTTCCCTTCTTCTCTTCCTCGTGGGCACAGTGGGTGCTGGGCAGGGTAGGACTCATCTGTCTGCTCTAATCCCAGCACTTTGGGTTGGAGCAGAGGGGAAGCATCTTGCTGGCTGGCGTGTGGGGTCCAGAGTGGGTGTCTGACCGGTGGCTCCCATCAGGGCTCCGGGCCTCATCCATTCTCAGGTCCTGGTAGCCTCTGGAAAAGTGGAAAGGAGTGGGCACTATTACATGCAGGTGCCCTTGGGGCAGGCCTGACCATGCCCATGGTGTGTTTCTAGGTTACAGTCTTTCACTAACAGGGTCTCTCATGCATCCTCCAGCATCCTTTTACTGGACAAACACTCATGGGGTACAAAGATGGATAGAAGCACCTCTGTGTCCTGTTTTGAGGATGACATTGATACAGACATGGCCCTGGACAGGGTCCCTGGGAGGTAGCGGGAAACACTGACAGAAACTTGGGAGGCTTGTGGCTCTGAATTCACAAAGGGTGAGACCACTGTGGGCTGAGGTGTGTCTTTCCTAGTGACGCTGTCTCCCTTAGTGACGCCCAAAGAGCTTCGGGCAGACCACAGTAAGGTGAAGGCCCTGGAGGTGGTAAGCCTGTGGGCTCAGGAAACGAGGAACTGGAGGGATTTCTGAGGCCGGCCGTACATGGGGGCCAGTCTCTTGGTGTGGGGCAGCTGGGTCAGTGCTTTGACAAGGCAGGATCTGTATTCCAATGGGTGGACCTGAAAAAGCTCTGCTTGGTTGTTTCCTGAGACATCTGATTCTTGGAGCTTCCTCTGTGTGGTGGGAAAACCGAGGCCAATGAAGACTAAGAACTTTCCAGGCCTGGGTGAGTGGCAGGGGCCGGACTGCTCTGAAGAGGACACCAGCCACCCAGCCCCTGCATCCTCTTCCCTCCCCTTCACTGGAGCCTTTCAGAGCTAGACAAAGGCAGCGCTGTGCCTGGGAAGGCCTGCTCACAGCCCCCAGGGAGCATTCCGGAAGAGCCTATGCTTGACCTTCCTCTCTTACTTCGGAGAGGGCTGGAAGTTTCTTCCATAACAAATTCATCCGGAAAAGGAGAGACAGCCCAGAGCTGTGCTCTTTCCAGCCTGACTCTCCTGCCATTCCCTGTGGGCCTGGGCTCAGGGATGCTTCTCCTCCTTAGTGTACCGGGAGACTGAGGCCCAGGGGGTAAAGGGCCTGCCCTGGCCATCAGGGACCAGGGCTCAGCACCATGCCTGCTGGGCCCTGCAGGCAGGGTTCCTCCCTGGACCCAAGCACTCTAGCATCTGCGGCGTTTTCCATCTGAGGGAAGCAGCTGAGGGCGGGTGCTGACACTCTTCTGTAAACAGCCAAGAGGACAGCTTGGCGGGGCAGCTGCGAAGCTGAGAGCAGGAGCGTGTGTTTGTGTGTGCCTGTCAGCCTGACTGTGTGAGAGGGAGTGTGCGTGACTGTGTGTGTGTGTGTGAATGTGTCCGCATGGGCACATGAGAGTGTGTGTGTGTCAGCATGCATGTGTGTGTAAGGGAGTCTATGTTTGCTTGTTGGTGTGGATGAGAGCCTGTGTGTAAGTAGTTTTCGTGTGTGTGTGTGTGTGTGTGTGTGTGTGTGTGTGTGTGTGTGTGGTTGTGAGTGGGGAGATGGCTTTGACTCTGTCTTTGCTTGGGAACTGTCTTTGCCTTCCTGGGGTGCCCCCTGCAAGCTGCTGATGCAACAGGGCATGTTCTGTTCTGTTCAGGACTGGGGCCTCCCCCAGGACCTTTCGTCTATATCCTCCTGGTCTTCCTTGGCTCTGACGCAGGCTGAGTCTCTGCCAGATTCCCTGATGTCCTTGTGCTCCACAAGAAGAGGCCAGTGCTTACAGACCTAATGATGGTGGGATCCCTCCCATGACCACACCTCACAGCTCCTGTTCCAGCCTTCTTAGCAGCCCAGGGCTTCTGTATCTAACCCAGAGACCTGTGATGGTCCCCGGTGCCAGCGCTTGGGAGAGACTGGGTGGTGTTGGGCAGAACCGTGGCCTCCCCTGCTCTGTACTTCCCTTTTTCCTTCCTTGCGTGTGAGTGAGGAAGCAGCCTCTCAGAGAGGTGAAGTGATTCACCCAGGTCACTCTGCACCGGGGAACATGTAGGTGAGGGCAGTGGAGAGTTGGACTCCTAACTTTGGTCTTGTTTCTTAGCAACGCAGAACTCGGGGGTCAGAGTGTTTTGGGGGGCACCTGCTAACCACACAGAAGCTGTGGCCATCCCTATAGCAGAGCATATCTTCACAGGAGCCAACGACTCATGTCCAGTCTGGTGTGTCCTGGTAAGAAACTGATGTGGACATGGGTGGAGCACGTAGCTTCACGTGGACCTCAGGACAGCTGAGGCAAGGGCTCCTTATCCAAGCATTGACTATCAGTGTGGCCGAGCCTGCTACAGTCCAATGGCTCCAGCCTGTGGCTGAGGTCCACTGAGGAGTGGACCCTCAGTGGCTGCGCCACCCTCCTTTCCCAGGACATTTGCAGGGAAGATTTGACCTGTCTGTATCCTTGGGCCGCACACAGCCAGCATAGGCGGAGAGTGCCCAAAACCCCTCGCCTGGCCTGGCCTATCTCGGTCCATCTGGGCAGTAGCTCTGCATGACAGGGAGGTTACCCTTGTGGAAGAGCTGAGAAGGACATCCAAGTGACAAAACTGTAGAGCAAGAGAGGCCACGGCCCTGCCAAACATGACCAGCACCAGTCTCTCCCAATCACTGGTCCTAGAGACCATCATCTGGGGGGTTTAGGGAGGTTCTGGTTTACAGAGGATCATGGCACTAGGAAACTATGGGAGGATATAACCCCCAAACCTGTGGTTTTCTACTTTAGAAGGAATTTAGAATTGGGGAGAAGGCAGAACCTCAAATGTGAGGGTGCTGCCTCAGGCCCAGGGCGCATGCCATCTACACAGCCTTGGCTTTAGCAGTGGACAGCTGATCTGTACAGTGGGAGGGAGCTTGGGGAGGGCTCAGGTGGTGGAGAGCATGCCTGAAATGTCTGAGGCCTTGGGTTCTACCCCCCTCACATACAGAGACTGAGATTAAATCACTTTCCACAATGGGGAAGCAGGGTTTCTACGTATTTTATAAGTCGACTTTTGCAAAAGAGTCTACTGTGAGCCTGGCTTTGGGAGTCCCTGTACTCTACTAACCCCTGCCCGACAATACCATGCCAGCTCAGCCTGCTGGGCAATCCCTCCAGGACAGGCCCCCATGGCAGAGCTGAAGCTGAGCCCGGAATCTTTTCCAGGGCCCTGACCTTATATCTAGGTTAGCCCTCTGTGGTCTTGAGAGATATTAAGCTGCAAAGAGATTTTTATCAAGAAATCTTGGCCAGTCACCCCAGAGGAAAGTGCGAACTGCCCCTTGTTGTGAACCGGGTACGGCTCATTGAATTTTGGGGTCACACCGCATCCTCCAGGGCAATGTACTAGCCTTAGGCAGCTTTGAAAAAGAGGCCGTTCTTTTGTTGTTGTTATTTTTATTTTTTTGATTTTTCTGAGGGATTATTGGGAGATACAACAGGTTGCTCACTGTCACAGCATACAGCAGGGCTGAATGTTGGCATAATCACATGCCCTGTAGCTGCCACTTCAGCAGAACAAATGTGACACCTCGTAGTCCCTCTTGCCCTGTTGCTCACCCCCTCATATTCCCAGGACTCCACTTCCTGTTGGCCTCTTCTGGGATTTTGTTGGAGTGTGGAGCACAGGCTTCTTGTCTGGATTATGCCACCAAGCGTCACACTTCCAACATTCATGTATGCCGTGACGTGGACCCGTAAACGTGTGCCCCTTTATTTTCCCGCTTGGGAAACTGTCTTTTCCCACTTGCTGTGGTAGGCCTTGTTGCCAGGCTTGGGCTGTTACAAACACAGCCACCATGAACCTTCCTGTGTGTGTCTTATGGGGTCATGGGTCTTCATTTCTTTGGGTTATTAAGAGGCAACCAAACTTCGAATGTTACATTAGCAATTGCAATGGAAGTTCCAGTCCCTTCCTGGCCTTGTCCTGCTGGGTTTGGTGAGAAGAGGAGAGAATGACCTTGCTCTCGGGGCCTTCTGTGGCGTCGTGGAGGCCGAGAACAGACTAAAAGGCTGTGAGATGCAGGAGTGAGTGTTTAATGAATTTTGATTAATTGTTACAACCTTACATGGCTGCACACACATGATGCCACATCCCTAGCATTAGGGAGATAGAGGCAGGAGGATTGCCATGAATTTGACGCCAGCCCAGGCTACAGAGTGAGACCTTGACTCACAAATAAGAACAAGGAAATTATTAGATACAGAGTGCAGGGCCTGGGGACCTTGTGAATCGGCCCCCACCTTGGCCAGCATGACAAGTTCATCCATAATATCCATAACATCTCTAACCAGGAGCCAGAGCTGGGGATGGAGGTGGAGGAGTGGCTGTCCCCTTGGATCCAATTCTTTGCCCTCCTCCCCACTGTGGGAGGTCCAGGGTTTTGAGTAAGTTGCTGGGGTTCAAGCCAGCCTCTGCCAGCCCCAGGATGAAAGATGGCAGAAGAGTCAACATCTGAGAGCCTCAGGCCTGACCGTGGTAGAGGCCACCGAGGGTGGTCTGTGGGTGTCTGGGGTGCAGCAGCTGCTCTGCTTGTGTGTTCTGCTTCTTTCCTTGTGCCCCTATTCTGGGCCCTGGTTGGCTCTCCCGAGGAAGCGGGCACCCTGCCCATCTGCCTGTCAGATGGAGGCACAGGGTCCTTGACCCAGAGGAGCTCAGAGTTGGGCAGAGAGTCAGATGAGATCATGGGGCAGCCAAGGAGGTGCTGGGCTCTCTCCTTTCTCATGCCTTCCTTCCTCCCAAGGGGCTCCCCATATTTCCCACAGCCCATCTCTGTGGGAAAGCCTCCCTCTCTCGGCGAGCATGGCTGCGCACTGCTCTGCCCCTGTTGCAGTTATTTAGGACCATAGTGTCTCTCATCAGGGACTCGCCGCAGGCTCTGTGTCTGCACATCTGTTTCCCCCAGTGTGGAAGAGAGGAAGCTGATACCACTCACCCATCCTACTGTACACTCCTCCGTCCCCACCAGCCACCTGCCCATCCATTACCTTTCCATCCATCATTCCATGCATGTTTTGTCAACTCCTCCCTTCTGTCCACCATCCCTTTCTCTTTCCTTCCCCTTCTTTGTTCTCTTTCCCCTCCTCCCTCTTTCCTCCATCCATCCATCCATCCATCCATCCATCCATCCATCCATCCATCCATCCAGATAGCACGTACTTGTTGAGTATCTCTACTATCCCTAACACTGTGCTACAGGAAGGTACAAAAAGACTTGAGTGCGTTTGCAGTGTGGATGGGATATTCCCACAAATACAAGCCGGGGGCTTAGAGCAGTCTTGGTGAGTGCTTGGGAGAGCTGGATCTTGAGTTCTTCTGGGTAGCAGCAAGGTGGCCCCAAGCAAGTCAGTTAACCTTCCAGTGCCTTTGCATGGGTTGGCTAAGAGGAGGGACGTGAGATACCTGTCCTAGCAGACGTCAACTCTTATTATTAGCTCTGAGGGCTGACCATGAAGTTTGAGTGCTGAGATAGTCTCTCATAGAAGGAAGAAATGTGGTTGAGAACATAGTTTGAGCATGGCTTTCAGACATCCTGGATACAGGTGCCAGCCAGCCCCTAGCCCTCAGGGTCAGGAGGGAGGTTAAGGGGCTGTTACCTCCCCCTCCCCCGCAAGGCTTTCTGGACACCAGAGGAAAGCTGGCGAGTCCCCACTGCCTCAGCTGAGCCTCCCTAGCTCACAAGTTCAAGACCTTAGGGCTGGCGTGACGGCAGAGTGGGAAAAGGCACTTGCTATCAGACTTGAGGAGCTGCGTTTGATTCCTGGGACCCACATGCATGGTGGAAGGAGAGAACCCGGCTCCTGCAAGTTGTCCTCTGACCTTTGCATGTGCACTGTGGCATGTGCTCCCCCCAAACACAAACTACAAAGACATTAACTGGCAGTATATGCCTGGGATAGAAGGGACTGGGGGGGTCCAACCATGTCAGAGCTGCCGAAGGTAGTGGTGATAGTACTGAGTGCCAGATGCCCGAGGGCTGTGGTTTCCCTTGGGAGTGGTGGTGCAGAAGGACCAGTAAACAAAGACCTGGGGACAAGGAAGGCAGTGGTGTGTGAACGCACAGAAAGCTGGGTGTGTGTCACATGACAGGATTTTCAGTGCAGACTCGAGTCTTGCTCTGAGCCTGGTGAGGATGGACTGATGTCTGAGGAATGGTGACTGCCTGTGATGTCTAGGCATGTCCACTGTGGAGGCTCCCAGCATCCTGTGCCTACCACCCTAGAGACCCCACAGCCTCTGCTCCCACACCCGGTCAGCCATCTCCTCCTTAGGCCTCGAAACCTCTACTCTCTTCCAATTTGTCCTCTGTCTCGCTGTGCCCCGTGGCTCATTTTTAATTTTGTTTCATCTGTCTTCCTAACTGTAGCTTCTTCAGCTCTCTTTCCCCTGGCCCCGAGTTAAGTTTCTCTTTTGATGTAAGCCACCTGGGGGACCATGACATGTAAATATTCCCCGTGCCATCTGTAGGTTCCTGGAAGCATAATCTGAAGGTGAGGTGGGTTATCAGATAGCAACTGGTAATCTTCACACCCCCTTCACTGTCCAGCTGACTCACCATGTACCCAAGAATTATGAGCAGAGCTGGGTCCCCCAGTCTACCAGTCTGACCTCAGGACTTCTGCATGTGATGTACTTGGAGATGAGGTCTTTAGAGAGTCAATTAACTAAAACAAAGTCAACGGGCGTGATCCTCAATCCAAATGATCTGTGCCCCATACAGAGGGAAGGCCATATGAGAACAGGAAATGATGTCATCTGCAAGCCAAGGAGAGAGGCCTCAGGAGGAAGCAAACTCAGGGCTCCGACTTCAGGCTCTCTAGCTGTGGGCTGCAGATGTGTGCCGTGTGACCCGCCCACTGAAGTGGTTGTTACACAGCACTGCATGCTGTTGTACCAGGGCCTGAGCACAGTTGTGGAGGGAAGAGCTGGAGTGAGACGTAATCACAGCAGCTCTTAGACACCCTGTCGGCATATCAGCCCCCCCCCCAGAAGTCTCCCCTGATTAGTATTTCTATTCTTCACAACCCCCTACACGGGGAAATCATGATTCTGTCAACTTGCGGTGAAGAGACAAATACAGAGCCCATGTCTCCCCTTCAGAGCAGATGGTGGAGTTTACTGCCTCAAACTCCCCACGTGTGTTCCCAGACACCCCACACAATTGGGTGGATGGCAACCCCACTTGGTGTGGAGCATCCAGTGGAGGCAGAGGTGCCCAGCCCACTGACAACCCGTGGGTGGGTCGAGGCTCCCTTCCTTCTGTGAGCTTCTGTGGGAAGGTGTGCTGTGAGAGGACATGGTTCTCACTTCCTAATTCAGCGGTGCTAAGCGAATGACCACGGAGTTGGCTGCATGGCTGGACGCCCCTTCGACGTGAAAGTCTGAGAGAGCGAGAAATGATTTGGGTGAAAGGGAATGTCTCTGCCCCACAGCCAGTTTAAGACTAGCCTGGGGGAGATGCACTAGAGAGGCTCTGCACAGCCTACCCTGGGCAGCTGGCACTCGGGAGGCTCCTCTGCTCCTCGCGCTCCTTATTTATACATTTGCAAACACACACGGCTGCACGTGCTTGCCCGTCCCAGGGGGAATTCAAGTCAGTGTGGTTGCTGAAGAAAGGTCATGGTCGTCTGGGATGATTCCTGCTATCCAGAGACAAAACACCCCGGCTTCCTGCCATGACTCTGCTCATGGTTCAGTGCTTGCAGGAAATTAACCTTTCTGTCTCCATCTCTAAAGTGTCAGGATGCTGAGCTTCAGTCTGCATGCATCCCTGGAGCCCAAGTTACCCTAAAACCCCAAGAATTCCGGGTGCACAACTGGGTAGCAGTGCTTCATCCTGCAGGCGCTCACTGAGTACCTGCCTTGTGCTGGACGTTGGGTAGTTGGGGGTGGGGACACAGAAGGGAGTAATGTTCCACCTCTGGAGTAGGCAAATAGCTACATAATAAATACCGGCTGCCTATGAGACAAAAGCCCAGGAAAGGGGAGGTGGGGCAGCAGCCGTCACCCTGAAGGATTCTCTCTGGTCACCGGACTTTCTTCTTCTGGTGCCCCACCTTCGTGGGTTTCCGGTGCACTCCCCTTGTTAGGTCAGGGCATGGGGCTGTTTGCTGAAGATGCCTCAGGCCTGGCAGAGTCCGCTGAGCGCATGCATGCACACAGTCAGACGTGTTGGACTTTCCTCTTGCTGCTGCTGTTTGGGAATACGCTTTCCCTTTTCGGCTGGCTCCTGCTTTGCCCAGAAGATGAGACTAGAATCGACCCCTTGGGCTGTGAGGAGGGCTAAAGAAACCCATCCAGAGTCCAGCAGCTGGCCCATAAGAAGAACTTGTTCTGTGGTGGGACGTTCTAAGCCAGTGGTTCTCAACCTGTGTGTTGCAACCCCTTTTGGGGGTGGATCGACCCTTTCACAGGGGTCACCTAAGACCATCCTGGATATCAGATATTTACACTACAATTCATAACAGTAGCAAAATTAGAGTTATGAAGTAGCAACGAGAATAATTTTATTGTGTGGGGGGGTCACTATGACATGAGGTACTGTATTAAAAGGTCTAAAGGGTCGCAGCATTAGGAAGGTTGAGAACTGCTGATCTAAGCTGTTCTCCATGGAGCCCCTTCTCAGGGCTGGACCACTCTTCTTTCCCACCAGGTCTACTGAACACACCTTCTCCTGGAAGCTGGGCAGTTTTAGGGCTACAGTGCCTTGACAACTGATAAACATGTGTGTCTCTGTGTGACCCCGACAACTAACAACTTGGGGCTTGTCCCTTTGTGGAATACATGGCACCGTGTGCGTCATTGGAGACTCCTCTGATCTGACTGTGCGTTCGCGATTCGTCTTTGCCATAGTATCCGCCTCTTTCTTCTGTTCCTTGGTCATGTGTGGAAAAGCCACAGGCTGTTTCCGACACTTGTCACCCGGTTGTTCCCATTGCCGGGCGGTTGGTTAGAGGTGTGTTTGGTGTTTAGCGTGTGCTGCAAGTCTTGGGTTGCAGCCGATTGGCTCTTTGCAGGAGAGATAGCATTGGTGCCACACTTGAGAATGACGATACACCTCCCCACTTCATCAGCAAGGCCCCTTCTGCGTGGAGCTAGCTTGGGGTTTTATGGCCTCAGGGTCAGGTTGGAGCCTTTGATTTAAGTGTCCTCAGACTTACATGGCATTTCTCAGAACTCACAAAGCAGCTCGGATGCCTACCCCTCTCCTGTGTGTGGTGTAGACCTGTGTGCACACATCCATATGAATGTAGAGGCCAGAGGAAGATGTTGGGTGTTCTCCTCCATCTATTCCCCATGAGACAGCATCTCACTGGACCTGGAGCTTGCTTTATTCAACTAGACTGGTGGCCAATAAGCCCCAGGGATGCGCCTGCCTCTGCCACCTCCTCAGGGTTGGGGTTATAGGCATGCACAGCCACACACGGCTTTCTACATGGATGCTGAGATCTGAACTCAGGTCATCAGGCTTGCGCCTCAAGTGCTTTCATCCACTGAGCCATCTCCCCAGCCCCAACTCTAAGCTTCTCTTGAAAACAAAAGTATGGATAGTTATGGTGGCTTGGCATTGCCCAAGAGGCCAGGGGTCAGCTGGTACAGTGTCTGGCTGCCCACCCTAGGTCCCTGCCAAACCCTTGCATTTCTCCTGTTCCTTCAGATGGTTGAGCTGTGGCATCTGGCTACTCAGTTGTCGTGAGGGAAATGTATACATTTGTTAAAAATAGATTCTCCCATAGTCGTGAGAATTAAGCCAATACCAAGTTTTGCTGGAGGGTTTTGGGAGACTTGGCTTCAGGGAGCTCTTTCCCACACATGGTAGTGACTCTAACAAGGGGTGGCTTTTCTTGTTCCCACTGGACTATGGCTCAGCATAAGAGGTGAGTGTGCCTGCCTCTAGGCAGAGATGTGGTTTTTAAAGATGGATTGTGGATCTCCTGGGAGAGGAGGCGTTTTACCACTGTGTAGGCAATGGGCACGAGACCTGTGATATTACCTGCTGGGAAGATTCACACTTGACATTTTATTTTGAGGCTGAAGCTTTCTGAGTCTGTTGCCAGATGGCTGCAGCAACAGCTGACATTAGCCAGACGACTGCTCAGGGATTGAGAAAATGCAAACATCCACACATTTACACACACTGCTGTTACCACATGGGAGGGTGGACCATGACTGATGGAGTTGGTCAAGGCTTTGCTGACCCCTGGGAGCTGGACCCTGGGTCACCATCAGGTGTCTGTGGAAGCTGGGAAGGGGCAGAGTAGAAGGAATTGGGAGTGGTGGGCCGGGCCATGTGCCGCTTAGCTCACCGGGGTCCCTCAGTTCTGTGGGCACTTTCGGATCGATGGGCAGAAACATTAAGACATGAAGGCTGATCAGGAGCCTAGTGAAGAGTGATAGCCTGTGTCTGTGTGTGTTCATGTGTAAGTGTATGTGTGTGTGTGTGTGTGTGTGTGTGAGAGAGAGAGAGAGAGAGAGAGAGAGAGAGAGAGAGAGAGAGAGGGAACACTGTTGTCACTCCACATGATGGAGTAACATAGAAACTTAGCCAAGACCAAGGTGAGGACATTTACATGCCCTGGAAAGTGTAGCATGAGTGATATTGGCAGATGGACCTGCAGCCAGGGCCAGGAGGGAATGTTGGATTCTCACCAATGGGGCTTCAGGGGTGGTGGCCTGGTCCAGTATGTGGCTTACAGAGGTGGCCCTCCTGACCATTTGTTGGGGAGGATAGAGAAATTAGGCCCACCGGCTTGCCCTGACTCCCCCTGAAGCAGGCCTAAGACTCTTAAGCTATGAGCCACACAGGGCTATCAGACAGGCTGCGCTAGAACCAGCTGCCTAGTTTGGAAATCCAACACTGTCCTCAGGGGTGGAGACGGACAGACATGGACACCTAGGCCTGAGAGTGGGATGATGATGATGATGATGATGATGATGATGATGATGATGATGAAGACACAGGTGAACTGGCTTCCTACTCCACTCATCTCGGTGGTATCACCTGTACAGAGAGAGTCCCTTCACCGTCCCACCTTCCCTCCCTCCCACCTCCCCTCCTCCCTCCCTCCCACCCTGCTTCCCTTCCTCCCTTCCTTCTTCGATCCATTCTGAGCACAGTGCAGCATGGCCCCTTCCTTTCTGTGTTCATTTCCTTCCCCTAGATCCCACTGAGACACTGTCTGTGATTCAACGCCCCCCCCCCACTTCCCTGACTCTGCCTTAGCTGCTTGAGATGACTGCTTCCCACATCCACCTCTTGGGGGGCCCTGGGGGAATGTTGCTGATCGACTTTACAAGAAGATTCCTGTGATGGCCAGAACAGGGGCAGGGACCTCTGGAGGGATAGTAACCTGCCACCCCGCCTTGGTCCATGTTCTCCACCCCATCTGCACACCCTTCTCTAAGCCTTGTCTCTGCTAATGATCCCCCTCCCCCACCCCAGGGGGAAACCTGGTGCCCTGAGTCCCAATGGGCAGGGTCCGTTGAGACTTTCACAGGGTGTGTTGATGAGAGGAAGGCCTGAAATGCAAGCCCCGAGCAGAGCAGGCCAGGAACATGGAGGGCACAGACCAGACAAGGCCATGAGCGAGCACAGCCAGCCTCTGGCAGCCTCCCCCAAAGGCCGCGGATGACGTTGTTCCTGACCTCTGCTCTGACCATAAGAACTGCCTCCCTTTACGATCCTCCTTGAGCTAGTTTGCTGGCATTATAACATGAGAAGGCCTTTGTAGCTGTGTGTTATTGTGCAGACGTCACTTAGTGATGAAGTGGGCTATCACTTACATATTCATAACTGCCTACCTCACAAATGTGTGTGTGTGTGTGTGTGTGTGTGTGTGTGTGTGTGTGTGTGGTGTCGCTAAAATAATGAATTGTGAGGGAATTAGTGCAAAGTGTACATCGTGCAGAAGGAAAGCAAAGGCCACTAGGCGTGACAGTACAATCCCAGCACACAGGAGGCTGAGGGAGGAGGACTGTCACATGTGTGAGGCTAGCCTGAGCTACAGAATAAGACTCTGTTACTTTTCTCAGGACGTTGATAAACTACCTGGCCAGAGGTACTTGAAGAGCTTGTTCTGCATCACAGTCCGAGGGTGTGGTCCACCGTGGTTAGGGGGCTGTGGCAGCGAGTGGTTGTGGCTGTGGCGGGAGCTTGAGGGGTCACAGTCCATCAGCTGGGGGTGGGGGAGATGCCTGCTGGCCCTCAGCTGTTTCCCTCCTTTCACTCTGTCCAGGTCCCCAGCCTGTGTGATAGCATCGCCCTTCTTCATTTAACTCAGTCTAGAAACTACCCCCACCCCCCCCACCCCGCCAACGAGTCCGGAGGCATGTCTAGTAGGCCACTCTAAATCTAGTCTAGTTAACAATGAAGATTAAGGCTCACAGCCATGCTGTCTCAGGAAAACAATAATATAAATATAAAAAAAACCCCAAACAATTAAAAGCAAATGAAACAGGAGGAGCAGCCTAGCAGCCAAGGAGAAGCAGCCCTGGGGGTGTGGCTGCCAACCTGGGGTGCAGCAGTCCATAGCCCCTACTCAGGCAGGTAGATGGCCGAGTCATGGTTTCCTTTAGATCCCATTGAGAAGTGAAGCACACCTCTGGGCTTCAGGGTAAAGGTGTTCCTGGGCCTTGAGAGGACTCCTGCTTGTCTGGCTGTGAGGAGGCAGTACTGGGGTTGTGGGGAGGATCAGAGAGGCTCTTTGACAGAGCTATTCCCATCCAGGAGTCGGTACAGTCACAAGATGGCAAGCTGCCGCGGGTAGGTCTGCACACTGCTCACCAGTTCCTGGTGTCAAGTACGTGTTTACCACTTCCATCTTAATTCTCCACCTGAGTCTCAGTCTTCCTGCCTTGGAAGGAGGAACATGAAGCCTTGCCTCCCAGGATCGCTGGGGGCTGTGGAAAAACACATTTAAAGATCAAGGCTGGTATGCCATTCAGTCGGCTGCTGTTGTTTGAAGGACAATAAGTACCCTTAACATGGGTATATAGCACACGGTCTATGGGGAGAGCCAGGGACTAACGCTGAGGACTCCACGGGTACCACTTGGGCTACCCGGTATCTGCTACCTGGCAGATATCCAGTAGTGGCCACCTAGTTGTTGCAGGTTCTGGAAGCCCAGAAGCTCAGGTAACGGGCTGGGATTCAAACCCAGGCAGTCTGGCTCTAAAGCCTGTTTCTTTTCCACTAAGCCAGGCTGCCTCGGTGTAGTCCCTGGTGATGGTGCCAGGCTCTGTTCTTCTCCTAACCCGTGGCTCTCGGGGACAGCCAGGTGGTTGCAAGGTGCCTAGTGGAGCTGTGTTGGAAATGCTGAACCTGAGGGCAGATGCACAGCGCTCCCCAAAGCTCCCTGCTCAGTAGGTTCTCCTGTAGCTCAGATGCGCTGGCTAGTGGGGGTGGGGGTGGGGGGAGTGCGGGGAGGAGCTACTGTCCACTGCTCTCCACCCCCACCCCCCCACCCCCAACCCCTGCTAGCCCAGCTGTCATGAGGGACTGTTGCTCTGAGTCACTGCGCCCAGAGCTCTTGTCAAGAAGGACGTGATTCTCCTCCTGGCGCTCAGTCTCCTGTGTGCTTTAATTACAGTGGAGAGGAGAGAAGATTGGGTCCTTGGGACCTGGGCTGTCCTTGGGGTCCATCTGGTATGGCTGGCTGGAGAGCACACCCAGGTCGTCAGAACAGGTGACCGTCTAGTTCAAATATCTCGGTCTGTTGGATTTAGAGGGAACTTAGAGGAAAAAGGGGAAAGCTGTCATGAGAAGACGTGCACCATCTGTGCTCTGTCTTTGAGTGAGGACACTCATCACTCTCCCAGGCTGTACCTGGTCCCCCATGGGTGGCAGTGCATTGGCTGAGCCCTCAGGCTGGTAGTACCCTCCCACGGGCTTGATGCGAAGGTGGAGATGATTGGCACAGTCTTCTTAGAGGAGGTGACTTTGTACTCAAGTGAATTTCCTGGCACAGAGAAACAGGGAGTTCCAGGTGGAGAGGTCAATGGGGACAGTGCCTCAGAGGCAGAGGAGGAGGGGTTGTATTCTGGGGGGCTCGTAGAACAGGGTTTATCTTCTTCTCCAATCAAATGGGGGAGCTGAGAGGTTCAACACAGCAAGGCAGATTAGCAGGGTGTGAGACAGAGAGTATGGTTTGGGGGGGGGGGGTCTAGCAGATGTCAGACTCTGAGCCACAGCGCTTCCTTGAATCAGTCTGCTCCTGTAAAACGAGGATGTATTCCCACCCCCACGTGACGCTCCAGCGCCTTCTCCCTCAGTGTGATACTTTAGTAATGTAATCCTGAGTGCAGAGCCCAGCTCCCCCTGCCTGTGGCTGTCACTTCTCCCTTATATCCGATCTGCATGTGTCTTGACTGCACACGTGTGACCCTGTCCACGGCCAGTCTTTCTTAGGCACACCTGTGGCTGGAGCTGAACATCGGAAAGTTATTCTATCAGGGTTTGGGTCGAGTCGCCATCACACACCTGAGCGGCCCTGCGGCTCAGCAGGGACCTGCTGCCTAGGCTGAGGGGACACAGACCTACCAGTCAGGCCAGTGGGTCTCCTCCGAGCAGATGTGCCAGGACTGAGTGCAGGTTGACAGGGAGGGCCTGGGAATGGAGTGCAGCTCCACCTCTGCTTCGTGCCTCCATGTCATCTCAGCCCCTGACACTCTGGAGCCATTCAGGCCCTGCCTGTTTCTCGGGTCACCATAGCATTTTCCTCGGGGAATGGAGCATCAGATCTTTGTGGGACACAGGACTGGCCCCAAGTTGGTGTCTATGTGTTCTAGGTGACCTGGGTTTCATGGTGGACAATTCTGTCTCCATTTCCTGTCCCCACCAGAAGTCACTGCTGGCAGAGTGGGCACTGGCTTCCTGGACAGTGATGGGGACCCTCTGGAGCCAGGATCTGGGGCTCTGGAACCAAATGCAGATAGCAACCATGGGGCATTCCAGCCCCTTTGCTCAGGTTCAACATAACGGAGTCTGAGGCCCCAGGGGAGCAGAGCAAGCCGGCCCCTGGCCAGGCTTCCTGTGTGGGCTGCCCTCTGCCTCTTCTTCCTCAGAAAACACCCAAGTGAGGGCATCTTCCTGCTCCATAGAACAGCGAGGGGCCATCCAGGACCCCCGCTGGGGGACCCCATATAGTATGCTTCTTTTACACTAAATCATCCACCCACCTTCATTTTCTGACAGGTGCTCTGTGGCCCTCACAGTCAGGCGGCACAGGGGCCTCCTGAGGTCTAGTACCTATCATAGGGCTAGCCTCAGCACAGGCTGATGTCCTAGTCCCCTTTGAACGGCCTCCGAATCTGCGACGGCCGAGGGGCTGGAGAGGCTGGACCTGGGCCCTGGCCAACAGCCAGCTGAGCGTCTGTGGGCCCAGTGTTGGGCAGGAAGCGCTGTCCGCGGGAGGTTGAAGGGCAGGGTATCTGGCGTGGGCGGGTCTGGCATGAGGCCAGCACGCCCTTGTTTGCTTGTGAAGGGCCTATTGACGGGCAGTGGCCCTGGGCTGGAGGAAGGGCTTCACGGCTGTCCCCTGTCTCCTGGGGCTCTGCATCATCAGGACACAGTGGCCCCTGAAGGAGTGTGAGGTGGAAGTGTGGGCAGTCCAGCTCCCCTGAGGTTTGGGGGCAGCTCCTCCCACCTCTGCTCCCAGGGGATGGGGCCCCCTTGCTTTGCATCTATGTCTCTCTCACCTCGGTCACTGTCTTCATGTAGGCTCTGTCCCCATGCATGTCTGTCCCCAGACTGCCTTATTGTCTAGACAGTCACTGGATGAAGCCTCTCCAGGAGAGGGTGTCCTCACCCTATCTCGCCGCTCAATTTCCAAGCAAATTTTCACTCTGGGACACTGGGGATGTCTATGTAGGCATGGTGGTTTGAAAAAAAAAAAAAAAAAAAAAAAAAGGCCTCCAAGGGGAGTGGCTTTGTTGGAGGAGGCGTGGTCTTGGTGGAGAAGGTGTGTCACTGTGGAAGTGGGTTTTGAGGTCTCACGGATGCTCAAGATGCCACCCAGTGTCTTAGATCACTTCCTGTTGCCTTTGGGTCAAGATGTAAGGACCCTCAGCTCCAGCACCACGTCTGCCTGCATGCTGCCTTGCTTCCTGCCGTGGTGACAATGGACTGAACCTCTGAACTGTAAGCGAGCCACCCCAGTTAAATGTTTTCCTTTAGAAGAGCTGCCGTGGTCATGGCATTTATTCACAGTAATAGAAACCCTGACTAAGACAGTGGGGGACACTCTTCGCCCAGCTACAGGACTTTGCCCCCACCCGACATCCCAGCCAGACCCCACTTCCCTTCACAGCTGCTTCTCCTGTGCTTTCCTCTCCTCGTGCTTGCTTCCCTGTTCTGGAAACATCCAGTGTCTCTCCAGGCATGTAGCCTGGCGGTTACAGTCCCTGAGATCCCCTCTTTCTTCTGCTGGCCTCTAAATCTGCCCGCTCCTCCGAGGTCTGGTCCCCCATGCCTTCTTTCTTGAAGCCTTCTAAGAGGGCTCCGGCTAGTCTCCAGTGTGGCTCTTCTGGAGTTATTGATGACGCTCAGTAGCTTCTCTTGCTCCCTTCGAGGTTGGGAACTCGCTGTTCCATGTCTCAGCCAGCTTTCTTCCCCACTGCAGAGGGTGTGAGATGCCATGTGCCAAGCAAGTGTCACCACTGCATGCTCTTGGCCACTCCAGGAGGCGGCACTGTCATCGTTCCTGTCTTGCAGAGCAGGACACAGGCTCTGAGAGCTAAAGCCGCTCACCCAGGACTCTGCAGCAGTTGGAGCTCAGATCTGTGCAGGCCCCCACGGTAGGTGCTCCTCCGCCATCACATGTAGCAGTCACCACCAGCAGCTGCAGGCGCTTGGCTCATCCTGGCCCTTGGCTCATTAGCCGGCTGAGGTTCTGAGCCCAAGAGGCCCTGGACAGACTTCGCTTGGTGATGGCAGCTGGTCAGTAAGGTGTGTTCCCCCAGGCCCAGGTAGACAGCGACACTGCCTACAGGAAGGATGGCCAGTCAGGAGGCACTGGAGGCTGTGGCCGCTTGTGTCCAGAAATCTGGGATCCTCTCCCTGGCTGAGCAGGGGGCACAGATTCAGCTTCTCCCTCCACAGGGATTCCAGGAGGGCCTGGAGTTCTGAGCTCCTTTGCAGGTGCCCTGGGGCTCAGAGGGCAAGCCACCAGGCTTCCTGCATAAATAATTAGCCTATCGAGGAAGACCCACCAAGGCTAGAAGAGTGGAGCTGGGGAGGGGGGGGGGTTGCTTCAGGCAGAGTCCAGGGGAGAAAACTATCCACAAAGAAAGATGTGTCCTGCCCAGCCACACTACAGCCCCTGGGAGTGCAGCCTTCCCAGAGGCCTAGGTGATGTTGGGTTTTCTTTTGTAAAGACTTCTAGGTCAGGGCTCCTGCCATCTCCATTTCGTGGAAGAACTGAAAGTATGAGGGCTGCCTGGCTGCTGTAACAAGCAGCCCCAGACCCAGTCAGCGGCTTGGAACACTTAGTGCACAATGCAAGTCTGTGACTTCTGCAGCTCTGGGAGATAGCCCAGTCCCCTGCCTTTTCCAGCATCCATGGGCCACCTTCATTCTATTCCTGTCCCACACATCACTCTAGCTGCTGGCTTCAGAGGCCATGTGTCCTCTCTCCTTTTCATTCACTCTCCCTCTGGTGATGGCATTTCAGCTTATGTGGATAATTTGAGATCATCTGCCGAGCTCAGACCCTCAACATGAGCATGTCTGCACAGCCCCTTTGCTGGGTGACGTGACTATACAGTGTCACTGGGTTAGTACATCCGTCAAGCCTGGGAACCCTGCATTTTCCCAGAGGCAGGATGTGTGGCTGAGCTGTGTGCCCACCACACACGTCTTGACTCAAGGAGCAGCAGAGACATCTTCTGCTAATGGAACATCACGTCAGCCATAGCTAGGACTCGTTCCCAGATCCCTCACCCCTCCTATTTGGCCTGAAATCTAGAAATGATGTCAGAACTTAGCCATAAAATCAGAATTGGAAGCACAGATGATTGCTATCATGGGTAACCCTGCTTGCCTCAGAACTTTGTGGAGGTTTCTTTTGGCCCAGGAAACAGATACACAGAGGGAAAGAATGTTCTGGAGGCTTTCCAGAAATCTACAGCAAACTATGGAGCATCTAGGCCCCCAGATGTCTTCCACCATGTTTATTTCACTGGGCTATTTTTGGTGCTGGGGGATAACCATAAACGGTGCTCTGTCTCTGTCCCTAGGGCTTGGGGTCCTGTGAACGAGACAGACTGAAGCGGGGGCAGAGGGGGGTGAGGTTGGGTTAAGTCCTAGAGGGCAAGGAAGTCCAGTGGTTGGTGCCAGGCAGGGAGTGTAATCAAGGCAAACATCTGTGCTGGGGAAGCCTGTGGCAGCTGTAGGGAGCAGGGTGGGGACATGGGAAGAGGACCCGAGCCCTTGTTGGAGGACCAAAGCCTGAGCTTCGTTTTCTTTGGACAGATGCAGGAGGGTGACCCAGTCTGTCCTATCCCTGGCCGTAGCTAGAGACAGCTTTTTTCAGTAGGGTTCGATGGGGCCTGATTGCTTAAACTCCAGCAGCCTGGGCCCCGGGGAAGCTCAGATCTGGTGGATGTGTCTGCAGGCGCCAGGCCCTTGCTGCTAGTTTGAACACCCAGTGTGTATCTTTGCATAGGTAGGGACGGATAGGACTCACAGGTGAGGTGGGGGTGCTCCTCGGACACCCCGGCTGAGGTGATAGCTGAACCCAGATGTGGGCAGAAGAAGGGAGAGCTAGTGGGGGTTAACCCAAGCACCGATCGGAGGGGCCTCCATGAGCCCTCACGAGTAGCTCTTTCTCATGGAAGTCTACACACGGCCTCCAGGGACCTGGTAAAATGCTGGCTTTGATGCAGTGGGTCAGGGTGAAGGCAGAGGCCTTTGCTAATGAGATCCCAGGCGACCAAGGAGGCTGGTCTACAGAGTGTAGGGGAGACAGTGGTGCAAGGCTTACACCCCATGAGACAGATGGGGAACCTGGAGCACCAAGGGAAATGGGCATCATGAGAATGGTTATGCCTCTACCCAGCTGTCCCGAAGGTTGGGGTTCTTCCCAGAGGGTGAGCCTCTTAAAACATGAGCACCCCATGCTCGGGAAGGAAGAGACCCCTGTGTCTGTGGAGCCCTTCCTGTGGGCCAGGCTTGCCCATGCCCTTTACTGCAGATGGCCGCCTGTCCTTTCTTCCTCCGTGCCAGAAGCTCAGAGAAGCTTCCTTACTGTGACTTGAGTCTCCAAGCCAGGACCGGAGGACTCTGAACACCTACCTGCTGGTCAGGGACACTGCTGCATGTAGGAGTCCTGGGGACTGTCACATCTTCATCCATGTCTTAGCTCTTCTGTGGCTGTCTGCTTCCTAGGGAGCAACCCCTCAGAGGCACCCATGGAAACCCCTGACGAGGGTGTTTTTCTGGAGTTAAATGGTGGCATTGCTTGTGTGTGTGTGTGTGTGTGTGTGTGTGTGTATGCACAGGTAGCTCCCATACCCACCCTACCTCTGCCAGGCTCAGGGTGGTGGAAGAGTCAGGCCAAGCCCTGGAGATCCTTGGGGCCACACTCTGGAGTGGGTATGCCAAGGACAGATGCAAGCCCCGGGGAGCCCCTTTGAAACACTGCAGGATGCAATATACCAGTCTCAACTAGACAGAGGTTGATGAAGAAATGTACTCACTTGTACAAACGCAGTCCCTACCTCCCAAAGTCACCTACAGATGTTGTCATCTGCCCTGTGCTTGGGCTCAGGGGCTGTCACCTAGAGGGACAGAGCTGCTGGAGAGACGGAAAGGCTGGGCTTCATACTCAAGTCCCAGCTTTGCCTTTTAACATTAATGCTTGGACCAGATCCTGTTTTCCCACCAGTAAAATGGGGACCATCTTCCTGAAATGACTGAGTTAGCATGAAACTGCTGGCAGGGGGCAGACACCTTGGATGAAGGTGTTAGCATTGGGTGGGCAATGCCATCAGGGCAGGACAGACACATCGCCGGAAGAAGACACAGCTGGCAGGCAGGCGGACAGCTGTCCTGCTGTGCCCACACCCCCTGCTCTTGGGGTCCTGTCTCTAGTTGGCTTTTGCTTTGGCGTTTGGAGGAGAATCTGAGTCAAGACCTGGGAGCCCACATCTGTCTCTGGGATGAGTGTCGGCAACCCCTTCTTCCAGGGATGGCATTATTCAGTAGCTGGGGTCTTCCTGCCCCATGGCTTTTCTTTTGTTTGAAGCCAGAAGGAACTGGCCATGCCTGCCTAGCCTGTAGGCTGAAGAGCTGCTAGGGTTATAATTACCTTGGCAAAGATGTAAAGAGGGCTCAAAGGTAGGGATGGATTTGCTGAGAAGGTCTGGTACTCCTGGGCCTGGGGCTTAGGCTCCTTTGCTGATGGTATTTGGGTGAGAGACACTTGCCTGGGAAACCTGATTCTGCCTCTGTGTCAAGAAGAGGAGACTGAGGTCCAGAGAGTGAGCCTCCACCTGACCTGCAGGACTGGCCAGGGCCTGGCTCTGGGTGCCTCGTCGCTCAGCTGGAGTCCAGCACCCAGGTCTCCCACAGGAGTCTCCACGCCGGCTATTTTCAACCATCTGAAAGTAATAAGGGCGAAGCGAGGGATGAAATACCTTTAACATGAAGTTGTATCTTGTGGTTTGCGATTCTTCTGGTCGGAACACTTCTCAATGTGGCGCTGGTGGGGGGAGGACCAAGGAAGCCGCGTGTCCCTGCCAGGACCTCCCAAGGAGCGGCCAGCTGGGGCCTCTGAAGGCAGGCAGCTCACAGGAGTGTTCCTTGACCTCCCTCCTCCACCTCTGGTCCTCTGACCAGACTCCGTGCATAGCTGGATACCTTTCTCAGACCAGAGCAGCTGGGGTAAGGCTGGCTCACAAGCCCTCTGTGACTCCAGTCACCTTAGGATCTCGTCTAGCCTCGGGAGGCTCTCTGGGGTGCAGAGCCCCTAGAGTGGGCATGAGTGAGGGTCTCCTTGACTTTTGTGCTCCCCTGTTTCAGTTCTACCTTCTCCCTCCCTCCCTCCCTCCCTCCCTCCCTCCCTCCCTCCCTCCCTCCCTCCCTCCCTCTCTGCTGTAGCATCCCAAGCATGCTCTGGTCCTGTCTCCTGTCCTTAGCCCTGGCTAGTCCTCACTCCTGCTTCCCCAGATTCGAGCACATTCTGTGGCCCCTATCACCTCTGATAGTCTACATCCAGAGTCTGTCCAACCCTTGTGGCCATGAGCTCTGAGGACCAAGACATGAATGTTTATCACTATGTTCCCAGGTCTAGTATTTAATACATTACATAGTCAATATCTGTGGCTGGTGGTTGGTGACTGGGTATCACATCTGAGGCCTAGGTAGGACCCTTGGGTAGGACATTTGGATGTGCTTGGCTTAGGCAGGGCCACATCGAGGAAGAGGACAGGGCTCTGGGGACATGGAGAGGAGGAGGAAGGGCCAGGGCTCTGGCTTCAGCAGAACACTGACTAGGTAATCCTGGTGTAGTGGTGGAAGCGTCCAGAACTCGGGGAGGAAGGGACTTATTTTACAGCTGTCCTGGGGAGGCTTTGCGGAGGAGGCAACATTAGACATTCAGGCAGGCCTTGCAGGATGAGGAGGAGTTGGCCCGGGACATTCTTGGCCGGAAGAACGGCAAGAGTTGGAAGGCTGGGGATTTGATGGCAGCAGAGAGCAGTGTGTTTGTCCCTGGGTCACATGAGCCTCAGAGATGAGGCTGGGGAGGGAAGAAAGAAGCTTCAGAGGTAGATAGAGTTGACCAGGCCAAGCTTTCAATTTGGTGGCCGCGGTGAGCCACAGAGGGACACAGACCGTGCCCACCTCCCCACCCCCCAGCAGTGCTTCCACAGGACCCGGCCAGCTGTGGTCGGATGCTCGAGTATACCGTGTGACGTTCCATGTACCTTGTCCAAGCACACCCTGCGGTCGACGTCTTTTGTTCCTCTGGTTGTCGGCCCCGCAGGTCTTTACTTTGGCAGTCTCTTTTCAGGTCTCTACTTGTGTGGGAAAACGAGAAAGTGATTTTGTTCCAGACCTTCCTTTGGGACTCAGGGGAGTCTTGGGGGAGGGGAGCTTTGAAACCTTAAGCATTTTGCAGAGAACACAAGCATGCCAGAGGACTGCCTCAGGTTTGTTCCGTCAGACCGACAAATAGAGTCCAGCCTTCCAGGGCTGCCTCTGCTCCGTTCCCGTGGCTGGCCCCATGCTCCCCCATGCCTTGGATCTTTGTGCTCTTCTTGGACACATCCCAAGGCCCAGCCTTTCAGGAGGACAGCTTAGTCTTGCTGCAGAGAGCTGAGCTGGTCACCCTTAGCCCCAGGACCTAAGCGTCTCTGGCTTCCTGAGAAGCCTGCCTCAGGCCTTGTTACCTCGGGCATCCAAGAGGGAAGTGGGGGCTGGGTTGCAGGGGGATAAAATCTCCTCAACTGCCAGGAGAAGCACTGGGCCCATCGTGGGATGCTTTGGGAGGCCAGGGCACTTGGAGGCTAACTGCTTACGACTCAGCTCTGCCCCCTTCTGGTGGGGCTTGGCCAACACACAGCTCTCTGATTTGTGACCCTTAGGCCTGACCAGGGCAGCTTTACAGGGTATGCTCTAAGGCTTGCTTTCTTACCTGGTGTCCCAGGCAGGTGGCAGTTGCCTGGTCTCACCTCCCAGTCGTGCTGACGTCTGAGGGAACTAGATGAATTCGGTGTGACTCTCTCCTGGACAGATAAAGCCCTCTCCCCTAGCTTGGCTGTTTCCTGACCTGTATGCCAAGCCTGCTTCCCATAGCCCCTAGCTCCCTGCAAATCCCTGCCAGAGATCCAAGGAACAACTATCTTTATTGCTGGGAGGTGACAGTGCATGCTGGTGGGTTGGTGAGGCAGGGTCTATGGGAGCTAAGAATCTGTTCTCCTTCCCCAAGACCCCTTCTTCTTCCAGACATTTTCCTGGCCCCCAACGCAGGGTCTCTGCCACCTAGGCCAATGAGAACAAGTGAGCAGGCAATTGTCCTCCTTCAGGACAGGGCACTTCCTCCCAGGACCTGCAGTCTTGTGGAAAGGCCAAGGACAATCCTGGTGGCTGGGCCCAGAGGCCGCTCTGAAAGCGGAGCTGTGTGGACTAGTGAGATTGGGCGTAGGCCTGAGAGGGCTGGGGACTGCCTGCCTGAGAGACCTGGGTCTTGAGTGTGGGTATCACTCAGGGCCACTCTGAATGGCACAGAGGTCCCTGTCTCATGTGAAAATGAAGGACTCTTAACCACACAGCAGGGGCGCGAGGGCTTGTGGGGGCTAATGTGGATCCAGGTACCTGGTATACACTGAGAGTTTAATCCTGGCTCAGCAGGGACAAGATGCAGCTCTCTACATCAGAGATCTATTGTGTGTCCCCCCCCATCACAGCCTGAAGGTTCCCAGGGCAAAACCACAGCCCCCCTAGGGGGCGGGGAGGCTTCCTGGTTAACCAGCTGGCCCCAGTGCTCCTTCACTACTGAGCATGCTCTGTGCTGGGCTGAGTGACAGACAAGAGGCAGCAACTGCACTGGTAGGAAGCGTGGGTCCCCAGTCTGTCTGAGAAGTGCAGTTCAGTGGCACAGCGAGCCAGCAGGGATTGTATGGCAGCTAGAATGGTCAGTGCTGTGAGGGACATGCAGGTAGGACAGGGGAGATACCCCTGAGACAGTGACCTTTAGACTCATGCTGGCAGCGCTTGGGTGCTTTGGCGAGCAGTCAGACACAGGACTGCTGTGCAAAGGCCCCGAGACACAGGAAACCTGCTTTATTGAACGAGCACTGGGAGCGCAAGTGCTGGCGAGTCTGCACAGCCTCAGGAACTCCAGGAAGCCCAGCTACCCTCAGCCACCATGTATCGGGAAGACCTCACTCCCTCTTGAGGGGTCATGCAGCCACTGTGGGCGGCCCTGGGCTTTCCTTACATCTCCCCGGAGGCTTCTGTATCTTTGCATACGTGGGCCCTAGCTAGGACCTCCCCTGACCTGTGACCTTGGGGCTCCTCTGACTTACAGCCTCTGAGGCATTGGGGTGGCAGTTCTGGGGAACTGGGTCCCCCATAGCTGTTAAAGCACAGGGCTCAGCATCTGGAAGACATTGGTGAATGGATGGATGGACCAGTGAATCAATGAATGAACAAATGAATGGCATCTGAGCTGGATACCCTGTGAAGAGCAGAGCTCCCCAATTAATGTCCTCTGTTCCAAGTCCCTCCGTGCTGGTGGGGAAACAGCAGGGTCATGGCGAGACGAGGAATGACACTGTCTCCCCCTCCAGTGCTCGCTCAGTGTGCTTCCTGCTCCTTCTGCTAGCGCCTGTCCCCACCCCCCAGCTAGCACATAAAAATGGTAATGCTCTCATTTATTCTTTAAAAATTAATCTAAAAATATTTTATGCAGTGTCTCGATCACAGTTGGGAACCATTTAATTAATCCCAAGTGGTGGGACACCAGACAGCCGCCTTAATTGGTTACAATTCCTCTGGCCCACACGGCCTATTTTGAAGCTGCGGTTCCCAGCCTGAAAGGCATTTCTGCAAGAGTTTGGGACGCCGGTCCCTTCCACGGGCTCACTTCTGTGTCTGCCTCCTGGGCTTCCCTCTGCTGCTCTAGGGCCTTCCCATGGAGTTACAACTTACGCAGCTTTGAAGCCTCAAGTGTGACCCTGTGGGGTTGGTGACCTGGTGTCACCTGATGTTTGTTGGGGCCCAGATCTGAGTTGTGGGCTTCATGAAGATGAAGTGGGAGAGACCCTGCAGTGGAGGGGGCCAAAGAGTGACTTGTAGGTGTCCTCCAGGGGAGGGAGGCATGGGATGATTGGCAGGTGTCCTCCAGGGGAAGAAGGCATGGGATGATTGGCAGGTGTCTTCCAGGGGAGGGAGGAATGGGATGATTGGCAGGTGTCTTCCAGGGGAGGGAGGCATGGGATGATTGGTAGGTGTCCTCCAGGGGAGGGAGGCATGCGATGATTGGTAGGTGTCTTTCAGGGGAAGGGGGAGGTCTGGGGTGATTGGCAGGTACCATCAAGGGGAAGAGCTAAGGTGTAATTGGCATGTACCCTCCAGGGGAGGGAGACATGGGGTGGTTGGCCAGAGTCTTCCGGGGCAGGGAAGCATGGAGTGGTTGGCAGGGCTATTGCATATAACCAAGGATGTAAGCAGTAACACAGACTCCTGAGCCAATGTGTCCTCAAATGAGACTATGGCAGATAGCCAGGGCTGTGTAGCAGCACCAGGGGTCGGCTTTCAACCAAATTTGTTCCCTAACATTTCCCAAGCCAGCCGTGTAAGATGGAAGTGTGGCAGGGCCGCTCCTCCTGGGGCCCCAGGGAGGGTCTGTCCCCACCTTCCCAATTCTGTGCTTGCTGGTCGTCTTGGTGTTCCTGGCTTGTAGGCATCTCATCAGCACTCATGCTCACGTTTCCATGGTTTGGAAACTGGCACCAGGTGGGCCTGACACTGAGTGCTTCTGGGCTGAGTATACAGATGGCTTGAGTCTTCAGAAGGACTAGTGCCACATCCAGCCATTCCTTAGGAAGCCCAGGGCACAGGAGGGAGGAGGTGGCCCTACACATACCTGACCTGTGACACTGTGTCTGTGTCCTACTTTAGAAAACACAGAGAGTGATTCTGGGGAGTATCCCACCTCATGTTACAGGAGTCTGTCTGAGTGAACAGCCATGTTTACTATTCATGGGGCCTACACCCACTGACCAAAACCCCTCCCTCCTCCTGGTGGGGCAGAGTGGGATTCTACAGCTAACCAGGGCATGGTGCCACCATCCATTGATGGCCAGAGTGCTTCCCTCATGTCAAATCCAGGCCTAGAAATGAGGAGACTCAGTTTTTTAGAGGCTGATGGGAGGTTGTGGAGGTGGGGCCTGCTCTTGTATCACCATCGGAAGGGATCTGAGTCTGGCTAGCTGGGTCCGGAGGCTCACTACACTCTCTAGACACTTTCACTGGGACTGGAGTTGGGCGGGGCCAAGTGGTTGCGCGCGCACGTGTGTGTGTGTGTGTGTGTGTGTGTGTGTGTGTGTGTGTGTGTGTGACTCCTCAGGTGCCATCACTTTGGTTTTAGAGACAGGTCTCCCAGAGCTCACAGGTTAGGCTTAGCTGTTGGTCAGGTAGCTCCAGGGCTCCTCCTGTCTCCATCTTCCCAGTTCTGAGACTATAAACATGTGCCATTGTGCCAGGCCTTTTAGTATGGGTTTGGGGGATTGAACTTAGGTCCTTGGGCTTGTAAGGCAAGCACTTTACAGATTGAGCCATCTCCCAAGACCCCCAAACGTGTCTTGTGCCCAAAGCTTAGAGTTCCAGCCTCCAGGAACTGCTTCCTGGCCCCAGTGAGGGTGAGCTTCTGCTGTTCCAGGGACCACGTGGATCTTCGGGTGCTGCTCTTGTCTCTGCATTTGGAGTCACTGGAGACAGACCCTTGTTCCATTCCCACATTGTCTTACATATTTTGCAGCCAATCCTAGGCCCATCCAGCAGGAAGCTGCCCTCTTCCATTCCTTGATGGAGGGAGCCCAGAAGCCGTCATGTAGCCCCTGGTGATAGTGGGTCTGAAAGGGAACTGATGGTGTGCCTGGCGGGAACCTTGGGACCCAGCTTGTTGTATGCTCCCGGAGCCCAAGAAGGAGGCAGTGAAGGTTCCTCAGCCTTTCCTACCCGAAGGGTTCCTGCAGTCCCGAAAATGAGGTGTCCCTTATGAAGTGTGGCATACAGTCATCTGCCTTCAAGAATGTCCAAGTGGCTAACTGGCTGCTCATGTGGTCGGTAATTATAACCATTGTCAGCCTTCCCAGCTGTGGGCAGGATACATGCTAATTGGATGGCTCCCATTGTAAATCACAGTTGCCAAGGTTAAAGGAAGAAAGCGAATACCTTGAAGGTGGCTACACCCGTTTCTCTGGTGCCCGTGAAATCCCTGCCTTCACTGAGCAGCCCACAGGGTGCACAAATCAAGGGATGTCAGGTGGGTGGGGGTCTGCAAAGGGAGCTTTGGGGAAGGGAGCAGAGCGCAGTTCTCTACCCTGTCACTATGGTCCTGGGCCTGTGCATGAAGTGCCCTTGAGAAGGAGATGTGAGGTGGTGCCCAGCCAGCCCGGCTGTGTCTTTGCAGACAGGCTGTTCTGTTGTTTTTGGACTGTGATAGGTGGATCTGTGGCCACTGCACCCTGGGGTCTCTTCAGACTCACAGAGGCTGGGCACATGTGGCTGTATGCGGCAGTGTCAGCCTGAGATGCTGGAGGAGGTACTTAGGCCTTTGGAGCAGGCCTTCTGAGGGATCACTTCCGGCCTGAGACCCATGCTACCAAGTGAGAGCCAAAGCAAGTGATACACCTGAGTCTCAGCTTCCTCGATGTCAAGGAGGGATATGACACACACACACACACACACACACACACACACACACACACACACAGAGAGAGAGAGAGAGAGAGAGAGAGAGAGAGAGAGAGAGAGAGAGAGAGAGAGAGAGAGATCGAGTATGTATTTGGGCCTCTGGGTGGTGTTCCCATCAACTCCTAGCTTCTCTGCCTGCACAGGACAGCCACTGGGGGCTGGGACTGTGTGGAGGCAAGTGCTAGGCTTCAGAACCCAGCATTACTCTGGTTACTTTGCACCTGGGTGACCCTGTTCACGTGGTTCTTAATCAACCTACCTCAGCCTCCCCATCTGGAAACCAGACTCATAGGGAGTCAGGATGAAGTGCCGTGCTAGATGAGATGACACCTCATTGGAATGTTAGAAGGATGTAGCTAATGTACAGCATCTAGTAAGCACTCAGAACGTGGGCTTCCCAACTAAATGTCTGTCTGTTACACCTATGCCTGTGTAGAGGACAGGACAGCCCCATTGGGATTCCGAGATTCCTGAGTGCAGTCTCTTGGCCCTGTGCACTGCACGTGACAGGCACCTGCCTTTGGGCTCTTTGCTGACTTGTCTTGGGATGGTAGGAGAACATAGCAATTCTCTGCGACCTGATGCTTATCACAGGCACCCAGAGTTCCACTCCCAGGCTCACATGTGAATGTGGACATGGGGCACGAATGCATTTTGGCTGTGGGTCCCAAGACTCCCTTCCTGACCCACCTACTTGAAGGCAGGGCCACCTGTCCCTAATCATTTTGACTGAATTTCCAACAAGGCCTCTGCTTCCTCCTTGCCCCCAGAACAGGGCTGGGATTTAGGTCTACGTGAGCATCCCACCTGCAGAGGCTGGCCATGTGAGTACCCCACCTGCAGAGTCTGGCCATAAGTCTTCTTTCAGGCACTAGGCAGTTATCCAGACATGGAGGGCCATCGTGCCCCAAGAGGCTAGCCCAGGTACCCCATAGAACCTTCTAGAAATGAAAGAAAATGAGCCAACCTTCCCAGGCTTTTATTGATGCTGGCCACTGAGAGAAGGAAGGCTAGACACAGAGTCGGGGACCATGGGCTGTCACAGCAGTGGGCCTCTGCCTTAGTCACAACAGAGCCATCAGGTGGACTTCTTTTGGGAACTGAGGCTTACAAGGAGGTGAGAGGCCTGACCTTTCCATGCACCAGGGGAAAGCCCAGGCTGCCGAGTGGGGGATGATCACGTGGGGGTGGAACTGTGTGTGACTTTGACCCACTGAGCCCATTCCAAACTAGGGCAGGAGGTCAGAAGGGAAGGCCAGGCTGGAGGGAGCCGGTTCATTTTTAGAAATGAGGCCTAGTTGGCAAAGCTAATAGAAACTTCTGCCTCCACTTACTGCTGCAGACAGACTCGTTGCTTATCCTCACAGCCAACATATGGTCGGCTCAGCACTGTCCTGGAGGAGGCAGGAGATGAGAAAAATTTGGAAGCCTGCGTTGGGGGCCACCCAGACCCACAGCTCATTGACTCCAGGGGAAGTGGGTGTCACAACAGCCTGAGCCTGGTTCTCTAAGCCCCTCCAAGCATCTCTCAGCTCCCCAGTGGGGAGGGGGCTGGAGCGAACCTGGCCTTTTCTTCCCCTTGTTGCTGGCTATTTGCAGTGGATTTCCTTCCAGGGACTTGGATGGATTGGGACGGGGATAGCTGGGAATTTTACACTGTAATAAAAATAATGTCACCACCCTGCACTAGGGACTGGCTTTCAAAGCAAGCGCCTGGGGCTGTGGAAGCTTGCTCCTGCGGGCTGGCATTATTTCTTCTCGGTGCCTGGTATGAAACCTCAAAACTTCACAAGGTTGTGGCACAGGAAGATTGAGTGGCATGGAGCTCACAGACCCACACTGAGTGTAGAAAACCTGGATTAGACGTGATTTCAGGGCAGTGGGAGAGCGCCAGCCTGCTTCTGTATACGGAATTATGTGTGCTTGCGGGAGAGTCTGCTGCAGCTTTGCTGGCAGAGACATCAGTGGGCAGGGGGATGACAGCACTCAGTAAGGGGGACTCGGGGTTGCTTGGCATCCCTTCCAATGCTCTGCAGAGCCCCAGTCAATGATGTTGACCAGCAGGCTCATCTAAGGCGAGTCCCAAGATGTCTCCAATTCTCAGTCTCCCATCCCTGATGTACAGTGACCTTAAAAAAATGGATGATCATGATGTTCTCTTTCTTCTTAAAATCTTAGAGTCATGACTTGATGCTCTTCAGGTCATAGGAGGTGGGTCACCTGTCTGAGGTGGAGCACCTGTAGGGGGGGTGGGTCACCTGTCTGAGGTAGGCACCTGGGCCTGTCCCAGTTCTGCTTTCTGTTTGGATTTGATCTGACAACATGGCTTACTTGTTTTCCCGCTTGGTCTCTTGGGTCTGTTTATGATGGACTCCTTATGTTCTATGTGCAACCGCTGATGTGAATATAAATGAATAAGGATAAAAAAAAAGCACCTGTTATGTGCCAGGCACTCCGTTGGGCCTTCTGTAAACCCGTCAGCCTTTCTCTGTCCATTGAGATTTTCATATCCCTTTGCAGACGAGAGCCTTGAGGTCCAGGGAATGTGGCATATTACATACACAACGTCCATGTAACAGCTAGAAAGATTCTCTGGGTGTTCTAGATCCCACCCTCAGTTCAGCGTTTTCATTTCATCATTCCCCCTGAGGGCCGAGGGGCTCTTAGTGTGTTGTAGTGTGTGTGTGTGTGTGTGTGTGTGTGTGTGTGTGTGTGTGTGTATACGTATGCGCGTGTGCGAGTGCGCACTTTTCCTTTGAGATTAGAGCGCCCTGACTTTAAACCATGGTATCTAAAATGAGGAGAAACTCTGTAGTAACTATATTTTGAGGCAAATTAACCTTGATAAGATCTTCAGTGTCATGTATTAGACTATTTCCCTTAGTAATGCATTAAAACTGTCAAACCCGGTATGATTGCACAATTAGCGATATTACACATGATGTAAATTTCAATTCATGATTACAGTGTCTGTGCTAATAGATTTGCGATTAACACCCTCAAACCATGCTGGTTCAAAAGGACAGCTTCCTGTGAATCGCTCTGAGTGAGCAGCAGCAGCACCAGCCGTGCCTGGGATGCGTGGTGGGGACCGTTCCTGCAACATCTAATGATTTCCCAAGATTAGCAGTGAAGAGGGAGTTCATTAAGGATGGTCTCTTGGTGAGGCCAGGGAGCAGGAAAGCTGATGCGAGCATGTGGTGGCTCACCCCGCCTGCCTGTTGGACTTCCTGGGGAAACGGCTCTCCGCGGACTCCTGTCCTTCATGCTGCCCACACTTCATTCTTCCACCCCTGCTGGCTCTCTAGCAAGAATTGTGAAATTGAAGTTCAGGCAGGGCTCATATCACGAGAGGAAACTGTTCTGTAAACTTGAAGAATAAGGATGCTTAACGTCTGTTTATTGTGTTCTCACAAGATGCCGTTTACAGATGGCCTTCTTGGTGTGTTCATTTGTTCTGCTCTCCATGTAGCATGACCCCACGTCACCCCCACTTCATGGAAGGGGAAATTGAGTTCTAAAGAATAAGCTCACGTGGTTTGTTGGGAATGATTCCCACGTGGGTCTCTAGCACATGTTTTTGTTTTTCCACTGTAACACTGTGGGAAAGCCTGCTGTTCTGGTGGGAAAGGCTTCACCTGGACAGAGCATGTTTGTAGCATGATCCAGCATGATTCTTGGTTGCAAGAACTTCAGATATGTTCCACACATGCTCTGAATGTCACCATTTTAATGCTAACATGGAGAGCACAGAGCTGTGGTCGGAAAACTGGCTTCTCACCCTTGGGCTGGGTGAGTATCACATGGCACACTAAGGAGATCAAACGCTTTGTATTGGGTTTTGTGCCTGAGTCCCAGCAGATGGGCCACTCTGGGGGCCCTGCAGCATGGCTGGGTATGTGGTGCTCATTGCCCAGCACAGAGCCAGGTGCAGAGACTGCTGCGTGGATTTTGAAGGGAGGAGTGATCAGGTGTGCTTCTGCAAGCTGGGATGCAGTGAAGCAGCAGGTGTGTGGGGGTGAGGGTTGCCTGCATTGCAGTGGCTGGGATAGCGGGAGCAGGCATTAAAGGCCTTTCATTAAGGCCCCTTGGCAGCCTTTCTAATAAAATACCACCAGTCATAATTGCTCTTTTAAATCAGCTATGAATAACTCCTGACAATTAATTGCTGCCATAATGGCTAAGCTCCCTGGCAGAGTCGGGCTCATTTTGGAGCATACCCCAGGCATGGCTCCTTCCACCAGGTTCATGCTACATGTTCTTTACAACTTCAAAACGTGCCCTGCACATGTCTACCCGTGGTGTGCTGTCTTTGGGCTCATGGCTAGGGAAGTTCTAGAGTGATTTCCTTTGTGTGTGTGTGTGTGTGTGTGTGTGTGTGTGTGTGTGTGTGTGTATGCATGTATGTATGTATATGTTCACGGCTCATGTTCGGTGTTACTGCACTCAGGCTATGATCAGACTTCCACCAAGAGCAGATGGCTCTAACCCACATGCAGACAGACCTCTGGCCTGTTGGAAGTATGTTGTACCCATTGCCCTTACTTTCCCATGGTGTCTGATCCTGACCCATCACCAAGTATGACCCCCGTGCTCTGTTATCGGAGTCACAGACACGCCCCCAAGTGCAGCTGTGAGCACAGAACAGCTTGTTTGCTGTTTCCTGACACATCCTCCTGATGTAGCTCTTCAGGGGCATTCTCAAAATGGAGCCTGTATTAAGCCAGTATTGGGGTGAATATGACCCTTAGAGCTGGCCTCAGCCCTCTCCCTTCTCCCCTTCCAGCTTTCCTCCCTCTGCTTTGCCTCCCTGTTCCTGCCCCCTACCCTGCCCCTCCCTCTCATTTTTTTTGGGGGGGGTTGGCTTATTTGCTCGTTTCCTTTATTTCTGCCTGCCTGACTCTCTTGTTAAATGGGTCCCGAGTCACAGTATTCTGACCAGGACTTTCTGGGAGGGATCTGCAGGACACAGAAGGGGTGAACAGTTCCTATTCCTCTGCAGGGCAATGTCCTGATTAGCTGTAACTGTCCACTTGGCACATCTGGAGTCACCCGAGAAGGGAGTCTCAACTGAGGAGTTGCCCAAACCAGACTGTCTGCGGGGCATCGCCTTGTTTATTAATGTAGGGAGTTTTGCCACTGTGGGAAGCCCATTCCCTGGGCAGGTAAGCCCTTGACTGTATAGAGAGCTAGCTAAACACGAACCCATGAATGAGTCAGTAAGTAGGCAGTGTTCTTCCATGGTTTCTGCCTTCAAGTTTTTGCTTGAGTTCCTGCTCTGTCCTCCTTCAATGATGGACTGAGACCCGGAAGTTTAAGTTGAAATAAACCCTTTCTCTCCTGAGTTGCGTTTGGTCAGAGTGTTTTATTACAGCAGCAGAAAGCAACTGGAGCAATCAGAAAAGCCCCATCCACCCTTCCTTATCTACCCACCCATCATCTGCTTACTTAACCAAACATTTATCACTCATTGCTTATCTACCCACATGTTTATCCATCCATCCATCCATCCATCCATCCATCCATCCATCCATCCATCCACCACCCATCCATCAGCCCATCCACACACCTTCCTATTCATCCACCAATCTATGCACCCATGTATCTATCCATCCATCTAGCTATCCTCTCTCCCACCAGCCCTTCCTTCCTTCTTTTCTTCCCCACCTCTACCACACACAGTCACCCTCCCATCTACCCACCCATTCATCCACCAGCCCATTCATTCACTTGCCCATTCACATACCTATTCATCCATCTAGCCACCCATCCTCTATCAGCCCATCCCTCCTTCCCTCCACATATCTGCCGTATTCAACCACTGTTTCACCTATTCCCATTCATCCCCTATCCCCACATCCCCACAGCCACTTCCCCATCTTCCTACCCATTCACACAATTTCCCATCCATCCAACATTGTCTGAGTACCTGCTATCAGCAAGGTGCTGTGGATTCAATGATGATGTCTGGGGTGGGTTCATTGCTCCTTCTTCTGGATTCTCAGCCTCAGTTGTTTTAAATGTTCAGTGTATGTGCAACTCTGTGCCTCATCAGATGCAGGGCACCTCTAGAGTTGGGACAGGCCTTTATCCTCTCACTCCAGTGCTACGGTGCCAGCTTTTGGTGTATACTAATTTGGGCAAATGGATGACATGACACCATATCTTAGATGTCCAGTTTTTATGTGACCTTGGAGGTGATATGGGGGCTGTAGCCTGATCTACATCTTGGGTCCAAAGTGGGGCTGGGACTATCTCAGTCTCCTGGTTCCTCTTCTGTTGTTATCCTGTGTGTCTTGCTGTTTGTTTTCAGCTGTGAGCTAGGGCTTGGCATGAGCATCAGCATCTTTCCTGGGCTTAGACTTAGGGGAGAAGCCAGTGGTGGGTCTTACGCTTGTGGTCCTGAAAGTCTGTACTATTTCTGCATTGGCTTGGGCACAGTGCAGTTTGTGTTTATCAGTGAGGCCCGAGCAGATGAGTATGGTGCATCCTTAGGGCCATTTCAGAGACTCACAGCTGCCCCAGTGTGAATGGAAGGAGGGCCTGTCTTAGGAAGCCAAGGATGGAAAACGCAAGGCAAGTATCCTCAGTCTAGTGTCTGACATGTTTCATTTCACAAGTAAAACTAGGGCACAGTCGCAGCCTCTACCATCCCAACGTCCAGGACACTGATGGTCTGTGGGTGCTCACTTTCAGGACTGTGGGCTAAGACAGGCATGAGGATCAGCACATGACCTCCTTTTCTGAATTAGGAAGTGACTGAGACGTTTAGTCTCTTGCTCAGTCCATTGAGTCTGTAGTTAGACTCCTCCATTCCAGAGCCCATCACTCAGTGCCAACATGGAAGAATGGTACTCGCAGTGACAGTCCTGTTGGGAAGGGAGTGGAGAGGGCACCAGCTAATAGCCAGGGACCTAAGGATGTAGCTGCTGACAGGCAAAGGCCTGACCCTCAGAACATGGGGTCCCACAGGTGTAGTTGAGCAGGACCAGGGTGCTAGGCTCTAACCATGGCACCTTACCTGGCAGCCGCAGTGTGAGCTGGAACTCAGGGACCTGGCAGGGCTGTAGGTAGGACCCTGACTGGCTATGGGGGTCATGTGCATCTCGGCCTGGCCGGTGTGGGCATCCCTGGAGGAACACTTACAGGGGCTCTGGATGTCAGCCCCGGTCCAGCGCAAGGCTCAGCGAACTCAAGGACAGAGGGACATAGCCACGTGCCTCCAGGCTGCTGCAGTGACCCATTCTGAGCCTATCAGAGCCTTCTCCTTGTCCCACAGCCTTGGTTGAGAGGGGCTGAAGGAGGACCTGGGCCTGGCAGAGTCTCTGGGGACTGGCAGGGGATGAGTAGGTAGAGCCCAGCAGGATGGGCTTGCCTGTCCTCTGGGGAGGCTGACATAAGGCCAAATGTCATTGTCAGGATGCTGGATGGGAGTGCCCCATTGACAGCGAGCTTGTTCTGGAAGGGTCTCCTTCCTGAACTCTCCTCAGGTAAATATTTAAAGTCTATGAAGCCACTTGGAGCTTGTCTGTGACAGGCGCCTCTGCTTCCTTCATGCAGCCCCGCCCTGTACCACCCAGCATGCTCATTATACTCCTGGAAGCTGTGACTTCCAGGGTCCACAGCCCCACTTTCTCAGCGGACCCGTGTCTGGCACCAGTGGGGTGCCTCATCCTTAGCATGATGTGAGGCCCGGTTCCGTTTCATTCTCAGCAGGACTTGCTCTCCTCATGCCCTGCTGCACTCGGGTACTCTTGGGAGGAGCCTCAGAGTCCCACACTAGCAGAGGACAGGGGCTGCCCTGCCCTGACTCAGCACCCGGGCAGGCAGCAAGACTCGCCTGCCCTTGATCTGGACTTGCACCTGTGTGTGTCAACCTGTGACAGGCAGGCAGACCTGACTCTGTTCTGTGACCCCATAAAGATTTCAGCGGGCATCCAGGAGCTTTACACGCTGAAGCAGAAAGGAACATGAACAGATTAAAGGAGAGAGCTTGTCTAGTGCCCGCCGAGAAAGCGGCAGGGCGAGGGAGGAGGAGGAGGAGGAGGAGGAAAAACCCTGTGGGCAGCAGCTGAGATCTCGGGCTGAAATCCCTGGTCTACGGTAAGTGTGGCCCAGACTCACCCTCATCAATCGCCAAGCTACTAATTCTTTTTCCTGTGTGCTAGGGGGCGTTGCCAGGCACCTCTTAAGTTTCATAATGACGTGGCTTCTAGCAATGCCTTCTGGATCTCAATCTCATTATTTGTTTCCAAACAATAAAAAAGTGGCAGGAAAACACTTACAGGTTTAAAAAGTCTATGTTTTACTGACAATACCAGATCCAGTTCATAAACAGGTCCCTGGAATTGTATTTCCTTCTGTTGGTGTAATTCTGGACCTGGAAAGCATTCTGAACTCAAGGGGAGGAGCTTAAGCCAGGTCTGCACCCTGGCGCCCTTCCCAGCTGCCTTTTCACCCCCAGAGGATTTGCAGGTTCTGGGGTACAGGGTCCTCATCTTCCCTTGGCTCAGGACACATTCCACTAGCTTGAGGCCATCTTAGAGCCCTTTGAGACACATAATTCTGACACATTTCATATGCATCAGAAGGGGCTGCCCACAGTGACGAAAAGGCCCCATGTTGAGGACCGAGTGTGAGTCTGAATGTTGATTTCTTCATTCATGCTCCAACCAGGGCCTGGGCCTGGTGAGTGGGGCTCCTGCAGTGGTGATGTTGAGACCCAGCTGCCTTTGCCTTGTGATGCCGACATTCCCGGGACTTCTGAGACCTTCATTATGCCCACATATGGGTGGGTCATAGCGGAAGGTTAGCCAGGAGGTGAACAGTGAAGTGGATGGCCGCTGTAAACCTTGGGGACTGGGCCTCGGAAAGTGCAGAGCCCAGGGTTGGGTGGTAGACTTTGGGAAGCTAAGAAATGCCATCTGCTGCCAGCCCAAGACAGGAAACAACCTTAGAGCCGAACAATTAGTATTTCTTGACTCTTATCATTCCTGTCTCAAGGAGAATGGGAAGCCAGGCCCCACCACAACCCGACCCTGCTTTCTGCCCCCCACCGCCATTCTGGGTGCTGGATCTGGCTCGTTCTGGCCTTTGTGTCCCAAGTCTGTGGCTGCCGCAGGGCCTTTGCACTTTCTCATGCTGCCTGGACCATTTCCCCCAATCCCGACAGGACTGGGCTCTTCCTATCCTTCAGGTCTCACTCCTCTTCACAGAGGACCTTTGCCATCTGATAGCCTGGAAACACCTGTCCCTGGCCCTTGGGGACACTCCCCCAGAGACCCCTGCCTGCTCCATTGAGTCTCCCCACATCGTGTTATTCTCTGCCATTGTGTGTGCTTTGCTGATAGTTTGCCCTGGTTTTTCATCTTGGCCCCTGTGCTACTATATCAAAATACCAGAGACTGGGCAACTTAAACAACAGAAAGTTCTCTTTCATAGTGGTGGAGGGTGGAAGTTCAAGCTGAAGGTGGCAGCTGACTTTCTGGGTTGGTGAGGGCTCTCAGGCTTGCTAGCCACCACCTTTTTTGTTGCGTTCTCACAAGGTCTCCCATGGTGTGGACATGGAGAGAGCTCTCTTCTCTTCCTATAAGGGTCCCATCCCCTTGGCTGCAGCTAAACTTAATAACCTTCCAAAGGCCCTACCTTCAGATACCACTGCCTTGAGAATGATGGCTTAAGCATAGGGATGGGGCAAGCCTTTGGGCATAGCAGCTTCTCTGTGCCAGGGATAGAACACGGGTCAGGGTGCTCGTGTGTCCCCTGCAAAGCTGTGTCTTTGGGGGATTAACAGGCGTCTAGTACATGATAAGGCTTTGCTGAGTGAATGAAGAAATGTGTTGAGTGAATGAATATTCTGGGATCTCTACAGAGGCCCCAGCCTGCCCACAGCCTGGGTTCATCCTGCAGCAACTGCTGGCCACCTGCTCTCTACACATGTGCCAAGTACCATACCACACATTTTATGTTCATCATTTCTCATCTTCCTCAAGAGTTGAGGAGTGATCAGAACGTCACTGTGGTGGAAGGAGAGATGACCCCAGGAAGGGTCACAGGGCCTAGTGTGTCTCCTCTGCCTGTGACCTGATGCAGACAGACCTGACAGTTTTCTTCAAAATCACAGTTAACCTAAGCTCTGACTAATTTGGCATCTGCTAGCTTCTGGGTCCCTGGCGGGAAGTAGGCTCTTCTTCATGCAGGGAAAACAAAGGGACCACTCTCCCTGGTCCTCAGAGTTTAACAGAAACAACTTCAGCTAATGGAGCACGTGTTGGTGAACATGGGTGGGAGAGCAACAGCACAGAGCTGAGAAGCCCAAAAGAAGGGATGGAGTAATGTCTGGTTCTGAGAAGGACCCTAACTGCACACTGCTTACTAATGTTGCTGTTCCCTACTGTAGTGAGTGATGTAGTGATGTGGTAATGATGTAGTGATGATGATGATGCAGCGATGATGAAATAAAATGCAGTGGCAATGCAGTGATAATGGAGAGAATAATGATGCAATGATAATAGAGTGATGATATAGTGATGATGGAGTTATGGTGGAGTGGTGATGCAGTGATGCAGTGATGATGGCATAGTAGAGTGATGAGGTAGTGATGATGCAATGATGATGGAGTGATGCTGGAATGATAATGATGTGATGATGCAGTGATGGAGTGATAATGGTATATAGAGTGGTGGTAGAGTGATGTTACAGTGATGACATAGTGATAATGGAGTGATGATGGGGTGATGAGGTGGTGATGGGATGATGATGCAGTGATGGCATGATAACGGCATATAGAGTGGTGGTAGAATGGTAGAATGATGATGCAGTGATGACAGTGATAATGGAGTGATGATGGGGTGGTGATGGGATGATGATGCAGTGATGAGGTGATAATGGAGTGATGATGAGGTGGTGATGGGATGATGATGCAGTGATGACAGTGATAATGGAGTGATGATGAGGTGGTGATGGGATGATGATGCAGTGATGAGGTGATAATGGAGTGATGATGAGGTGGTGATGGGATGATGATGCAGTGATGAGGTGATAATGGAGTGATGATGAGGTGGTGATGGGATGATGATGCAGTGATGAGGTGATAATGGAGTGATGATGGGGTAGTGATGAGATGATGATGCAGTGATGGCAGTGATAATGGAGTGATGATGAGGTGGTGATGGGATGATGATGCAGTGATGACGGTGATAATGGAGTGATGATGAGGTGGTGATGGGATGATGATGCAGTGATGAGGTGATAATGGAGTGATGATGGGGTGGTGATGGGATGATGCAGTGATGACAGTGATAATGGAGTGATGATGGGGTGGTGATGGGATGATGATGCAGTGATGACAGTGATAATGGAGTGATGATGAGGTGGTGATGGGATGATGATGCTGTGATGAGGTGATAATGGAGTGATGATGAGGTGATGATGGGATGATGATGCAGTGATGAGGTGATAATGGAGTGATGATGAGGTGATGATGGGATGATGATGCAGTGATGAGGTGATAATGGAGTGATGATGAGGTGGTGATGGGATGATGATGCAGTGATGAGGTGATAATGGAGTGATGATGAGGTGGTGATGGGATGATGATGCAGTGATGAGGTGATAATGGAGTGATGATGGGGTGGTGATGGGATGATGATGCAGTGATGAGGTGATAATGGCGCAGCAGAATGATGCTGCTGTGATGGGATGATGGTGTGATGGCACACGGATGGAATGATGATGGAGTGCTGGAGTAGTGATGCAGTGATGATGCAGGGGTGATGGAGTAATGATGGGGTGATGGGATGACAGCTTCATGCTCCCAAGGTGGTTTAGCTACCCAAGACCCATGTCGTTTAGAAGATTCTTGACATCACTGAGCTTTGGGGAGAGATAAGAACCTGAAGCAAGTCTAATCCCTCTTTTGGTTTTCAGTCAGGGCTTTTCTTCCAGTGTAGTTCTGCCTCTCACTTGTACCCCAACACCAGCAATTCTTGTGTAAAATCCAGATGGCCCCAAGCCTTCCTCCGCTGACATCTCCTGGGTGGATGGTTCTTCTGCAAGCAGAAAGTGGGGGATCTGAACCTGCAACAGCCTCCTCTAGTTTGGGTGTTCAAGGCCTGCAGGACCTCTGTTGGTTCTCCTGGGGTCCCTGAGACAGCACTGTGTACTCTGTTCCCCAGAACGGAATGGGGGCTCTGGCTTCCAGGAACACACCAGTCTTAAGAATTGTAGAGAACACTCTTTCTCAGATCTGCGAGGAGCACCTGGTATAACATGGGGAGGAAGTCCTAAGAGAAGAGGGCCTGGTGGTGATGGACACTTACCAAGCACTGTGCTCACATGACCTGCAGCCCTGAGGAAAGCCTCCTGGATTGATCTGCGCACTCCCATGAACCCAGTTGTAACCGAGGAAACTGCCTGGGAGGCCCCAATGCCACACCGCTGAGAGGCTGACGTGTGCTAATGGTGGTTAGACTCCCACCTCACAGAGACGGGCTTGAGATGGGACAAATGAGCCCCTCTGCCCACACTCCCAAGCCCCCAAGGCCCTCCTTCCTCTTCGTCCAGATTATGTTTCAGCCATTTAAGTGAGAGGGGACCCATGGTGTGTGTCCCCACCCGTGGGTGATGGTCCTGGCAAGTCATGGAGTAGCTCTCACTTCAGGGTCCACTGAGAGTGGAAGGTGCTGAGAACAGCAGGTGAATGGTGTGTATGTGTGTGTGGGGGGTGGCTCTCCTCCTGGGCAGACTCCAGTCAATCTTCCTTTGGAGATGGAGCTGACAAGTATCCTCTCAAGCTGTGAGTTGGCAGAAGGTTTTAGTAATACTGTCCAGGTCTCAGGGGTCCTGGTCTGTTGCTCTTTTCTTATCTATCAAGCCCCAAGAGCAGGACGGCTGGCGAAGAGTTGCCCATCTCATCCACTTCTGCCTCTCTCAGGTTCCTGTTTAATGAGCGTTGGGTTAATGGGTTAATTTGGTGGCAAGACCTCATCTGTTGCATCTTCCCCACGAGTTACCTTTCTGTGTCAGTTCCCTCTCTCCCCTCCCTGGAACAGAACCTGAGGCGGTCATCGTGAAGAGACATTCCTTTGGGCTCATGATTTTCAGGATGCAGTCCCGGCTGACCCTGTTGCTTTGGGCCTGTGGGGAGGACGCACCTCCAGGTGGGAGCACATGGCTGAGTGGTACCATTTGTCTTGTAGCCAAGGAACAAAGGAGATAAAGGGAAGAGACCGGGGTTCCACCATCCCCTTCAAGGCCCAGTGACCTGAAGCACTCTATTTAGTCTTCACCTCTTAGTGGTCCATATTCCTCCAAATGGTGGCACCCTGGGCCCCACCTTACACCGCACAGGCCTTTGGTAGACTATCCCAGATCCAGTTGCTGTAGAGCGCCAGCGGATACCTCTACTGCTCTGGTGCTACTGTCACAGCATCACCAGGAGGGGGCGTCCTTTTGGGAGCAAGCAGTTTGGAGGCTCAGAGCTGCAGCTGGCTGCCCAGGACCTGGCAGGGCGATGTCCCCCAGGTGCCCTGGATCACTCTCTCTGGATATGGCTAGTTGAGCATGGGGCTCTTGGACTGCCGTGCCCCTGGAGAGGAGGGTCCCTGGGTCTCTATCAGCTCTGTAAAGGATGACATCACTCATCATGTCAGGCTTTCCCTCAGGAAGTCAGCACGGGGCAGAGGTTACAACCCAGGCATAGTACTGCATGTCTGTCGTGCTGAGGGCTTGAGGCCCTTCAAATGAGTCTCTATCCCAGCCTGCCTCACCGAGGAGCTGGAGGCTGAGGTCAAGCAAGCTAGTCCCTGTCTGTGTGTTCTTCTGACTCCATTCAGGCTGGATGAAGGCCATCCCCGTGACCTCACTTTACCTTAACCCATTCTGAAGTCCTGGCACGGGGCAGGGTGGGGGGGGTGGGGGAATGCACTCGACCTGCATACAAAGTTTGGGGAGACAGTACAGATGACCACAGTTACTGACACAGTGTGGGATCTCTGGTTTCTGAGTCTGGGCAAGGGCTCTTTTAACCAACCGGAGGGTATAGTCACGTAGGGCACCATACCAACGACGTCTTACCCACTGTGTTATTAAAGTCTTCGTGTCCCTAAGGCACTGTGGCTGGTTCCCTTTGAGATAGGGGTTAAAGACATGTGCTCTCGGGTCCAAAGACTATGAATTCAAATTCAAGATGCCCCAGGACCCGGTGGGAGACCATCCACAAGTCACAGGCCTCTGGGAGGCTACGTTACAGCATCACCATTGCTCATGCACCCCTCACATTATGGTAGACTCCCCTGAGGCTATACCAGCTGAGCTAGACCTGGGACTCGTGCAGAGTGAGCACCCAGTAGGCCATCATTATTAGCAGGGGCAGCATGTTCAGGCTCCAGGGTGGAAAGAAGGTCAAGAGCCTACAGTTCCGCTTCCAGGTGCCCCACGTTGGAGTCTCTTGACCTTGTCCACTGAGATGTGTCTGCGGGCCTCCAGCACCCACAAACTCCAGGCTCTACAGATGGTAATTTATTTTTAGGACAAGCCACTCAGGACGTGGGCTCAGGCTGCTTGGCTTGTTTAATTGCCTTTGTGGAAGCAGAGGCTGTCGCAGGATCTAAAAATACTCAGTCCACTTCCTTGTCTGTGTTGCTGTATTGGAAAGCTCCGTGGCATTTCTGAAGGCCTGAGCCAGAGGATTCCCATGGCTGGCAGAAACACCTCTGGCTGTGACCTCTGCCAGCCCCTGTGGGAGCCTCTGCGGGAACGGATTTACTACCCTGCTGAACATACCCCATTTATGACTGCAAACATTAATGTAACTGGGATGGAAATCAGGTCAACAGGATGAAAATAAATAGCTCTTTAACCCGAGGGAGGCAGATGGGCCCCAATGGGCAGCTTCCACCGAGAGACCGCTCCTTTCACATCAGGATGGCATCCCCAGGGGCTTGTACCATGGCAGGTAGACGGGCCCATCTGGGCCAGAGTGACATTTGTTGCTGTGCATGTTTACCCAGATAGGGGCCAGGCACCACGGATGACATCGTAGTGCTCTAGGAAATGGTGGCTGCCGTTGAGAGACCATAACCTGTGGTAGCCACGGTACTGCTTCAGTGGGCACACCATTGGAGTGACTCCTCACGGTGTTTTATTTCAAGCCACGCTCGTGAGGTGTGTAATTATCTTTTTAATATTCTCACCATTAATTGACTATTAAATGCCTCTGATCAGCCTGCTGTGAGCCTGGCAGGAGAAGAGGCCACCCTGACAATGTCAGTTCAGGCGTTCTTCACAGACCGGCCATGCCATCTTGGAGATCTTACAGGTGACTCAGAAGTATGAGACGTGCCCCAGGTATCCCAGAGGGACAGCAGTGGGGAGGAAGTCTGATCCTTCCTGACTGACACGACCCCCTTCTGGCCTGTACAGCACTGTCTTAGTTAGGGTTTCTATTGCTGTGAAGAGACACATGAATGACCATGGCAACTCTTATAAAGGAAAATATTTAACTGCGTGACTTACAGTTCAGAGGTTCCACCCATTATCATCATGTTGGGACATGGCAGTGTGCAGGCCAATATAGAGCTGCAGGTGTAGCTGAGAGTTCTGCATCTTGCACAGGCAACAGGAAGTGAACTGAGTGTCATACCGAGGGAAGCTTGAACAAAGGAGACCTCAAACGGCCCTTCCCCAGTGACACACTTCCTCCAACAAGATCACACCTACTCCAACAAGGCCACGCCTCTTCATAGTGCCACTCCCTATAGGCTCATGGGGGCCAATTACATTCAAATTACCACAAGCACCCTAGTGGGTCTTATCTCCAGATCTTGGCCAGGCACCTATCATTCTGGGTCATCTTCATGATCCCTAAGTTCCAGGTGGCCCTTGTGTGCTCCTGCAAAGCCACCATTATTGTCTCCAGGACAACACCAAAGTCCTAGACTGCAGTCAGCCCTGGCCTCATTCCTTCCCCTTCCTCCTTCATCTTCCTCTGAATACCTCCTTAATGTTCCAGTCAAAAGGAGCAGAATGACACTTCCTGGCCCAGCATCAGCCTTCTAGAGCTCATAGCAAGTGTCCTGTGAGATTCTAATGTCAGTGAGTCCATAGTTCTGTTTGTAGCAGTATTCTCATGGACCAACTGTGCCTACTCCAGATGGATGGCAGGGCCTTTACCTGTATCTCCTGCTGTAATTACGCTTAGTTCTGTAAGGTGACAAATGTGTACTCTCCCTAGTCCTGAAGGACAGCCGTGTGGCCCCAGGGAGCATGGGGAGGCCTATGCCGTAGAAGAGTTGTCCCATGTCCTATATGGCCTGCAGGAGCAGGCTGAAGTGCAGAACCCATGGGACAGCTGTCCTGTGACTTTGGAGGTGGTCTGCAGCTCTCTGGGGGATCCCGCCATGCAGAAAGAGGAAAATAGTATCAGGAGTGGTCACTGGCTGGCCTTTGTCACAGCTTGTGTTGCAGAGAATCTAGGCCAAATCTGCCCAAAGTTTAGTCCCTTAGGCTGTGGTCAAAGCTCCCTTGGGGACAGGACACACTGGCACACCTCACTGATACCTCACAGGAGAATTGTTTGTGGGTTCTAAGATAGCAGAAGGTCAAAGGAGATGAAAAGCTGGCTCTTCCTAGATGATCCTGCCTTCTCCATGCGAAGATCTGCAGCTCAGAGTTGTTGTCCATTCAGGGTATCACAGTAGCCCAGTAGCTAAGCAGTAGGTGGATGTGTATGTGGGTATCTGGGGTTATGAACCTGGGATCTGAGATCAAGTGGGTCTGGTGTCAGAGTCCTTGAGTGCTAAGTGAGAACTATGGAGTTCACGGGCCCACGAACAGGAAGTCACAAGAACACTACACTCCGAGTCACTGCTCTCCTGTGGGCTTGTTCTGCTTTTGTCCTTGAAGGTGGCACTTAGGTGGGCATTCAGTAATGTATGGTATGGGGACAATGCAAGATGGCAGAGATGTGTGGACAGATCTGTGCTTAGTGGGGAATGGTGCTGGGCCACTCGTGGCTCATGGCACCTGATTCCATGGATGTTGAAGGGCATTCAGTGTGTGGTCTCCTGACTGGCCCCCAAGGCTGTTGTGAGACAGTGGATGAAGGATGACCCTGGAACTCAGGGAGCTGGGGAGGGACCAGTGCAGCGGGGAGGGACTGTGCTTGCATAGGACTTGCATGCTCTTGGGAAGCCCTGCTGACATCTCCCAACCATCAATCTTAAAACCTCAGAGCTTTGTGTTGTGGATCAGTTTGGCTGGGGATCTATGTGTCCTGTCTGGATATGATGTTTTGTTTTTGTTAGCTGATAATGGGCTATGCAACCCTCTCCAGGCCTCTGGCACCTCCTACTCTCCCCTAGAACCCAGACTCAGCTAGTCTTGGCAGGAGTCTTGGGTGGCTGCCTGATGTGAGAGCTGAGGGCTTGCTGGAGCACACCAGTGCCCACCTCGGGTGCTCAGCTTTGACCTTCTTGTGACTTATTGGGTGTGTGTCTGCAGAAGTTGGAGATCAATCATTGTGTATGAGGCTAGTGTCAGGCACATCTCCCCATTGTGTTCCTGGAGTGAGTTCACTCCTGCCCACGAGGATATGAGTCCTGAGCAACTCAGCAGTCAAGCATCTGGCTTCCTCTTTGACTTCCTGCCCGAATACCTGGGTACTGGGCCCATAGAGGCTGAGCGTGGGGTGGTGCTGACTCTCTGGTACTTCCTGTCTCTCTGGTCCGCTCTGACACCTTCCCTTTTGACTCTTTTGAAAATGAGAGCATAGCTCCTGGGCAGTTCTGTTTCTGATCTGTCCCATTTCTATGGTTCTTGTATCCAGATTCTGGATCCTTCTGCAATTCCAGTTCACAGGTAGCATACCCCAGTTAACAGGCCTTCTGTCTCTTTTTTTTCTGGAGTGTTTTTATCCATCTCTTATCACAGTCCCTCCCCCAACCCTCCCCACATATTCCCCATCAGCAGCTTCATAATTTAGTGAACAAAATACATAATTTGGAGGTAACTTCATTAGGTTTAATTGTACCACATGGATGCCAAGTGGATTTTAAAAACGATGATCGATTATGAGTTTCCTCATGGAAACATCATCAACATAATGGCTTTGAAAATGCGTCCGTGTCTCCGGTGACTGCTGCCCCCATTAATGTCACCCCTTGTCAGGAAGGAGAGAGGTGCTCTTGTTGCAAAGTGAACGCCTACAGCTGTTACCCAAATTAGCAGTGCCTCTTCCGGAGCACGCATGGCAGACAGGCCTGTTGCCATGCTGAGGGAGGGCACAGCCCTGTCCCACTGCTTGACATGGGCTGGATGATGGAAGGGTGGTGGCTCCTGCCTCCTCCATCACTGTAATCCCCAGGAACTGATTATATGAATAACATTTGTTTATAAAGTGAAAACCGAGAGCCTGCTTGCCTGACTCTGGCATCACAGTCTGAGATACCCCTCTAGCCAGGCAGCGGCTGTAAGGCTCCAATCAGCCTGTCCTTTCCACAGTGGCTGAGGGATTAAGAATTTCAGGGAACTGCATGGGTGGAGGCCGGTGCCACAGTGCTAGCTTCCATGCTGGACCAAAGCAAACACTGGGACACAGATGCTGGCAGAGAATAAGGCCCGCAGCCTTGGCTAGAAGCGGCCTCTGCATCTTCTCATGGTGCTGGGGTAGTTTCAGGAAACCCGTGACTCATCTGTCTGATGGAAGTGTCAGGGCCAAAGGAGGCCTGACCTGCAGCCAGGTACCTGGGTTAGTGTTTGTCTCTGTCCTCAGCTGGGATCTTGAGTTTCATGGTAAATGTCTCTTGTGGACTTGGATAGGTTAAGAATCACCTAGGGTATTAGTGAGGAGTACCTTTGGGTATGCCTGTGAGGTTGTCATCCCATGTTATGGGCTTGGGACCCAGAAGGAATAAGGAAAAAAGAGGGATGGCAGCTGAGTGCCAGTCTCCCTCCCTTTCAGCCTCTACATCTGCCCAGATGCGAGCAAGCACCCTTGTGTTGCCAGAGATAGGAGCTGGTCCCACAGCTACGCCTTCTCCACGGTGATGGAGTATACCTCCCAAGCCATGAGATGAAATAAACATCTCTTCCCTTCGGCTGCTGCTTCTCAGATATTTGGTCACGAGGAAGAGAGAAGTAACTAAGAGATTCAGTGAAGAGGATGGCATGTAGAAGGGCAGAGGGAGCCAGCTGTGGGTGCTGAGGCAGGGTCATGAGAATGTCCCCTGTATCTCTAACACCCACCTACAGCTACAGCACCTCTGATTGCCCACCCCAATCTGGAAACTAGGAATGTGGCATCATAATGGGTGAGTGCTGATGCTTGCTAGGAAATGGTGCTCCTGGCTAGCGCTCTTACTCAGCATTCCCCTATCTCTGTACCTCTTCCAAGCAGATTTCCCTGCCCTAGAGGAGGAGCTGACATTCCAACTTCAGGCCTTAGGAAAGCTACCACCAACCTTCTCTGACAAATTTGACTTTCCAGGCAGAGTTGCAGAGCTGTTGATAGGATTCACAGAGCAGTGGCTCAACACTTCCAGCTACAGGACAATTTCTGGGCACCCAGAGCAGCCGTGTCTATGCTGCGGCCTGGGTATAGGGTCCAAGAGGGCATGTCTCTGAGAAGCCACAGTTCTCGGCACAGGCTGACCTCAGAGGCTGCCACCTCCCCAGGCAGAGTATGAGCAGTGGTTATGCTAACCACTTCTGCCATCCCACCACCACCAATATCAGCACCACCATCCCCACCATCACTACCACCACGACCAATTCTATCTCCACCACTATCATCACATACTACCACTATCGCCACAAACTCCCATCACCACCACCACTACACCCATCAACACCATCATTACCACCACCATCACCACTATCAACACTATTGCCACTACCATCAATACCACCACCAACACCATTATCACCATCACCACCACTATCACCATCAATGCCATTACCATTAATACCACACTATCACCATCACTACCACCATCAACATCACACACGACCACCATCTCCATAAACACCATCACCATTGCCATTGCTTCCATCAACACCATCACCACCACCACCTCCACCATCACTACCACCATATCCCCACCATCATTACAATCATGACCACCATTACCATCAGTAGCATCACCACTCTCATTACCATCATCGCCATCATCACCGTCCATATCATCAGTACTATCACCACCATCATTACCACCAGCGTCACTACTATCATCAGTACCATTTTCAACACCACTACCACTTGACCATGAACACCATTGTTACCACCGTTACCATCTCTACAGTCATCACAACCATTTCTATCACCAACACCATCTCCATCACCACCACCACCACCATTGTCAACACCGTGACCATTACCAGCACCATTACCACCATCAGTATTGCCACTATCAACACCAGCACCATCAATATTGTCACCACCATCACTACCACCGCCACACTCCGAGTGCTCACTAAAGCACTTGTGACCTGTGTTCTAGCAAAGGTCAGAGTCCAAAGGGAGCCGGGTTAGAGGCCTTCCAGCTGTCATGGCACCCATGGGTCCTGGGAGGTGGTTGGTTTGATTTACCTTTTGGAATCGTGGCTCTGGTTGCAGCATGGCTGGTAGAAGGGAAGCCCAGATGTCCCTGATGACCATGCCAAGTGGTTGCTATGGTCCCTGTGAGAGGGAGGACCCTGCTGGAGTGGAAGGTAAAGCGCATGGGAGCAGAAGCCTGCACGGGACTGAGGGAACCCCTGCAAGGGATTGGAGGAGGAGCATGCCGATGGGAATCCGGGGTTTGATAGGAGGAATGAGATAGGCAAGCTGCAGGCTGAGATGGATGCCTGGCCCGACGTGGAGTTTTGAGCCAGGTGCCTGCCATCAGGCATTCCACTTTCAATGTAGGGGGTCAGTAGTGACGCTCACACATCCTGACGCCATAGCAATTTCGCACCAGGGTCTTGGAGAGCACTGGTGTGTAAGACAAGATATGGGATATGGTGGGAGTTGGCTGCTGCATGCTTTGCACACTGGGCACACAGGCACCTGCCATTCCTGGGACCTGCATGGAGCAGGCTGCAGGCTGCTGAGTCCCGCACCTGGGTTTGTGGTTGTGCCCTCCTACCAGAGCTGCCCTAATGGGAAAAGCGACACGCGCACTTCACAGACACCCCAGGACACACACATTTCATAGACACCCCAGGAAGAGAGACCACTCGCCTTGGCAGAGTATCAGATCAGTTCACAGCCAACCCTTGCTTCTGTCTCACTTGGCGGGGACCAAGGCCACCACTGCTAGGACGGGGCTTTTCCCAGCCCCACTGCTGAGACTGAACCCGAGTGTCATATGCCCAGAAGCCTTTCAGTGTGGCTTGGCATCTCCAGGTATAGAATGTGGGCTCACGGTTCTTATTCTGGTTGTCACGGCAGCAGAAGTATAGCTGCACAGTTCTGTGAGAGCGGGCCGGTGCCCAGGAGCCCTGCTGCCTCCTCCTCTGTGGCGCTTCGGTCATCTGTAGATGGGCAAGGGAAGGCTCGGAACCTCTTGACATTTCCTCTCCATCCTCCCGTCCCTTGCTTTCCCGGCCCTAGCTCTTAACTTTACCCTTTGTTACCTATGTGGACAGCACTCACCCACTCTAGGCTTCACCTGGTGACGGTGGTCTAGTCAGACCCTCTGAGGACCAGATGGCCTGGTCTTCTCAAGGATGGTGTGGTCAGGGCATTCATCCCTCATGCCCTTATCCCTGATAACCTAAGGCAAATGGGAAGTCCGGGAAACCCATCCCATGCAGAGCTGGGCCCTCTTACCTGGTCCCATTAATATGCCTCACAAAGAGGTGGGTCGTGTGTGTGTGTGTGTGTGTGTGTGTGTGTGTGTGTGTGTGTGTGTATGTGTGTGTGTGTGTCTGTCTGTGTGTCTGTGTGTCTGTGTGTGTGTATGTGTATGTGTGTGTGTGTATGTGTGTGTGTGTATGTGTGTGTGTGTGTGTGTGTGTGTGTGTGTGTGTTGTCTGCCCTGAAAAGAATCAAGCATCTTCTTGCATAGCCGTCTGTCTGTCTGTTCTTTCCTGCGTCTCTGGCAGATCTGGGTGCACCGGAAAGACTCAGGGGTTGATCATGTGACAGTCCCTTTCCTCCATGGTCCCATCATCTATCTCTCTTCTCAGCATCCTATAGATGCTCAGCACCCCTCAGCCGAGCCTCCAGTGAGAGAAGGAACTGGAGAAGTTCATGGGAGTCCATGGACAAGTTGACGGGAACTTGTCCTGGCCAGAGTTAACAGAGGGAGCATCTTCAGAAGCAGGAGTAGTTCAGTGTGTGAAGGTTCCTAACCAGGACTCCAGAACAGTGGTGAGCCCTGCCCAGTGTCTCAGAAGACAGGCCCCAAGGGGAGCCTGGGGATGGCAATGACGTCACCTCAGCTGTGTTAGTGGAAGTACGCATTTTTCTGCAAGGGAGGGTTTATCCTGCCGTCTTTGACACTGACCTGTCCAGGCAAAAACCACCATTCGAGGGACACCACAACCTTGAGTATGTTTAGAGATGAGAGATCAGTCAACTCAATAACAGTGAGGCGTGGATTATAAGACCTGACAGCCTGGGTGTGAGTTCCCATGTTCAGCCATGGGCAAGTTACTTAACCTCTGGGCTTCAAGTTCCCCATGGGAACATTCTTATTTAGGCTTTAGTGTTGTTGCAAGCTTTATGTGGCAACTTTTCCGAGGGACACCCACAGTACCAGTGTATGGGTGCAGCGGCAGAGGAGGGTGCTAGGTGTGCCCCCAGAGTACCCCCCATCCACCAGATCAGACTCATCGTTTGCAGTGATGGCATCTACTGGCACAGGGAACCCTGCCGGCCTGCCTGCTCCTGAGCTGGTGTTGGCTCTAAGTCCCACTAGGAAATTGCTCATTACAGCAGGGGTGAAAGCGTGCATCAGATTCGCAGTTTATTTTTAAATAAATTTGGGGGAGTGGGAAAACAAAAAGAGACGGTTTCAAAAGAAAGGCCTCCAGGCATAATGCAGACATTGGCAGGGGCCCAAACCCTGACCCCAAATCTCAGCTCAGGAGATTCCCTCCATAACAGCCCCCCAACCCCCACCCCCGCTCTGCCTCACGCTTTATGTCAATGGATTTTCACTCTTGCCTCGGTGTGTGGAACTTTGCAGCTCCCAGGCTTAGTCTCTGGCCCCAGGAGGCTTGGATCCTTTCTTCCCCTCAGGGTATGTGGCCATCCCTCCAGGGCCTAGATTCTGTGTTCACGGTGATAGTGACGGGGTGGGCACACAGGGCCCGACTCTGGTTGTGGTACCAGGGAGCAGGCTCCAAGAAGGCTGAGCCTGAGGACCACCTTGGCTCTGGAAGCAGCTACTCTGTCTGAAAGGCCCAAATGTGTTGACAGGAATATTACATGAGTCAGATCTGCCCCGGACGGACGGCGTCAGCTCCCTGCCCCTCACAGCTGCCTGTTTACATCGACAGGGAAACCAGAGTACTGAGACAGGTGTTGACTAGCTAGACCACAGGACCTCAGGGCTGTGTCTGCCTCAGGGGTCACGCAGGAGAGGTGGGTGAGAGTAAGTTCCCTCTAGCCTTCTCCCCTGGAGTACTTGAGATGTCCTCTCCTTTCAGCCCCTCCCCCAGACTCCACCTCTCTGCTGTGCTTTGGAGAGTGGCACGGCCTCTGCCTCTTCCCCTGCTCCTCATGCTCTCTGCAAAGTAGCCCCCATCACCCCACAGTGGCTCTTACCAGGACTCAGCCCCTTGCCCTGCCGTTCTCTGTCCCTGTCTTCTGGCAGGCAGGGACCATGGCAGCTTTCTGAGCTTGGGTAGTGAACTGCCTCACGGAGCCTGTCTCCATTTCCTCACAAGTGAAGATGGAGTAACAACCTCTCAGTGTAGGACTGGTTTAGAGAGGCTCAGCACCCCCCCAGGGCTAGCACTTCCAGCTGGTCTCCCATGGCAGGCCCGCCACATCCCACCTCTGCCAGCCTTCCCGATGTCCCGGCCAGGCCCTCCATTCTGATTGAGGGGCCCCGTCCCTGGGCTTTTCCCAGGGCTGTGTGCAAAGCAAACAAACCTCAGAAGTCACCAGCTCTGACCACAGCCAGGCCATGTTCTCGGTCTCTGTAACCTGCAGCCTGGCCTCAGGGGTTCAGGTCCACCCTGGCTGAGAAGCTTTCAGCACCTCTGTGGAGTCCTCCCAGCTCCAGTGTGGGAGCCAGAGCAGAGGCCTGCAACCCCAGGCCCAGCGACCTGCTGTGAGCCAAGATGGCTCTGCTTGGGGAGGAGGAGGAGGGGAGAAGTGTATTCAGAGGACAGCTGGGTTGCTTGGGAACCTCGCCATTACGATTCCTCAATAATGAGCTGTAGGGAAGGTGAGAGCAGAATTAACTCCAGAAGACTTATTTACAACTAGGGTCCTCAGCAGCCAAATTCTTATTGAAAAACAATACGCAGATGTTGCCTGAGCTTTTCCAGAGAGAGAGAGAGAGAGAGAGAGAGAGAGAGAGAGAGAGAGAGAGAGAGAGAGAGAGAGCCTGTGGCCTGTGTGTGGGCAGGTGGATCAGTGTTCTGGCACAACAGCACCATTCATTTGTTAACATTCCCTGCTCTGTGCCGAGATGGCTCCATGAGCCCCTCAGTCCTCCCCCAGTCCTGAGCTGTTTCTCAGGTGGGTCAACTGTTCCCTTTGCCAGGGTTCCTCTGGCGGGACACCGCTATTGCTCCCCTTTATTCTCCAGCTAGCTCCTCCTTCCCACATCCCAGGCCTTCACATCTCCATGCTGTCTCTGGCCATTTTCTTCCTTGGCTCCCCAGTCAATAGGTGCCCGCTTGTCTTCCAGGCAGCCATGGCTGATCCTGCCCCACCAGCCTCAGGGCTGCTCATCCAGGAAGCTGCTCTCTTTTGGCCTGCAACCCAGAATGCCACCTTTTTCCGCCCATGCCCCCACTCTGAGAGCTGTGTGTGCAAGCCAAGGCTTTCCCAGATTGAGTTGTGTATTGGGCAGGTATTGTTCCCTCTGGCCCTTTGGAACCAATAGCATGTTGGAAACACCAGGGTTCTCCCAGGGCTGCCAAACCCAGCACGGAGCCCTATCCCTCTCTGCAGCCCAGAGCTAAGGTGGCTGGCTCTGCCCTGCCCTCCCAGGGACATGCCATGCTTGCCTGGTTTCCATAGTGATGTCAGTTTCCCATGCCAACTGTCTTTGGGAGGATTATGAATTCATTATTTCACATGTAGGTCTTGCACTCCGCCTCCTTCTGCTTCAGATTTCAATGTCTTGGCGAGCACTTTATCCATTTATCATCAGATGAAGAAGAGCACGGGTTGAGTCTGAGCCCAGGTTGTCCTTTCTCTTGTGTGTGGGCCCACAGATGGTCGGTGGGGTAGATCCTGGGGCTCTGGAGCTGCGGGTTTTAATGATTTGCATTTGAACCGAGCTGCTGTGTAGCTGCCTCCACAGAGACCGGGAGCATGTGGCATGGAGCTTCATCTCTTTGGGGTCTCGTATCCTGCGGAGGATGCTGTGTTGACTTCGCCTCATCAAGCCTCAGTTTCCACGTGTGGTGGTGCCCATGACAGCTCCTTGCTTAACTGTCATGATGGTTGTGTAAGCTGACAGAAATAGGGTGCCTGCATGCTGGGGAACCCTGGAAGGGCAGAGTCAGCTCAGGCTGGAGGCTGTGGGGCTGGTGGGAAACTGAGCACAGCTGCCCAGTGCTGGCATGTGCCATAGGGGCAGGAAGAGGGCAGTATGGGCAACCCGTGCTAAGAGGACATCAGAGGGGACATCAAGGAGTGGACTCCACATTGGGGATCTCCACATTAACATCTGTTGTCGAAGATCTTGGTGGTATGTCATGGTCAGTTTGCTTCGGCTCTGGACCCTGCAGAGGCCAGATGTGTGGGTCTGGCATTTATAAGCTGGGTGTTCCTAAGTCAGTGGTTGGTGCAATGAAAGTACTTGCTATTTGACACAGGTTTGTTGAGGTGTAATTGGTATACTCTAAAGCATGCATGCCTTTTAAAGTGTGTTCCTGGGTAAGTTTTGATCATGTAATATGAGCAGCACTGGTACTATGCTTTCCCATAGCAGCACCCAGCAGCCCAGGACCTTGCCCTTTGTACTCAGTGCCCTGGCACCTGTGGCTCTGTCTCTCATTCAAACATGCTGCCTTTCCCAGAGTGCTGTGCAAGGAGACTAATGTGGAGTGTGCCATCTTCGGAGGCAGGCTTCTTTCACACTCATGGAAATCCTGCATGTTAGTCTGCATTTTATTTCTGTGGCAAATACTCCTATAAGGAGAAAAGATCTTTGATGGCTTGTAGTTTCAAATGCACAGCTCAGCCCATGGAGGCAGAGCATCATGGTGGAAGGGCATGCATCATGGTGGGAGAGCATGCATCATGGTTGAAAAGCATGCATTATAGTGGGGGGGCATGCATCATGGTGAGGGATATGCATCATGGTGGGAGAGCATGCATCATGGTAGAAGAATATACATCACAGTAGGAGAGCATGCATCATGGTAAAATAGCATACATCACAGTAGGAGAGCATGCATTATGGTGGGAAGGCATACATCAAGGTGGAAAGGCATACATCACAGTAGGTGGACATGCATCATGGTGAAGGGCATGCATCATAGTGGGAGAGCATGCATCATGGTGGGAGAATATGCATCATGGTAGAAGAATATACATCACAGTAGGAGAGCATGCATCATGGTAGGAGAGCATGCATCATGGTGGAAGGGCATGCATCATGGTGGAAGGGCATGCTGAGGCAGACACGCTCATCTCAAGGTGGCCGTAGAAAAGCAAGGAAAGGACTGAGGGTCCTAGAATCTTGTTTAAGGTCATACCCCTCAGTGACATCACTTCCTCCAACTAGGTCCCAACTCTTAGTTTCCTCACGAAATAGCTCCCCAAGATGGAACCAAACCTTTAATATCCAAACCTGTGGGACACTTCATGTTTAGCTGGTGACGCCTACAGACCATCCGTGTGGTGTGCGGCAGGAGTTTGTTCCTTTGTGGTACTTTCTGGTCTCCTGACACACAGGCCAGCAGTTTCTTTATCCTGTCCCTGACTGAAGGGCATCTGGTCAGTTTCTATGTTCCTTCCTGTCATGTACAAGCTCCTGTGAACCCTGCACTGGTCTTTGTGTAGACATACGCCGCTGTTTCTCTCGGATGAATACCAGGTGGGGTCACTCATGTGTGAAAGGATGGATTTAACTTCATAAAACAATGCCAAATTGACTCTGGGACCATTGAGTCCCAACCCTGGGTCAGGAGAGCGTCAGTTACTCCATCCTCGGAGCTCCTTGCATTGCCAACTTTTATATTTTGGGTGTTCTCCAAAGTGTAAAGGTTTGCATTGTGGTTCAATTGACGTTTCTTCAGTAACTGATGACACTGAACACATCTTCCTGGCTCATTTGCTGTCTGCAGGTTTTCTTTGGCAATGGGAGTGCTCCAATACGGGTCTTTGTCATTCTCCCCATTAGACTGGCTTGTAGGCACATTTGCGGGGGCGTTTTCATGATTGGCGATGAAGCGGGGTTCCAATTAATGAAGGAGCATCCAGCCGTCTCCCGGGGAAGCAGCATCCCTGGACAGGCGGGTCTGCAATGTATAAGAAAGGGAGCTGAACACTCAGGAGAGAACAATCCAGTAAGCAGTGATCCTCAGTGGTCTCTGCTCAGCCTCTGCCCCAGCTTCCCTTGATGATGGGATAATTCACTGTAAAGTGCAACCAAGTAAACCCCTTCCTCCCCAAGTTGCTTTTGGTCAGTGTTTTAACACAACAAAAGAGAAACTAACTAAAATACTTCCCTTCCTCTCCTCCCCTCCTCTTATTGTCCCCACCCCTTCCCTTTGAGGTGCTGGGGGTGAAGCCCTGGCCTCCCAGGTACTATGCTGGGCGCTTCACCCAGCCCAGCATATCCCAGCCCCTCCATCTCGTAAGTGCTAGTTGTCAGGTCCAAAAGAAACTCGGGACAAACATCTAAGTTTTTAGTCAGGTAGATCTAGTTTATTCATATTTTTTTTTCAATGTGTAGACCAGGCTGGCCTTGAACTTGTGATCCTCCTGCCTCCGCCTCCTTCAGCAAATCCTACTGGCGTGCGCCACCACAACCGGCCATATTTTTTTTCTATTGTGTTATATGCATTGATGTCTCAGCTGCCAATCTTTAGTTAACTCCAAGTTGCCGATTTCCTGCCCAGCAAACTCTCGAAGGTTGATGGTTCCACTTTATCCTTGGCTCTGGGGTCCATTCTGAGTTCCCGGTTGTCTGGGATGTGGGGTGGGGACTGGGAGTCTTGTTCAGAGTGGAACTTTTGCTCATTTGTTCAGACCCTGTACCAGTCAGCCTCCCAGGATAAGACAAGGCACAGCAGAGGGGCGGTGTGGGCTCAGCCAGGCTCCTCTTATGGCCTAGGCTTTTCCAGTGTGTGATTGGGGGTGGAGGGGTGGGGCTGGGGGAGATCTGGGTAGCACTGCCCCCTCCCTGGATGAGGCCAGCTCGGCATGGCTATCTGTTCTTCCCTCGATCCAGGCTGCCACTGAGGCCCTGGCCTCTCAGATGGCCAGGAGTGATGCCTCAGTTACTCTGGCCAAACCACCTTGTGAATCCCATGGTTAGACCTTCCCTCCTTGTCCTGAGGCCATGCCTTCAAGAGCTGGGCATTTCTCTGGAGCAGCTTTTGACCCTGTCACACCTCTGACATGGGCTCAGGTTCCTGAAGGTTCACTCAGCCACCCAATTACCCTACTTCCGCCCGCACTGGTCAGTTTAGACAGACAGTGGGACTTCCTGCAGGCCCAAGTGGACTTCAGGGCTGGACGGACTCTGTGGGAGAGGAGCTTGTCTTCTCAGGGGGACTTAGTCGCAGGTAAGTCTTCATCTGGTTCCTCACAGAGAAATGTGCAGCCAGCTCCCAGTGTCCCCAGCGACAGGGACAGAATGTGAGGGAGATTAAATCAGCACATATGACGTAAGCACATAAGCCAGGTGACTGTAAGAACTTGAAGCCAGGTCAGGAAGCAGCGCTTGGCTCGAAGTCGGAGCACATCTCCATGCAGCTGTCACAGACGCGACCTCTCCTGCTGCTCAGTGTTTGCCCAGGTTGCAAATAGCTTGCTTGCTGGAGAAAAGCAGGAACAGGCAGAAGAGTGGGGAACTGACTCATGACAGCCTGGAGCCATTGCTCATCATGCAGATGCAGACGCCATTCTTGCCTGTGTGCTTTTTGCATGCATGTCTGTGGGCACACGCACACTTCTACTGCGGATGCGTGCATGCACATGTGTCTGTGGGCCCCTGGGGAGGTGCACACCCGCGCGCGCGTGTGTGCGCGCGCGCGCGCACACACACACACACACACACACACACACATCTCTGTGGGGAGTTTTTATGGGGATGTGTACATACATATGTCTGGATTGGTTCCTATGGAGCTGTGCAAGTACACATATTTTTAAAGTTACCATAAAGAGATCATGTGCCACATTCCAGTTCAATAAGTACTTACAGCTGTCGGCTGGACCCTGGCTCTGCTCTAGGGCTGGGAACGAACATGGTTTGTGTCTGCAAAATCAGGAAATAGACACGTAAACAGACATTTTAGAGTCCGTGTGGAAAAAGGGAAGACGTGCCATGTATACCTCCCAACACACTGTGTGGTAGTTAAGTGTTTCTGCTACAGTTTCTGGAATGGCCCTCGGTTGGGCTGGTCCCTGGCTTGTTATTATAAATGCGATGTTATTATAAAGTGCAGTGAGCATGGACTCCAGCCTGGGATGCTGACAAGCAGATGTGTCGGCACAGCCCCAGGTCCTCGATGTGATGGTGGTGACAGCTTAGATCTCTGCCAAGGGTTCTGAGGCTAAGGAAGGGGTGCATCAGAAAGCCACATGACCCTGTGCACTACAGGATCTCAGGAGATGCCCATCACTGGTTCCCCAATGCATGCCACGACCACATCTTGATGCACGTGAAAATAATTTTGCCAAATTTGCACCATCATTAACTTTCAATCATGGTCAATTTTAGACGAGGCTCTTAATTCAAGTTTTTTGTCTTTGTCACAGTGATGGAGAGGGCTCTGTTTTTAGCCACAGGGGATGGTGATGGGGCCCTCCCTCACCCCCTTGGAGGAAGGCTCGCTGCCACAGCTGAGATAGAGCTCATCATCCCGGAAGCTTGCCAGGGATAGGAGGTGATGTGTCTGCTGTAGTAACAGTTTCCTCCATCCAGGGAGCCTTCGGGTTGATGTTCTTAAGATGCAGTTCAGCCACACACTTGGCCCCTGCAGTACCATCTGCAGTCCTTCCTTTGGAGAAGGAGGCACTGGGTACGCCCTGGGGAGAGCTTGTAAAGTGGATTTCAGGAAGGAAAATGTTTCATGTCCAGAAACTTCCATCCTCCCCACGGGAGCTGTCATATACCCGCTGTTCACTAAGAACCTAAGAGCGTGTTTTCTCCTGGCTTTAGTGATAACCAGATTGAGATGAATGGCTTGCAGAAGCCAGGGTCACTGTTGTTCATCACAGATGTGCTTTAATGAAATACACAAATAATGAAAGAAGTGGCTCTCCATGGCCACACAAAGGAGACAGATGTGGCCGCTGAGAGTCACCCATTGGGCCCTTGACTTCAGCTCCCTGGCTGATACCCACAGCCCATGGGTCCTCTGGGGAATTGAATGCACCCTTCTAGGTATGACTGCTTCCCTGCTTCCGGTACAGGCTTCTCATGAAGTCTCTCAGCGCCCCCCCACCAATCTTGGCCACTCTCTGGAGCCACCCTCATCTCATTCTGGTTGCCTGGGCAGATGGGAGCCAGATCCAGTCTGTCTTGCCCATCCTATGGCTGTTAGAGGGGAGCTCACTCCCTAACCCCGTGCAGCCCACCATTGCTGGGGAACAGCCCCAATTCCAAATGCACCCACTTGAGACAGTCACCAGGAAAGGCCTTGTGTCAGGGACCCTCTTTTTCTGGACTTCGTGCCCCTTGGTTTGTGTCTGTCATGTGTGTAGTGCATATGTCTCATCTGAACCCCAAATGTATGGTTGTCATGAGGTCCTGCTGGCTCCCGATCCTGTGCTGGGAACAGTGGCTGAGAAGTGGAATCTCCTGTACTACTGCTTTGGGGCTCAGTGGTTCAGTGGTAAAGCAGATGACTAACATAAACAAGGCCCTGGGTCCCATCCCCAATAACGCAAAAGCAAAGGTAAGGTTATTGAGACATGTTTGTCGTTCACTTTCTGGCTTATTGGTTTATGGCACGTTCATCAAGAGCTGGAGCAGCCCAGAGGGAGGTCAAGGGTATTGTAGGGTTTGTATGGTGTGGACAAAGACGCAGATGCAGCCTGTGTGGTCCAGGTTAGAAATGTACAGGTCCAGCTAAACTGTCATCTGAGACACGCAAACCTAAAGGCTGCTCGGCGACATGCTGGGATGCAGAGTTGGAGGTGTCTCCATCCACAGGAGAGCTGGAGAGCCGTAAGTGGTGCTGGCTACCCTCTCAACCCTCCTTCCACCATGGGCGGGAGGATGTCCCAGCTGATTAGTTCATACACACATTGCTCAAGGCTCTGGGAGATTGGCCCTGTGCCCACAGCCACGTAGCCAGGGGAAGCAGAACCTTCTAAGCCTCTGGATTCCTTTTCTAAGCAGAGGCAAGGGACTCACTAGAAATATGTTGGATTTACACCAAACCCCTCTCAAGTGCTACATTCCTCTAGGCCACGCTATGCTTAGAGAACATGCTGCAGACAGCTGCGGAGACCTGCTCTAGAAATCACCAAATGTTGTTTTTAAAAAACGCCTTAAAATATCAAGTCTCGGGCCTTCAGAGCACAAATGTAACGAGTCTTCTTCCGCTGCCCTATATGCCGGCTCCGTCTGTCTAATTGGCTGCCCTGAGCCTCAACTGGGGACACACTGGAAGATTCCTAGGCCTCCAAGGTTCTCAGCTATGGCAACTTCTGTCAATGACATGAACATTAGCAGAACCCAGGGCCTCCTCCTGACCATCCTCAAAGCGGCGGTGACCTTGCAGAGATTGCAAAGGCCACAGCTGTGCAAGGACCACAGATGTCTGTCCTCACAGAGACTAAGGGCTCAGGGTGAGCCTCCACTCAGGGCCTGGCTTCTCAGAGAGCAGCTGCCTGAGCTTGTGGGCCCTGCCTTCGGCCCCGGCAATGTCTAGGTTAAATGACGGCATTCCCTGGTGTATTAGGTATTTTGTTGTTGCCGCTGTGACAAAAACAGCCTGAGGAAGAGTTTCTCTGGGCTCCCAGTCTTAGGGTACAGTCCATTGTGTCTGGGAAGGCGTGGTGACAGGACCTTGAAGTAGCTGGTCACATAGTGTCCACAGTCAGGAAGCAGAGGGAGAGATGGATGCTGGTGAGCTCGCTTTCTCCCAGGACCCCATCCCATGGGATGCTACCTGCCCATATTGATTGAATCTTCCCTCCTCACTTCTACCTCTTTGGGATCATCTTCACAGACACGCCCCCGAGCCTTGTCTCCTAGAGGATTCTAGACACCATCAAGTTGATAGTATTAAGTACCACACCCCAGTACCACTGGGCTTTTGGGGTGTCAGGCTTTCTGCAGATGCTTAAGCTACGAATCTCAGGTCCCCCTGATCTCTCATTGGCGGGTTGACAAGTCACGCCCCCTTTCCTTTCTTGGGATGATGTGAAATTTTCTTATTTAAGGGAAAGAAGTAGCTTAGCGAAGAAGAAAATATGACAGTCAGCTTTTTGCGACTGTAATACACCAAGAGTGCCAGCGTCTACCAGGAAAGCTGGGTCTTGGCCCCTGGTTTTGGCAGTTAAAACAGCCCATGGTCAGTTGGCTCTGTTGGCTTGGCCCACGGTGACATCTTGGTGGGAGGGAACACAGATGGGAACAAAAGTGCTCACCTCATGGGAGGCACCAAAAGACAAAGCAAGGGACTAAGTTCCCACAATTCCCTTCCAGAGTATGTTTCAATATTGTGAGGACCTCTGACCAGACCCCACTTCTTAAGGGCTCCTCTGCTCCCCTCCAGAGGCCAACCCTGGGGGCAAAGCCTTTAATACGTTGGACTTGGGGAGGTGTTCAAGGCCCAGACTACAGTCAAAGTCCCACAAAGGGTACCTTCGTGGGCAGTTCTGCTGCAGACGTTTGTTTCAGGATGGCCCTGAACGTCAGACTGAGCTGTCTGATCACCCAGATGTGATTGATCCTGCTTGTGTGTGGACAAGACGGCCACTCGGACATGCTGGTCAGCTGTGTGGGCATCCCTATGCAGTGGCAGCTAGTCAGACACTGGCATGCAGTAGGAGGAGAGGCTTAAGAGAAGCATGCTGTGCCCGAGGCTGCAGGCATCAGAGGCCAGCCTTTCCCAGGAACTGATGTCAGGTCCCTTCCATAAGTACAGCTGAACAATTTCCTCCTTTAGGAACCCCATATCCACATGTCCCCATACTCCCCTCCTCCCTGCTGCAGAGGACATAACTTCAGCTCCTCCCACTATCCACCAAGGCAGTTTTTAAACCTCTGTGAAGGCTTTTCCCAGGGAGCAGGCACCTCTACCCCCCTCCCCCAGACAGCCTCGGGAGAGGCACAGTCACTGCCCTGGGCATCCCGTCCCACGGCACTGCATAGCCTCTGTCTCGCAGCTACATGCAGCTGGGTACCTGGGCTCCAGAGGGGAGACTGCAATTAAGAACCATCAGAGAAGTCAGTCACACAATGGCCCCCAAATGGGACAGAAGCCCTTCCTTCCCCAGCCCTTGCAGGCCCAGCCTGGACTGGGCACCACGGTGTCTGCCTCAGCTGGTACCCAAGCCTCATCTTCCTGAGCATGCCAGAGGCCATTGCTCCCAGCTGACCCTGCTTACCACTTCCTCCTCCAGCAAGGGTAGCCTGCCGCTGCCCAGTGCCAGGCCGCTCAGCTCTGACATGATAGCTTGTTTCCAATAGAGACTATCAGAGACAGCGCACATATGGCCGTCTGCTGGGATCTGGGGGGAAGGGGAGGGTCTGAGAGCTAGTTAAGGAATTTCTGGTTTCAAAGTAGGCTCAGCAACTCTCATCCACCTGCGGGAGATACCCCAGGCACTTCTAGTATTGAAGCATCTGAGCAGAAACGGCACCAAGGCCTGTCCAATTACCTCTCATTGCCAGAAATAGATCTGAGAAACGCCAGCTCTTTCAGGTAGGAGCCCATGAGCGTCGTGTTGAACAGCAGAGGCAAAAAATAAATAAATAAAAAAAGAGAACCATGTAATTTCATTAATAACTTTTGCTTACAGTGACTATTAAGAAAGAGTGATCGGTGAATTAAAACTCAATCAGGTTCTGAAAAATGGAGAGTAAATAATATTTGCAAGGGATGGCTGCAGTGGGAAAGCCTGCAGAGACCCGCCCATTAAAACACACATTATCCCTTAAACAGAGTCAATGTAGAAATGCAATTCTCTACAGATCAGTAACGCTCATACATTTATTTTCTGCTGGCTGATTTTGATTTATGGGGTCCTTTCCCAGCTCATTCTCAGCTCCTCTCTAAAGTGCTGGTTTTGTGCCCATGAAAGGCGGGTGACTGATGAAGGGGTTAGGGCTCTGAGTCATCTGAGCTCCGTGGCCACTGCGGGACTCCAGCCTCTTCCTAAGGGCCTGTGGAAGGAGCAAGCAGGGCCTGACCCTTCCCCTTTCATCTGGAGCCAGTTCTTGTGAGTAGCAGTTAAAGACAGTGGAAAGGGGACCCAGATTTGGAGTTACTAGTTGCCCGTGGGGAGAGTTTCTGGGTGCACCACCTTTGCTAGGGGAGCCTCAGTGTTCCCATCTGTGGGAGGCAGGAGTCTGTTGGTTTGTTGGGCTGTCGTAACAAAGTGTCCATATGTGGCATAGCCGCAGGAATGTGTCTTGGGTCCGACCTCACTCCTTGGGGGCTGGAAGTTGGAGAATGCAATAATTCCATCAATTCCCGCCTTTGTTGGCTATACACATCACTCTCTCTGCTTGTCTTAGGATGTAGCCACTGTTTTGTCTTGGACGAGGATGCCTGTCTGGGAATGTCAGGCCATTTCACCTTGAGATCTTAAGTGACATACACAAAGACTCAAGACCACAGTCAGGTCCTGGACCTATGGACCATTTGGGTTACCACTCAGTCTACCCCATCTAAGAACTAACTGCAGGACTCCAGATATTTCACTACTTGGCCTGGCCAAACTGGGGAGCGGGTCCCCAAAGCCATCCCAGATAGGGACCCTGAAGTGAGGCCTGGGGTATAGAGAGGTGCTGGGGAGGTGGGACAGAGGGAACAAGCCTAAAGTTTGCTAGAAAAGAATCTCAGGCTTAGCAGGGTGGCCATGTTGAGGTGAGCCATACATCTGTCCATCCTCATGTTTGAATGACTGAGTTTAGGGGCTGTGGCCTTGTGTGTTTAATTGTTCAGTCCCCAAACCTTTAAAGTACTTGTGGCAAATGCAGGGATGGGAGCCCCTGTCCCCGAAAGCCTAGAAAGGGCCTTTGATGCCCTGAGGAGCTGACCAGGGCAACCCTTACCTGTGTGGGACGTGGCCCTTCTTTCATGCTGGCCTGCTTCTCTGATCCATGTTGACAACAGCTTTGCAACTCAATTGTGCTGAGTTTCGCTAGGTGGAGGAGTCATAGGAACTGTGAATACAGACCCTCCCCCCCTCTCAAACCAGAGCTAGCATCCACCTCTGCAGAGATGATGGAGGCCTCATTCGGTCCTCTTCTGGAATGGTTCATTATCACAGAGTGTGATTGGAGTACCGGCGACAGTGTGGTGCTGACGCATAGACTGCATTCCCGGCAAAGGCCACACAGGAACGGGGCCTCCATTGCTGCCTGCCCATACGGGCTGCTGTCTAGGGCTTCGTGGCTCAGGGTGGGAGGAGTTGATTCTGCAGAGACTACACTTCAGGATGTGAATCTGGTCAGAGCCGGGACTCAGATGGTTGCCACCTGCTCTATCGTTGCTTTCTCATCTGGCAAAGGGCACTCTTTCCCCCCCAGCAATGCTGACGGCAGCCAAACGAGGCTGTGTGGTGGTGAGAAGTCAGGCTAGAAGCCCATATCGCCACCTCTGGGTGGTGTGACTTTGGTCAAACAAACCTCCCTCATTGTGCCCCAGCTTCTCACAGATGGGGCAACATGTCTCCCAGGGAGTAGAGCTATAGAGGTTTAAGAGACGTTATGTCCATGTAGAGGGCTCAGTAGGACCTCAATAAGGAGGTGGCATGAGAATTGCCTAGCTTTGTGACAAGAAGATGCATCCCTGATGTCCATGTTCTGTCCAGTTAGTGAGCAGAGGTAGAAACCAGTATCCCAGCCACACCACCTCCCCGGAGGCCCAGCTGGCTGTGCAGAGGGTGTGGGGCGCCTCTTCAACATCTCTCCTTAAACTCCTCTAGATGACAAGTGTCCACAAGGTGAGTTATGACAAATACCAAGGCTTATCCCTGGTCTAGTTGTGCATCTGGTGCCCCCTGAGACCTTGCCTTGGTTATGAAAGCTCTTGTTTGGCACCAGCTCCTGGCTTCTCTCGGTGAGGAAGGGCGGTGGGCACTTGCAGGCTGGGTCACATGGGTCATTCCTGTTCCTGCTTCCCCTTCCTCCTCTCATCTCCTCTCCCATCAGCCAGGGGAGACTGCTGTCAGCCAGGGGAGACTGCGCTCCGGATTCCTAGAGACATAGGTGATGGGCTTGGTTCTCGAGAAGGAAGGATGGGGTCCAGATGGAGGGTGTTTCTTGGCACACAGGGGGCCAGGAGGTGTTTGAGGACGGGCCTCTCCTGCGTTTAAAGCATTTTTATTTTTTCATCTGACTGGTGTATCTTTTAAGTCCTCTCTCATACACTGTTACTTTGAAATAATAAGAAAACAGTAACAAGTTGGGAAACACATTTTAGCAGAGTGGCGGGGCTCTCTTCTGCTTCTCCCAGAGCTGGCACTCTCTGTGGCCCAGGGCAGAGGTAACCAGGAGCCTGACCCTTCACAGAGAGCTGCCTCTGGGCCTTGGCGGCTAGGGCCTGCCTCCGAGTGGCCACAGGCTTTTTGTCTCTTTCCTTGGCATTCCTCCAAGAGGCAGAGGGGCGGGAGTCTGGAGGGCTCTGTCAAATGCTTCCCATTTCCTTCCTCCTCCTTCCCTTTTCCTCCACTTCCTCCCCTCTCCCCTTCCCCAGTCTCTTCTCTCCTCCTTCTTTCCCCTCCTCCTCTCTCTCCTAACCGGAATCCTAACCCTAGCCCTACCTCTAGCCCTAATCCAAGCTCTGGTCCTAAGTAGTCTAACAAGGTCTGAAAGTTCATTCCTAACCTTATCCTAACTCTAGCTTTAACTTTTACCTCTGCTTAGCCCAAAATCAAACCCAGCCTTGGCCTTAGTTCTGGCACGAACCCCTAGACCTAACCCCAAGCCTGACCTTAAACTCCGCCTCCTCAGTGACATACCCACTCTGCACAGGCTACACCCTGAACTCACTCGCTCTTCACTGCATCCCGGGGGGCAGAGTGCTTTCTCCCAGCCCCGGGGCTAGAAGTGGGCTCCTTCCAGTCTTCAGCTGGAGCTGCCCAGGACATCTGAGTTTCAGGTGGAGGGACATCTGCAGACTAGCTAGCTCCAGATGTGGAGTTGCCAGGTCAGAAGACAAATGGGTTTGAGATTTCTTTAGCTGCTCTGATTTTCTCCTGTATAAAGGCAGGGCTGCTAATGTCCCCCACTACCGCATGTAGAAGGGTCCTTGGAAGAGTCTTGTTGGTGAACAGGCCTGTCTTTCCCACCCTGCCTCTGGCTCTTCTAAGGTTTTCCTCTGTGTCTGGGCGGCAGCTGAGATGATTCCAAGAGAGGACCATTGGGTAGCTGTAAGAATAGCCTCTGTGGCTGAGTATGGTATTCCTGGTGAGGGCTCTTGGATCTGGCCAACTCCTGCCCCACCTGGGTGGCTAGGGACACTGAGGCTCAAGCAGGCTAAGTGTGTGGCCTGCACCAGAGATGGCCATCTTTGACTCAGGACGAGCCCCTGACCATGGCCCCATAGATACCTGAGTCACTGGCATACGGCTGCCTCCAAGGCCTCCAACCCTTGGGCCTCCAGAGTGATGGCCAGCCTGCTTCATGATGGAGGAGGGGGTGGTCATTCTGGGGCTGGGGCTCTTGCTCCCTGTCCCCAGATGTGGCTACCCACCTGTGGTCCTTTGCACAGTAGATACATTGTCATCTGCAGAGCATGGCTGCGGGCCTCTGTAAGCTTAACTAGGCCATGTCTAATCCCCTCTGGCCCAGAGCTTCTGGTTTGCTGGGAATTTGGGGCGAGTGCTCTTTCTGGTGAGTGATTTCAAAATGGTCTCCACGCTACCCTTTCCCCAGGGACAGCACTTCACAGGGTGCCACATCTTTGCACAACCATTCTCTGAAGGGCAGCGACCTTTTGATGAAGTCATGATGGAGCCGGGAACTCCATGTTAGAGACTGGAGTTGAGGTTTAGCCTTGAGCAGCCAGGGGACAGAGGAAGTAAGCTTTAGCCCTGTGGAGCCTGGGGAACTGCTGAGGCCCAGGAGAACCAGGACTTTCTAGAACAGGATGGAAGGTGTGGAGACAGGTCAGCCCGGCAAAAGCACTTACTCTCCCAGGGGTCAGGAGCTTGTGGCTTGCTGCAGGAAGCACCCTCTTAGGAGGACTCCACAGCCTCTCCAGAACACTGTGCATGGAGACCGGTGAGTGTGGCCACTGCTGCTCTCCGATGGGTGGCACACGCCGCATCACGTACACCCTGGCCAGCGCCCTTGCTTAGAGTCTTTAAGCTAAATGCAGAGGCAGAGTTGTCCTAGCTGGGGCCTGGGAGTGCAGGCCCCACAGATGTGGACTCTGGCTACCTGTCCCTGTCAGGGTCCCTGCGCCTGTGGTGTCCAGGCATTTTGCTGGATGACTCCTTGAGGTTGTCCTGCCTTCGTTGTTAAAGTCACCATCCTTTATACTCGTCCCCTCCCTCAAATCCCAGCCGCGTTCTTGCTGTGTGACCTCAGGGGCATGCTTTTGTCTCTGTTCCCCTCCTTTGTTTATCTGTGTAGTGAGAGTGGTCACCCCATCCGCCCATGGTGCTGTGTGGGGTGCATATCATGCATGGAGTGGAGGGGACAGGATTTACTTAATGGTGTTGAAAAGGCTTTCCCGCAGCCTGCTCTCCCCTACCCACACACCAGCACCTTCCCTCTCTGGGACCTTCCCTCCTATGAGGGCCAGTGTGTCATAGTACAGGGAGATGGGAGTGCAGATCCATCTCGGACTGAGCTTCTGCCCCCAAGTGTGTGGGTTCTGATGGGATGGCAGGATACTCCCTATCCTAGAGCCCACCTCCACACCTGGGCAGGTCACAAGTAAGGCAGTGTGGGAATGCCTCACCGGGAGCTAACTGGTCTTGTTCATCTGAGCTGGTTCTCAGTTGATTACTTTGCTCAGCAATTACTAATGTGCTGGCCCCTGGCTAGGCTCTGGAGCCAGTGTGGGCCAGAGGCAGATGTGGGTCCTTCCCCTGGAGCACCCAGCCTGTGGGAAAGCTTCCTGGAGGAAGGAGCTTAAGAATGATGAGGAGAGGGTGGCCCAGAGTGGAAGGGGTGTTCCAGGCATGGGAATCCCATACACACACACACACACACACACACACACACACACACACACACACACACATGGTCCAAGGGACCAAGCAGTGACCATGGGAATGGAGAGGACCAGGCCTCCAGGAAGACAGAGGAGCTCTGATCCCCATGTGGATAAATGGACCATGAGCACCGGGCCAGCTTCTGAATGTGAGTGTCAGAGGTGTGGCCTGACCAGGGTCTGCACAGACAAGTAGATCTGGGAAGCCTGGTGACTGGTCTTGGACTAGGGGGAATGAGACCCCAGGCTAGACCCCACCAAGGGCAGGCTCCTGGGGCAGGAGGGTTTGCTAATGCATGGGGCCTCTGTGGTAAATGGACCACTGACTCCGGCCTCTCACTTTTCTCATGATTTCTGGTGCTGGATTCACAAGGCCTTCTTCCTTCCTCTTCTCCCTCCCTTCCTGTGGGGAGTCACCCTTCCCCTCCTCTCTGCCTTCCTGGTGCCAAATGGTGTCTGTTGATTGACTGTGAACTGGGCCTGAGAATTTGTTGGCTCCCTCCTGCCTGCCCACCTCCCACCCCTTTCCTTGTGATTATTCTTGGCTCCAGGAAGGCAAACTGCTTCTGAACCCTTCTCTGAGGGCTGTTCTGAAAGTGTGGACCTCAGTGTGAGGCAAGGGCTTCCCTGGCTTCTAGTCCTAATGCCGCTGAGGAAGCGGCATGTGCTTTGGCGAGCAGACAGGTGAAGGCTAAGCTTAGGGCCATCCTTCAGGTCTATGGGTTGCTCTGCAAAGCGCTGGTTTCTTGACTCACTGTGTTGGGATGAAACCTTGGGGTACAGTAGGGACAGGCTCAGTGTCACAGGACACTGAGACCCTCCCCTGAGTAGTGATGTTCTGATGTGCCCCCCTGCAGCATCCTGAGAATAGCTGGCCCGGCCAGCAGATGCTGGCGGGGTGTGAGGGAGGATTCGGTGGACTTGCTGACCCACGGCAGTCACTTTGCAAACCTCAGAGCCCCATTGTCAGGTTATTCGGGAGTGAGTTCCACATTGAAGGCGGGGGACAGGCTCAAACGGGCTTAATAGCTGGCTTGGGTTTATCCCCCAACAACACTGTTGGCCAGGCCCTGTTTCTTCAGGGGGCTCCAAGTGGTCTCAGATCCTCCATAACTGGATGTCATGGTTAGCTTTCAGGGTGACGGTGCCTTGGAGGTCCACCAAAATCTTTATGTCCTGTGCTGGGAAAGTGAGATCACCAGGACTGGGGACAGTGATGAACACTGAACCCAGGAAAGCCCTGGGCTTGGCAGGATATGTGTGCTATTTATGATGCTAGGTGGGTTTCTTAGATTGGTATGTCAGTCTCCTCAGCATTAAAAGGGAACTGCTGTAATGGCCTCTCCTGTGATGTGCCAGTCAAGGTCAGATGAGCTCTGCATGGTCAGCAGAACAGGCACCCAGCACCCTTGAGATTAAGACCCAGAAGATCAGAAGTGACAGGAGATGCAGGGTGACAGTAAAGGGTGACTAGTGACCACTGCTGCCTCATGGAGCTGCTCTTATTTCCTGCTTGGTGGCCCCTGCCTTCTGGGCAGGGCTCCTGTGGGCCAGGGGTGTGGGCAGCCTCTGTCAAAAGCGCTTCAACATTCCTGCTTCCTGTCTGTGCGGATCAAACTGCCCGCAGCTGTGAGGACTCCACCCATGCTGTAGACGGCTCCTGGGAGGTTTCAGTTGTAGCCAGGACCCCTGAAAGGGTGTGTCACAATTCTGAGGTCCTCGAAACCACATCTGATAGAAGCTACTGAAACCGCTTCTGGCCCGACAGGAAGGAGCCTGCTCTCTCTTGAGAAGACTCAGGGCTGAGCCCTGGTTTGGCTCATAGCATGTATGGTTTGGCAAAACATTTGGACTCTCTGTGTTTTGTTTCTCCATCTGAGGGACAGCGATGCCAATGAGACCGTCTTGGGGGCTCTGCATCTGAAGGGCTGAGTGAGTGAGCCCCACAACATGGCTACACCCTTGTCAAGGTGTGGCCATGCCCGTGGCTATGGCTGTGGGTCCTCTCCACTGTGTTGTCACTGTTGATCGGGAGACTGGGGACATGGGGTAGGGTGGGTCTTAGGTGGTGACTTCCTTGCTGCCTGGCTTTCCCAGTCCCAGTGGTCTCCTTGTTGCAGTCCCTAGCAAGACGGTCCCGGACCTCTGATTCGGAAGCCCAAACTTCCACTGGGAGTTACAGGGACAGTGGCACAGGGACTCAGTCCTCCTAAGCAAGGACCGAATGGCATGTCCTCTTTGTGGAAGTGGGGGTGACTTGTGAGTATGCAGTCAGGGTGAAGAAGACCCCTGTCTGGCATAACTGTTTTGATGTTTTGCTGCTTAGGCCCTAACAGCACACTTGTTACCTGGTGTGTACCATGTCCAATACTGTCCAGTGCTCACACTTAAACACAGGACAGAGCTATGTATGAGCTTTGTGGTATGGGGGGGGCATCATGAGGAGCTGAACCTAGTGTGGGGGTCTGGAAACCTTCTTAGAGGCAGTCTGGGATAGACAGAGGTCTGGAGGCCAATGGAGTGACCAAGAGACGGAGTAGTAGCTTATTTACAGTTCTATGGCTGGGAAGAGACACCATGACCAAGGCAACCTACCAAAGGAACCATTTAATTGGGGGCTTGCTTACAGTTTCAGAGGGTGAGTCCATACTCATCATGGCGAGCAGGCAGGCAAGCAGGCATGGTTCTGGAGCCCTAGCTGAGAGCTTACATCCTGATCTACAGTATGCATGCAGAGACTGAGAGTGTGCAATCACAAGTCTGGGCCTGGCATGGGCTTTTGAAACCTCAAAGCCAACCCCCAGCGACACACCTCCTCCAACAGTGCCACATCTGCTAATCCTTCCTAAATAGTTCACCAACTAGTGACCACAGATCCATTTTATGTGAGCCTAGGGAGGGCATCTGCATTCAAATCACCACAGGTAATGCAAGGGCAGAGGGTGCCAGGCGAGGCACTGATTCACAGGACAGGGCTGTATGCAAAGGCCTGGTTGCCGTGGGTATGGCATGAGGCCTAGTCTTGAGTGGAGACTGTCCCCAGGAGGCGTGAGTGGACCCATCCACAGCAATAGAATCTGAGTATGAAGGCAGGAGTTCTGGGGAGACTGCCCACCTCTCAGCTTCTGAGCCACCAAGGACCTGGTCCCAGAATGGAGGGTGAGCCCCACCTGGTGGCCTGGGCCATGAACCAGGTTAGGGTGACGATTTCATCCTGGGCAAGTGGGTAAAACTGACTTTGAAGTCCCTTCCAGCTGTCACACTCCAGTTCCTCAGAAGCCCCCTGGGAGAGCAGACGATATGAAATATAAATCAATAGGTTAAGACCACACTTGTCTCCTGCCCAGCAAAGCCCTGTCACTCTGCCCTACCTCTTCTGTATTGGGAGGATCATCTCTGACTCGGGCAGGCCACGTGCTGACGGGAAGGAATCGCTTTGTTCGGAGAGAGGTAGAGGCAATCTTGCCTTCGTTGACAAGGCTCTTCTCTTTAATCATCCCTGCCTCTTGGCTACAAGCCGTCCCAGCTCACCGACACCCGCTCCTTCTGTCTCCCTGCTCTAATCACCAGGGAAAAACAGATACTTGATCAGTCAGCCTCTTGGGACCCGTGCCTGCAAAGTTCTGCTCGTGATGAGAGAGGAGCAGAGAGAGGGGTGGACATGGCCAGTGTGGTAACCCCAAATTAAGGAGACTAAGGACTTCTACCAGAACCAAGTGTGCCCAGGTCCACCTCCCAGGGTTCCCATGGCAACAGGGCTGTTAGGTATTGGTAATATGGACTGGCAGTGAATGAAATGGAATTTGATGTACATGAGAATCCAGCCACTAGCAGAGTAATTGCAGATCAATCTCTGTCTCCCCCTGGGTTGTCTGGCTTTCCTTCCTTCCTTCCTTCCTTCCTTCCTTCCTTCCTTCCTTCCTTCCTTCCTTCCTTCCTTCCTCTCCCTCCCTCCCCCTCCCTCCCCCTCCCCCCTTCTCCCTCCCTCCCCCTCCTCCCCCTCCCCCCTTCTCCCTCCCTCCCCCTCCCTCCCCCTCCCCCTTCTCCCTCCCTCCCCCTCCCTCCCCCTCCCTCCCCCTCCCCCCTTCTCCCTCCCTCTCCCTCCCTCCCCCTCCCTCCCCTCCCCCCTTCTCCCTCCCTCCCCCCCCCTCCCTCCCTCCGTTTCTCTGTCTTACATGCATGGGTTTTGAAGACCATCCCAGTGCTTTGGAACACATTTATTTCCATTCTCTGAGCAGTTGCATTTCCTTCGCTGCTTTGTCACGGGCCTCCTGTGTATTGAGTAGTTTAACAAATAAAAGTGTCGGCTGGTGATTTATAGACCCCTCTGGCTGTCACCCTCACCTCCCAACCCCTGTCATCACTCTGCAGTCCAGGACAAGGAATTGACAGCACAGCCTCAGAGGTTGGCTTCTCTCTGGGTCAGCCGCATCAGGCAGCTATTTCCATGGGTTGCCGGGCATGCGTTGGTGCGTTGACGTACAGCCCTGTCTTCAGAAGCTTGCCAAATACGCTTGGTGCTTGTTTTGTTTACTTTCTTCATTGATGGGACAAAAGACCCGGTGGAAGAATCGTAACGGAGGGAGGGTTTGTTTTACCTCACAGTTGGAGGGCACAGCCCGTCATGGTGGGGAAGGAGCACGAGGCAGCTGGTGGCATTGCATCCACAGTCAGGAAGCAGAGAGAGATGAATGCTGATGCTCGGCTCACTCTCCCCTTTGTACTTTAATCCAGGACCGAGCCCATGGCATGGTACTACCCACCTCATGGTCTTCCCACCTCAATGAACCCAGTCTAGGAGGTCCACCATAGACATGCCTGGAGACTCGTCTCCTAGGCGATTCTAGAACCTGTCCAGTTGACAGTGTTCATCGCCACCGTGTGCAATGCAGACTGGGACCAGAGCCTTGCTGAATATTTGGCCACAGTTTGGGGTTGTCTGAGGCTGAGTTTAATGATTCCCACAGAGCGGCAGCTGCTCTGTGGCTCGCATGGGTTGGGATGTCTCTGGAGTCATTCTAAAGAGAAGAAGGAGGTTTCCCAAGCAGAAGCAAGGCCCATGGCTCAGTGTTATGGTACACGGCCATCAGGCAATGGGGTTTGAGGGACCCCAAGTGCAGGGATGGAAAGTGTCACCATATTCTTCTCTCAGAACCTTGAAACCAGCTGATGTCATTTTCCTTTCTGTTTTTGACACCACAGGTCATCTTGATCCTGACCAAGTACTACCATGCAGACATGGGGAAGGTTCTGGAAAGTTCTCTGTGGCGGTAAGTCAGCCTGATGGGCTTTTCTCTTCCCATACCTGTGTGACATCATCTCCCAGCGTCCTGGCTGAGGCTGGAGTCCTACCCTGGCTCCAGCAGCTCCCGCCCACTAGTGGGCCCCACCAATTTTCGGTGGCTTAGAAAGACATAATGGAGATGTTGAAAGCGGATTAGGAGTTTCGTCAGGGGGACAAAGGGCCCTGGCAGATGGACAACTGTTTGGAAAGCTTCTTTCCTCGCTCTTTTCTGTCTGTTGTTTGCTCCTGGCTCTTTTTGCCTCCTCCCCGGAGGAGGAGGCTAGCAGCCTGAATCCAGGTCACTGCACAATCTCCCCGGCTCTGCTCTGGACTCTATAGGCAGCTCCCAAGCCCCCCAAAGCTCAGGCTGGCCTCATTGTTGGGGTAGTTTGCTTTCTTTCTGGCTCAGCCAAAGAACTGTAAATAAATAACCCACCCAGGCGGGATATCTCTTTATATGTGAAACATGAATTGGGCCCAAGGACATCAGACCGTCTTTGATGTCTGAGAGGAGAGGAGGGAGGCGGCGGCTGCAAAGACCATTTTGGCCATTATCATCGTCAGTTCTGCTCGGAGCATGAGGATCTCTCGGGCTTCGGGTGGGATCTTTCCTCCCACGGGAATTTTTACCACTGGAGTCATTCTTGGTGTGGGATCATTTTGCCTTCTCTGTGTGTTTTTCCAGTAGCGATTAGTTCATTGTAATTTGAGTTTGAAAAATACCTGCCTGTTGGGACCGTTTGTTTGTTTGAGATAGGGTCTCATTCTGTATCCCGGGCTAGCCTGGAAGCTTATCATGCAATTTCCTGCCTCTGTCTCCAGAGTGCTAGGACCAGACCTGCATCCCTGTGCCTGGCTCATCGGAATGGCTTGCGGGAAGAGCCGCTTTGCTTGTATCAGAGGGGTTTGGCATCCCACTTGTCCTGCCTCTGCGGCATGTTAGGAATGTGCTCCGTGCTCCGATGGTGCATGGAGCGGATTTTTTTTTTTTTTTTTGTGATGACAGTGTCACCTGGGGCACTAAAGCCCCTTGAGTTTTCGTCACTGCATCCGCAGCCTTTTGGGGCCAGCTCCCTCAGCCAGGAACTCACCTCCTTTCACACCAATCTGTTCCTGCATTGCTGGGACAAGCAGTCAGGAACGGGCCACATTCTTGTGCGGACATCAGCTCCCCTCGTGTGACCCTGATGCTCTCCATGTATCTTGCTGCTCTGGTGCTTGAGGAGGGGGACACCACTGCCGAAGAAATCAGGCATTAAACTCTGGTGGCGGGGCCAGTGAGGTGGCTCAGAGGGTAGAGGCGTTTGCCACCAAGCCTGACAACCTGAGCTCAGTCCCTGGAGCTGCGTCGTGTAAGCAGAACTTCTCAAGTTGTCCTCTGACCTCCACACGTGCACCATGGCACATGTGCCCACATGTGTCCACATAATAAAAAGGGGCACAGGTGAATAAACCTAAAAATCGTAGCAGCGTTAGCTTCTCTGAGGATTAGCACTGGAAGTTTGGCTCGGGGGTGTTACCAGGGGAGGGCAAGTGCGAGGAGGCACCTTCCTGCCAAGTGGGGGGCCTCCTTTTGCTGCCACGTGGATGGAGGTCATCTTCCTTCTTCTTGTACATTACACAAAAATCCCCAGACTTCGGACGCCAGCATTCAGGCTGCTCTGTTCCCCACCCCCTCGGATACCTTCCCTAGAGATTTCCAGAATGCTGGATTCCTCTTCTCTCAGCTTGGCTGAAGGAGCAGGAAGTGGAACTCTCTGGAACAGTGTCTGGTGTTTGGATAGCGAGATGCTTTCCCGGGGCAGGCAGGCTTTTGCAAGGCGCTTGCTAGGTGTAGGTCCTACTTACTTTGGGACCTCACGGGGTGTGGAGGACAGAGAAGGCTATCTGGGGTCGGGACTCCGGGGTGACAGGCTCCAAATTCTTCAGAAGAAGCTGGGGAACCCCAGAGGCCAGACCACCCCTTTAGAACTGTGGGTCAGGCAAACTTCCCTCACATAGCCTCAGTGATTTATCTATCTGAGGGGGTGAAATGGAGGACAGAGGTGGTAAGGTGGGAACAGGTGGCTTACCAAACATCCTGAGGACGGTATGTTGTCTAAATTTGGATTTTCCCCAAAGCCAAGCAACAGATTTTAATTTTTCCCATCCATTCCTCATCACAGTCTCTCCACCCAGACATTTTCTCAGCTTGATTAGAAATGCATTCAGAAGCACCAGTCATTTCCAGAAACTTCCCCCACCTCTTCCACTGGTGCAGTGACTTTCTGTGTTTATATTATGTTTGTGTGTGTGTGTTTGCGGATGTGCTTGCCCAGACTTAACGGTCTGAGGAGACTTGAGCTGAAGTTTTGCATTCCTTTCTCTTTTGCTCAGAAACCAGGCTTCCATTTTGCACACTGTTCTGAGGCCTGCACAGCCATTACTTTCCTGATCGCTTATGGGCCTTTGAGCTGATTCTGTCTTTGAGCTCTGATCCAGGGAGGGGCCAGTGCTCACAGCTCCCACCCGGGGAGGGTCCAGAGCTCACAGCTCCCACCCGGGGAGGGTCCAGAGCCCACAGCTCCCACCCGGGGAGGGTCCAGAGCTCACAGCTCCCACCCGGGGAGGGTCCAGAGCTCACGACCCCAGGCTGACAATTTATCTAAACTTTTCCAGTTTGTCAGCATCTCAGCATCCACTTGATTCCTGGTGAGGAGCGGTTCCCATGCTATTCTGACTACATTTTCTCTCTGGAGTGTGGTCTGCTCTTATCTTGCTCCCACACTGGGACAGGGCAAGCGGCACTGAGAGGCCGAGAGCATGCCTGTGGGTCCTTCCCTGGGTGCTGCCTACCTGCTGGCCGCATTTGAGGCCCGTGGAGTAGACTGTTCGGGATCCAGTGTCTGGGGAACACATATTAAATGGGGTTATTAAAGACACACTTATTGAACGCACACCGAGCCTCCCAAGAATTCTCCTGTGTAATCACAATAAATACATTTTTAATGACAGGTCTGGTATTTACATTCTGGAAATGGCTCTGGGAAATCGAAGCTGAATGCATTTTTAATTGTTCTGTGTTTAATGGCCCTCACGTCAGCAGCATCTCCCCCACGGCTTCCTTGACCCATCAGCACCTTCTGTCTGCATCCTTCACCGGGCTTGGGTCCTTTGACCAGCACAGTGGGTTGGGAGAGACAGTCCCACCTTAAGATGTGTTGGCTGGCACCGGGGAGTTGGAGTCACCTGCCCCCTCCTACCCTGGGCTCACAGGGCCTGGCTGAGGTCTCCTCACTCAAACCAGAGTTGGTATGTTCTGTCCATCCTTAAAACCCTGGGCACCATGGCTACTGTGCTACTGGAACAAATGACCAGACCGGGGCACTTAAAACAACAGCCATGAACTTCTGTAGTCCTGGAGGTCAAAGTTCAAACCATGGTGTCACAGGGCATGCTTCCTCTGTAGACTAGGAAGGGAAGCCTGCTATGTCCCCGTCAGGCCCTGGTTGCTGAGTCACCGAGTCCTTACCTCTGTCTTCTGTGTGTGTTCATGTGTATGTGTGTGCATATGTGTGCAGGTACATATTATGTGGGTACACACGATGCAGGTGCGTATTTATGTGGGTACACACTGCACAGGTGCATATGTATGTGAGTACACACGATGCAGGTGCGTATTTATGTGGGTACACACTGCACAGGTACATATGTATGTGGGTACACACTGCACAGGTACATATGTGTGTGTGTGGGTACACACTTCACAGGTGCATATGTATGTGAGTACACACTTCACAGGTGCATATGTATGTGGGTACACACTGCACAGGTGCATATGTATGTAGGTACACACTGCACAGGTGCATATGTATGTGGGTACACACTTCACAGCTGCATATGTATGTGGGTACACACTTCACAGGTGCATATGTATGTAGGTACACACTGAACAGGTACAATGTATGTGGGTACACACTGCGCAGGTGCATATGTATGTGGGTACACACTTCGCAGGTGCATATGTACGTAGGTACACACTGAACAGGTACAATGTATGTGGGTACACACTTCGCAGGTGCATATGTGTGTGGCTACACACTGCGCAGGTGCATATGTGTGTGGGTACACACTTCACAGCTGCATATGTGTGTGTGTGGGTACACACTGCGCAGGTGCATATGTGTATAGGTACACACTTCACAGCTGCATATGTGTGTGTGTGGGTACACACTGCACAGGTGCATATGTATGTCGGTGGGTATACACTGGGCAGATGCATATGTATGTGGCTACACACTGCGCAGGTGCATGTGTGTGTGGGTACACACTGCGCAGGTGCATACGCACCTACACACACGTGTCTGTGGAAGCAGAGGTCAACCTTCGGTGCCATTCCTTTGGAGGCATTCACTTTTTCAGTGTTGTTTTTAAGGCAGATCTCTCACTAGCCTGGAGCTGGCCCAGGAGACTAGGCTGGCTGATGAGCAAGTCCAGGACCCCCCCTAACTCTAGGCCCCAGCTCTAGGATTAGATGTGTGCACGCCAGTGCCTGCCTTTTTCATGTGGTTTCCGGGGATTGAACTCGGGTCCTCCTGTTTGCCCGGCAGGCACTCTGCTGACTGAGTTACTGCTTCAGTCCTCTGCCTCTGTTGTCACATGACCTTGCTGTGGGTTCCTAAAGACAATGGCTGCTGGTTTAGTGCCTGGCCAGATGTTTTGGGATGTTGTCATCTCAAGAATCTTAGCCACCTCTGTAAACCGCCCCCTCCCCGCACTGTTCATGGGGTTCAGGACATGGACATCTCTTTGAAGGAGCTACCATTCAGCCGTGGCATGGTCCATCATTAAGCTCTGGGGATGCCATCTGTATGGTTTCCTAAACGGCCACTGGTCCTTGCCCTGTCCTCTGTCTTCCAGCCACTCTCTTTGTCCCTCTTCATCCACAGCTACACCCCTGCTGTCCTCCCCAGCTGGCTCCTGTGCCACCACCCCACCTTTCCCAGAAAGACCCAGGGACTTGATAAACAGCCTGGTGCTGCTGATGGACTCAGTCCTACCTCGTAGCTCACGCCTGTCCATCCCAACCCTCTGCCCAAACCCCTGGCGGCCTAGGTGTCAGGATTGGCAGGCAGAACTGGAGCCGCCGCAGGGGTGTGGGGACGTGGGTGTTCCTGGACTCTGGAGAGTTCGTGTGATGTTTGCATCTACTCCATAGTCAAGCTGCAGATTCAGGAGATGAAGAGAAGGGAAGGGAAAGAGAAGTCCACAGCAAAGTGCCCTGTGAGTGCCGCCCACCCTACCCTCTGGGAGAGTGCTGCTAGGCCTGTCCCTGCTTGAGGACCCCGCTCCCCACCCCCAGGCAAGGCACAGCGGTGTGGTGAGTGCCTCCTGGAACTGAACTGGGCTCCAGGACTCTGGGTTCTCAGTGTTAACACTGGGCCATCCCTATGCGCAAATCTGTCCCCTGAAACACTGAAGACCAGCCCCTCAGGAGGCCCTGCTCAGTACTGTGCCTGGGGTTCGTGTTTTCAGCCTTGCCCTCACTATTGTCCTCAGCCTTTTAAAGCTTGCTTTCCTAATGGCCTCCCACACAACTGTGGTTTCACTGAAGCACCCTGCATGTGTGTTCTTTATGTGTGGGACTCACATCCTTCAGGCCCTTCAAGAACCAGTATTGGCCACCTGGGGGCGCTGTTTACCCCCCAGTGAATGTGCCCCGTGTGGAGAAACTAGCCTTGCTTCCCTGGCCAGGACTCAGGGTCTAGATGAAATCCAGATCTGGATGCCAGGCTCTGAGGTAGGATCTTAGGCTGTATTCTAACAAGCTCTAGGAAATACTGATGCTGCCTGTCCATAGGACAACATGCCTGGTGGTTCGGGAGCACCTGGGAGTCTGTGGTGAAAAGCGGCCCACGGGTAGAATCTGGTCAAGCTGGACCCTGTCCATCTAGGAGTCTCTCTGTGTGTGCTGCCTGCTGTCTGACACACACTTAGTATTATTCCTTAGTTCTGATTCTATCCTCATTCAGTTCGGCTCACAGCTTTCCCCTAAGGAGCTGCCCTGTGCAGAACCCCCGCCCCCAAGGGGGACCCCGTCACCTCTCTCATTAAAATTTCTGTGTCCTTACTTACATTGCCTCTGCCACTACTAGATATAAGCCATTTGAGCATGGAGACCTGTCAAGTCCATATGGTTGATCACAGGATGCTGTAACCAAGCACTGATTGGTGCTAGGCGTGCATGTGGGGCCTGACTGCATGAGTGGGTGGACAGATGGGTGAACTAATGAATGGGAGGTGATAGATATGTAGATGTGTGGATGTGCATATGTATATTGGCTAGCTGGATAAAATGATAGCTGGGTAGGTGGGTTGATGAGTGGATAGACAGATGGGCAGACAGACGAGTGGATGCATGGATGTGTGAATGAATGATAGTGACAGTGGGGTTTTAGGAAACTACTGGGACCTAGAAGAAGAAGGAAGAGGAGGAGGAGGAGAAGGAAGAAGAGGAGGGGGAGAGGGAGGAAAAGGAAGAAGAAAAGAAGAAGGAGGAGGAGAAGAAGAAGAAAAGAAGAAGGAGAAGGAGAAGGAGGAGGAGGAGGAGGAGGAGGAGGAGATTATGATGATGGTGATGATTATTTTGGTTTTCCAAGACAAGGTTTCTCTATATAACAGTCCTGGATGTTCTAGAACTTTCCCTCTAGGCCAGGCTAGCCTCAGACTCAGAGATCTATGTGGTTCTGCCTCCCGACTGCTGGGATTAAAGGCATGCGCCACTACCACCCAAATACCTTGGAGATTCTTTATGATTATGAGGTCACTATAGAAGTCACTAACACAGTCATCTGTGATGCTGTTGAGCAGGGAAAAGAGGAAGGGCACATTCTGAGACAGGAGAAAGCTGACCACGGCTCACCTTCCCACTCCTGCCCTCCATCCTGGGTTACAGACTCCAGGGTCTACACCGAGGGTGGCTCTTGGGCAAGGTGAGTTTGGATTAGGGACACACTCCCCTGACCCAAAGGCCTCAGTACCACAGCTACCTCTGTGGCATCCCACAGGTACATTTGACCTTGGTGCCTGCCAAAGGGGCAGCTAGGAGAATCCCTCTGCAGCTTTGGAGTGGAGTGATCCAGGTTTCCGCTCCGGATGGCCTGGTTGGAATCTGTCCTTTTTTGGGGGGCGTGGGTGGGGGGTGGAGAGCATTCTTTAATTATGGAATCTTTGACATATAGAGAAAAGTGCAGAATGCAGGAAACCCCAGCCCGGGGACTGATGGCAGAGATGGGCTAGTGCACATTTCAATGCTCCATCTGTTCCTCCCAGCCTGCCTCTACTGTGCTTAGTCTGATGTCCTGGGGTCCTGGGGTCAGGGGAGGGGGAGCAGGCACACTACCACAGGTAGGCAGTGGAGTTAGGGTGCCATTTTCATTCCAGCAGAGCCTCGCCAGCTCAGCCGTTACAGAGCTGCCAATTGTTTCCTCTCTCCACGAGAGCTCACACTTAGAAAACAATAGCTTCCAATAAAACCCACCCTCTGCCCTTCTGATGCACCCCCCTCTCCGCTGTCTACCTGGAAGTTATCTCCATCTTGAGCTTGGGTTGGACCATTCCGGTTTGCTTTATAGCTTACCTATAAAGCAAAAATTTAAGCACATGCAACAACACATAAATCACAATTTATATCGGTTCAAGACAATATGTGTGTGTCTCTCTGTAATCAGACGTCTAACCACCGAGCTTGTTTTAAAAATTGGTATGAATGGCATTCTCCTGCTGTGGGCATTTGATTTATGTTCTCAACTGTGTTCTGGTAATTTCTTCATGTTGCATGTGGATCCTCCCTGATATGTGCATTCTCCATCATGGGATGGTGATTTTGATACCTGGGGTGTTTGCTATTCCAGTGAGGGCAGCAGCAAGCCTGGGAGCCATAGTGAGCTCCAGGGCTACCTCTCCAGGTAGGTACAGGGCAGCATGCCTGGCCAGCTGGGTTTCTCCTCTCTTCATCTTTCCAGCTTGTCAATGCGGTGGCTAGCTCCTCCATATCTTTGATATCATCAGACTTTGCCTGTTTGTACACAGGGGTTACAGAGCTGTGACTCAATGTCCTCCTGAGGTGGCATGTACCTTCTCATGGTCACAGAGAGGCCTCCTCTGTGTAACTTAGCTACATAGGCACTGCTGCATCCCTCTGCATTTGTCAAGTTTTTTAACTCTTTCCTAGCCCTTCCTCTTCATGAGAGGGGCTCAAGCCATCTCCAGGTCCTCAAATGTCAAGATGCATCTCCTCTAGATGTGACCTATTCCCTCATACTTGGCCCTGGGGCTTTGCTCTTTTCAATACCCACAGACACTTTCTCCTAAGAGTGGTTTGTCTTACCATCGCTTGGTCTCAATGCACCAGTCTTCTGATAGTGAGCCTGTGGGTGATGTCTCTCGGCAGTTCGCCAGTCCCAACTTAGACATCATTTTCCCTGGAGCAGGTTTCAGAGTTTTGCTCACTGGCACCCGCTGGAATTTCCTGGGCCAGAGCAGGTCACAGGGTCACTTGCAGCAGTGAGAGAGGAGCATGGGATCAAGTGTCACAGTGGCAAGAGCAGTTCCAGAAGATCCTGCTGTGCACGCTAGCAAGCACACACAGGGGGAAGGGAGGGTGGAGCCCGCGTGGACTGCTCAGCATCTCTCTGCACACGTCCTGCATCCCCATGTCAGGCCTCAGGCAACTTGCCATCTTCCTTCATTTCATAATCTTTCATTTTTAATTCATTTCATTTAAAAATTTTAATTGCCATTAATTTAATTTTCACTTGTTTTATTTTTACATATAAATGTAAATGCTCAAGTTTTGTTATATCGTGTCTATTGTTCTGTTGATTAAATCCTGGGATGGAGTTCCACAGAGAACACTGTGGGAATCTGTTATCGTTTGCTTTCATGTTCCAAGAGAGCTGGGATTTGAGAATTTTCAGACCATGTCTATTTCTCTGTAACATCCCTGCATTGGTATATCAGTATATTTAAACCCAAATTTGAGTCTGTCTTTCCATAATATCTCCCTCATACCTTGTTTTCAAAATCTTAACCCAGGCCTGACATACACAGCACACACTGCCCCTGAGCAACATGCAATGTATATTTCATAGACTGTGATAAGGCATCATGGTCTGTCAATGCCCAGGGGGAGGGATCGGAGCTTTGAAACTCAAAGCCAGACCAGCTGCTCCCAACACTCCTCACTATTAAGAATAGGTAGTCCTCTGTGGAGACAGAAGCCATGCAGTGTGCACTCTGGCTTGCTTGTTCCAAAGGAGAGGTGGACAGAGCTGGAGGCAGGGTGTTTGACCTGCCCACGAGGCAGCCGTGACTCCTGGGTATACAATGTGTTTCTCAGTGGCCTGGATGCCAGGTTTGGCACAGCATGGGAGTGCTGATGGGTCCTTGTCATCAGGGAAGGCTGAGCAAATGCAGCCACAGCTCCCAGAGAGGAGCACTGATGGGTAGCCTGCTGTGCCCATGGTGGCATCTGGAAGGCACCAGTCTTGCACTGTTGGGATGGTATAAGGTGTTTCAGTACCTCGTGTGCCAGGCTTTGGCATGCCTATGTACATGCACACTGAAGTTGGTTTTGATCTTTGCTGAGTCCCTGTCCCTCCTGGTGATCTCAGGGGCCTCCTGTTCAAGGATCCCGAAGTTGTTCAAATCCAGACCCATATTTCACAGCTATTACATAGATGACTTCTACCCC